>NC_143581.1:140042611-140372333 GCF_048544385.1 Mastigoproctus giganteus
GGGAGGGGCATTGTCGAGGCCACGTTATGTTAAGGATCTAGGTACATTCTTACCATGTGTACGCCATATCCAAAAATTTCATTAACTCATACAGCAAGTCCCCTCCCACACCTTTTATTACTATTGCATACACCATGAATTGTCAAAGTAATAGAGTAAGCTTATCTGCGAAAGGATCTAAACCTCCCAAACACTTCCTAGTTCATTTCACAAATATATGTGGTCTTGATTCTAATCTCAACGATGTCCATTTCCAATTACGGTCTGCCAAACCCCATGTACTTTTTCTGACAGAATCTCAGTTATCGGTCAACTCAACTACTGCTCATCTCAGTTGCCCAAATTATTTGCTGTGTGATTCCTTTTGCTTCAAAGGTGGTACTTGAGCATATGTCCGTTCCGAAATTCCCTGTCAGAGACTTGGTAATTTGGAATCTCCTCTTTTCGATCTTCTCTGGCTTAAAATCTGTCTACCTAATTTGGGTTAAATTCATTTGTTGTCTCTACAGTTCTTCCAACTCCATTAATCACTTGGAGCTCTCTGACTTCCTCTCTTTGCAACTGGACTTTCTCCAGTCCAACTTTCCTAACAGTGAGGTAATTTTCTTTGGTGATTTTAGTGTTCACAACTCCAGCTGACTTCTGTTTTCTAGTCACACCAACCCAGCTGGTCAAGATGCTGAGGCTTTTGCAATTACTAATGACGCTGCACAAATTTCATTTACCTACAAGAATACTGGACAATCCTAATCATACAGCCAATACGCTTGATCTTTTTCTCGCAAACAACCCTTCTAAGTAAACGGTCGAAGTGAGTGGTCCTTTAGGCACCTCAAATCACAACTTAGTGATTGTCTCTTCTCCAATGGAGCCTTTATCTCATGGCTATTCTCAACCTTGTATTGTTTGGCATTACAAGAATGCAAAATGCGATGACCTGCGAGATTTCTTTTCCTTGGTTGGATTACTGTTTCAAAACTTCTGATGTCAACGTTTGCTCAGATTGTATCAGTGAAATTATTTCTGTAGGAATGGAATCCTTTATTCTACACTCCACTTTAAAATCTCATCCTTTATCTAAACCTTGGTTTTCCAATAAATGTGCTAAGGCTGTTCAAGAGAAGAGTGTTGCATTTTGTAATTGGCTTGTTTACAATTCTTCAATTTAATTTTCTGGGGAATATTTTTTGTAATATGGATAGGTGGAGTAGAACCGGGGTATGTCTGCAGGGAGCAACTATTAATGATGTAACCAAAGCTCGCAACAGTTGTAAAGCAGTTATTAATCAGTCCAAACTAGATTTTGAACAGGCTAAGAGGAGAAAACTTGCTTCTTGCCCTAATGGTAGCTGAGCATACTGGTCTCTTGCCAAAGCTATTGGCCACAACTTTTGCCCATCTCTGCTCCCACCTCTGTTAATACCAGATGGTTCTGTTTTCACTTCAGCCTAGGATAAAGCTGACTTGCTAGCATTCCATTTTTCTTCCAACTCATGTATTAATGATCTTGGAAAAACACTTCCACCATTTCCAACATGCTTCATTCAATGCCTACTGTGGTCTTCTGTCAAAAGGATGTTAGAAGGATTTCGACGAATTTTGATGCTAAGAAAGTTTCAGGTCCTGATGGTATTTCTCCACTTATTCTCAAAACCTGTGCTCCTGAACTTACTCCTGTTCTTTGCACCATTTTTCACTTTCTTATTCCAATGGTGTTTTTCCTTCTGCTTGGAAATTTGTTCATATCCAGCCAGTTCCTAAAAAGGGTGACAAATCCCTCCCATTGCAATCACTTTGTAAAGTAATGGAGAAATCAACTCTAAACTGCCAACTCCTAAAGTACCTAGAAACCTCCGTCTGATCAACGATCGCCAGTATAGATTCTGCTTGTGTCGATTCACTGGTGATATTCTGGCTTATGTTACCCATTTATGGACAAATTCAGTGGAAAAGTTCGGTGAAACACAAGCAGTTGCTCTTGACATCTCAAAGGCTTTCAATCATGTTTGGCATAAAGGTCTTCTAAACAAGCTTCCATCTTATAGTTTGCCAACTGTTTTTTGTAATTGGTTATCCAGTTTTCTCTCTGATCGCTCACTGAGGGTGATGGTAGATGGCTCTCTGTCTTCTAACATCTCCACTAATGCTGATGTCCCCCAAGGTTCATTTCTTTTCCCCACTCTTTTCCTCTTGTATATTAATGACCATCCATTGACTGGAAATCCTATCCATAGTTTTGCCGATGATAGCACATTGCATTCCACTTTCCATTTTGAGAAACCTTGCCCTGCTCAATCAGCTTCAACTTCTTGAATATCCGCTACCAATTCCTTAAATGCCGATCTCCAGTGGGTCAAAGACAACTCAGTTGATTTCAATCCTTTTAAAACTCAATCTTTTCTTATATCTCACAAAAAGGATTCTTCTGCTTGAATGCCAACACTCAATTCGAGTGTTGGCATTCGAGGTGAGCACATGCTTCATCAGGGCTCCTCAGTTAAGTAGATTGGATTATTGTTTTAAATATTCGATTTATTTACTGTATTGTTGGATTATTTTGTTATAGATTTTCCTGTAACAGTATGATTTTTATAATATTAAAGATATCATTTTTTAAAGTTAATTTTCATTGATATTTAGCTAATTTTATAATGGTAATTAAGAGATATGCCGTAAACACGTCACAGGGTATTGTGACGTACACGGAAATAGCCGATGGCGATTTATGGGTGAGTCATGATTTTATCCATTGCAGAACCTGTAGAATGTTTTCCAAGGTCGATCTGGTGACAAATCATAGCTCACCTGGGAATTCTTTTCTTTGCGATTGATGTAAGGTGTGCACCGATCTTACATTACAATTTGGTGCACTGATGGAACAATTTGAGTCACTGAAAAATGGGTGCTTGCCCTCGAGAATAATGCATCTGGGAGCTCGTCAGGGACTGAAGACTCCAGCAATCTACCAAGTGATGCATTCTCGATTCGGGCCTCAAAACAGAAAAACCAACTGCAAACTACTTTGGTTGAAAAGGACTTTGTTTTATTAGGAGACTATTGTCAGGGAAATGGGGAATATTTTTTGTAATAAGGATAGGTGGAGTAGAACCAGGGTATGTCTGCAGTGAGCAACTATTAATGATGTAACCAACAGATTGTCAGATTTTAAGGGGAGGGGAGGGAATATTATTCATGTGGGGACTAATGACATTAAACGTACACAATCTCACCATTTGTTGGAAAAAAAATAGGACCATGCTGAGGAAATGCCGCGAGCTAGGCCACAATGTCTGTGTCTGCAATTTTTCCCAGACATGATAGGAGGGATTACATGTTAAAAGCCTTGTGGATTAACTCAAGACTTGGACTCCGCAAGTCTTTAGGGGGGAAATTTCTATCAGCTTGGCCCACACTTGTAGGTAGAAGGAATTTGTTTTGTAGAGACGGAACTTAAACGAAGGTGGTGCAAAAGTTTTTGCCAGTATATCGAGGATACCTTAAAGGTTCAAGGAAACTGCTAGTTAGGGGGGGGGGATGTGGGTAATACTGACATGCATTTATAGATAATATTGGTTAAAGTAATTCTTGCACATACCTCAAGAATTCTTATCTGTTACCCCAACTGGACATATTTAGATGTTCTGGGGGCAGAAACGTTTCAAGTGAGCAGGTAGCTAATGCCACGGAAGAGAGCCTAAAAAACTTCAAGGGTTGTGTTAGGGTTATTAAATATACGAGAACAGTAAGTCTTAATTGTTTATATAGTAATGTTAGAAGTGTTGTCGATAAAGTGAGCAAATTCGAACTGCTGGTTAAACAAGTAACTTGGACATTATAGGGCTTAGGGAAACGTGGAGCCACCCGGAAATAGGGGATGATGAGTTTCAGTATGGCTTGTATAATGTATTTAGGAAGTATAGGGTAAATAGAAGGGGTGTTGGGGTAATGCTTCTTATCAGAAGCAGCCTGAGTGCAACGATAGCTTTCCCGGATTCAGACGTTTCACGTGCTAGTATAGAATCTGTATGGTGTGAGATAGTTGGAAACAAAGGTATAATGCGAGCAGGAGTAATCTACAGACCAGATGATTGTGAAGATTATGATGAAAGCCTCTTCATGCAAATGGAATGGGCAAGTAAGCGTCAATGTCTAATTATAGGTGATTTCAATTTGCTTCTAATTGATTGGAGTAAATGGGAAGGAAACTCAACATGGGGAACAAAATTTTTAAATTAACTAGATGACTATTATTTGTATCAACATGTCAGGGGGAAAGTATTAGAGAAAAGAATATCCTAGACCTCATCACCCATGAATCAGATGACATAACAGGGCTGACAGTAGAGGAACCAGTAGCAGTAAGTGATCATGAAGTCCTACGGTGGATGATGAAGAGAGAGGTAGCAGTAGTAAAAGGCAAAGGAATGGGTTATAATTTCAGAAAAGGAAATTAAGGTGCCTTAAGGTGCTACATGGCCTTTGTTAACTGGGTAGATATCGCACAGAGAACGAATACAATTGAACTGTGGTATGCTTTTAAAACCTTAATCACAGATGCCTTGAATGCGTATTTACCATTTAAAAAATACTCCACAAGGAGGGTTCCAAGTTGGATGAATAGTGAAGTTGCCACATTACTTGAGCAGAAAAAGGTGGCATGGAAAAGTTAGAGCAATAAAAAGTACTGAAGCCTATAACAGCTACAAGATGATCTATAATAGAGCCACAAAAAAGGTTTGACAGGCAAAGGCAGTTTATGAGAAATCACTAGCAAACAGAGCTAATGGGGGGGGGGGGGATTTAGGAATTCTTCACATATATAAATGCTAAGAAGAGCAGGACAAACCAGATTGGACCTTTAAGTAAGGGAAAGGGGATAGTATTAAATACACCAGCTGCCATTGCAGATGAACTCAACAGTTATTTTGCATCTATATTTATAGATGAAAAACCTTTTGTGGCAATGGGAAATTCTGGGATCGAAGTTGAAAAATATGTTATTAATGATATTGAAATTTCGCAAGACTATTTAACAAAAAAACTTTCGAACCTACAAGCCAGTAAGGCTCCTGGAGTTGATGGAATATACCCTATAATCTTAAGGGAGGCGGCAAGTGAGTACATTGAACCATTGAGGCTAATTATGCAAGCATCACTAGACTCTGGGGAGATTCCATTGGATTGGAAAAGTGCCAATGTATCTCCCATACATAAGGGTGGTTCTAAGAGTGAAGTGGGAAATTATCGAGCTGTCAGTCTGACTTCAGTGGTAGGGAAATCATGGAGGCAATAATCAAGGGTGGAATTCAGGATCATTTGGATAGAATTGAAATTCTCAAGGATATTCAGCATGGTTTTGTAAAGGGAAAATCATGTTTAACAAATCTGGTTCACTATTTTGAAAGGGTCACTCATGAGCTGGATTTAGGGAATAATTTCGACATTGTTTATTTAGATTTCGGCAAAGCTTTTGACTCAGTCCCACATGAGCAGTTGCTTTATAAGCTGGAACATGTTGGAATCACTGGGAAAATCCTTAGATGGATAGCAGGAGGCAGAGGGTTGTGATAAATGGCTATTCCTCAGATTGGGTTGATGTAAGAAGTGGGGTTCCCCAAGGATCAGTATTAGGACCACTGTTGTTTTTAATTTTCATAAACGACATCGATGAAGGGATAGAGGGCATGATGTCTAAATTTTGCAGATGATATTAAAATTGGCAGAGTAGTTAATGACCACTGTCAAGCTTGAGCTTCTTCAGAGAGACCTAGACAGACTTCAGGAATGGTCAGAAAAATGGCAGCTATGCTTAAATCCAACAAAGTGTAAGGTATTACACCTGGGAAACAGTAATCCCAAAATAACTTATTCACTTGGTAGAGTTCAACTAAACCCAGTACTGGTGGAAAGGGACTTGGGTGTTACGATACGGTCAGACATGAAATTCTCTGAGCATTGTAAACATGTTGCAAGGAAGGCTCATGGTGTCCTATCGATGATCTATCGAACTTTTTTAAGTAGAGATAGGGATGTGATAATCCCATTATATAAGGCTTTTGTTAGACCACACTTGGAATACTGTGTTCAAGTATGGAGACCGCACCTAAAGAAAAACATCGAGCTTCTTGAAAGGGTGCAAAGACCGGTAACTCGCCTGGTGAGATCGGCAAAAGGGTGTCCTTATGAAGAAAGACTTCGAATATGTGGGTTGAAGAGTTTGGAAACTAGACACCTTAGAGGAGATTTGATTGAGGTGTTTAAGGCTCTGAGAGGCATCAGTAAAATGAATGAGGATGAAATTTTCAAGATTATAAATGATGCTAGAACTAGGGGACATAAATTTGAGTTATGGGGGAGATGTTTAGATTGGACAGCAGGAAGTTTTCCCCTCGACGTGGGCTCCTGTACGTGTTGAGGGGACCTCCCAGTGATGCTGCTGGACTTCCAGACTAGCATCACTGGGATCCAACGCCCACAGCCCAGATTCCAGGCTTACATCAATGGAATCTGGCGTGTTTGCCGTGCGCTGCGACCCGTGGAAATTCGGAAAGGGGGATCCTGGTGGTTGAGGGGCCCAGCTTCAATACACCACTTTGGCCCCTGCTTCGACAAGACAGGTGGTCCTGGAAGGCCTGGCTAGGATCAATCGGCTAGTAGGCTCGCCTGCGAGGGTCAACCGTGTCAATACCACGCCCCTACCCTCATGGTTCGAGGGATAGGATTCAGGCTGGCGGCGGTGCAGGTATAGTGTCTGGGTAGCCCTGGCGTTCCACTCCCGAGCACATTTATTGCATGCCGGGTAGTGGGCGTCCCTTTGGGCTCCGTGGTGGGTGGGGAGCCCGGGCACTGAACCACTTCAAAACTTCATGAATCCTGATAAATATATTCCTTCAGGGGCCCCAACCCGGTCCCTATCTGAAAATATTGACGGAGAGGCAGATAGCATTATTGCTACAAAGAGGCAGCGAACCGAACTACCATCAGGGCCTCTCCCAAGGTTCTTAATAATGCATTCCACCAACAAAACACCGATTGGTAAAATGTCACCCTTTTTTATACAAAAAGGGTTGGATGGGTTAGCGGGTACACCCAAGTCAGTTAAGAGGCTCCGTTCTGGGGACCTCTTGATTGAAACAAAAAATGACAGGCAGTCTGAACATCTACTACGAGTAACATCAATTGGAGGAATACCCATAACAGTGACACCACACAGAACACTAAATTCATCGAGAGGTGCCTTTTCGGAGTGGGACCTTCTCGACGTCACCGAGGAGGAAATCTGCTCCGAATTAAAACCACAGGGAGTTATTGCCGTCAAGAGAATCACTGCGCGAAGGGATGGAAAAATTGTTTAAACCAGGAGTGTTATCCTGACTTTTAACTCTCCCAAACCTCCTGATGAGATTAAAGCTGGCTACATCAACTGTCCAGTGTGTCCATATGTTCCAAACCCTTTACGGTGTTTTAAATGCCAGAAATATGGACATTCTCAAATGGCCTGCTGTGGAGTCCTTGCATGCGCTCAATGTGGTGCAAAGGACCACGAAACAACAGCATGTTCAGCCACAAAACCCACCTGCATTAACTGTGAGGGAGAACACCCAGCCTATTCACGAGCATGTCAGAGGTGGAAAGAAGAAAAAGAAATTCAACGGCTGAAGGCAGAGCTAAACATATCGTACCAGGAGGCAAGGAAAGCAGTGAAACCTCTCAACATCAAAAAACCTACATACGCCCAGAAGGTAGCAGGGAGGTGTTTGATTGGGACTCAGACGGACATGTCCGTCCCTCCAAAAGAATCATTTACTCCCATCGCACGTTATCTTTTAAGCTCCCAAAAACCTGCACAGAAGGACCAATCAGCTGCCACTCCTATATCGGTACCTCCTAATGCTCCACAAATAACAAAAGCAAATGCAAAAGAAAAGAATAAGAAAGGTGAAATACCACCTAGTACCCAAGAAAACATGGATGTCGAGCAGAAGGAGGTACAAGAAGACTCAGTTTTGGAGCTTTTTGCTGAGGAGGAAATGGACAACAGCGTCCATACTTCCCCAGGAAGGAGAGAGCCAGAACTGAAAAAGGTAAGCCCTCAGCACCTCGGAAGCCACCTGATGGACCCACCAAGCCAAAATAATAGCTAAATTCCTACAGTGGAACTGTCGTGGATTCCGGCAAAATACTGATGACATCAAGGCACTCCTGCAAAAGCACAAACCAGCTTGCTTTTGCATACAGGAGACTTATTTAAAGGCAAATGACGACCCCACTATGCATAACATTACCATCATTCGTAAGGATAGAATTGTGGATGGTCCTGCTCACGGAGGAGTCGCAATCCTCATCGGCAACCAGATCCCATTTCAGCCTTTGCAGCTTACAACTAGCATTGAGGCTGTAGCAATTCGCCTTTCAGTGGGGTTCTTATTAACTGTCTGCTCCGTTTATTTGACATCCCCCAGAAAGGCCTTGATGATCTTATCATGCAATTGCCTTCCCCTTGTTTAATTCTTGGGGATTTCAATGGACATAATTCTCTGTGGGGTGGTGCTAACATCAATCAAAGGGGGCAGGTCATAGAGCGTATGCTCACTGACAATGACCTCTCCCTCTTAAATGTGGGAACAAACACCTTCTTCCACATGCCTACCCGTACATTCTCTGCCATTGATCTTTCTATCTGCTCCCCTTCTCTCCTTCCTTCACTTACTTAGGAGGTAGAAGAAAATCCATATGGAAGCGATCACTTCCCCGTGATAACAACCCTAACTAGTGATAGACCCTGTCTGCCATTTAGTTTACTGCGGTGGAAGATTGATCAGGCTGACTGGAATGCCTTTCAATATCTGGCAAACTTTGACATTGCTACAGTCAGTCAGGAGCCAATCAATGAAGCAGTCATGTATGTCACGGAAACGATTGTCCAAGCAGCTGCAATTGCAATCCCAAAATCATCCAGCCGGTTCCCACTATTTCCCAAACCTTGGTGGAATTCAGAATGCACGGCAGCAAAAAAAGCACAAAACAAAGCGTGGGGGATATTCAGCCGATATCCCACTACAGGGGAAACATTTGCAAAAATCTCTGCAACAACATCTTTTCCCACAGAGTTTTTGGCCCTGAAAAAGAAAATTTAATATCATTTAAATGTGCACGTGCAAAAGCGCGTTATGTACGACGTCAGAGCCAAAGGAAATCTTGGATTTGTTTTACATCTTCCATAACTCAGGTTGCTAGCTCAAAAGTATTCTGGGATAAGATCCGGAAAATGAAGGGAAAATATTCACCATGCCCTTCAGTGATCCTCAAGCACAACGGATGTCCAATTGCAGATCGAACTGCAGTTGCAAATACTTTAGGGGAAACATTTGCAAAAATCTGCAACAACATCTTTTCCCGCAGAGTTTTTGGCCCTAAAAAAGAAAATTGAGAAAAACCCACCAAACTTCTCTTCAAAAGGGCTTGAATCATATAACAAGCCTTTTTACAGGAAGAGTTAAATGCAGCACTCTCTCTCACGCATGCAAGTGCTGTGGGGCCCAATGACATCCACTACGAAATTCTAAAAGACCTCTCACCACAATCTAAGGATCACCTTTTAATTCTGTTTAACAGAATTTTTATTCACAAACAATTTCCGGATTCCTGGCAAAGGGCTATCGTCCTTTCTTTCCCAAAACCGGGAAAAGACCCTGGCAATCCAAGTAACTATCATCCTATTGCTCTGACAAGCTGTTTGTGCTAGGTCCTGGAAAGAATGGTTAATGCACGCCTCGTAGCAGGTATTTAGAAACAAATGGTCTGCTTTCCAGGACACAGTGCGGCTTCCGAAGAAATCAGTCCACTCTGGATCATTTAATCCGATTGGAAACGTCCATTCATGATGCTTTTATTAAATCCGAGCATTTGGTAGCAGTTTTCTTTGATATCGAAAAAGCGTACGACACAGCTTGGCGATTTGGGATTTTAAAAGACCTCTATAACTTTGGTCTTAGAGGTAACCTTCCTCTTTTTATTAAAAACTTTCTTTCGAATCGCCAGTTTCAAGTCCGTTTAGGATCCACCCTCTTTCGAGTTTTCTCTCAGGAAGAGGGAGTCCCACAAGGATCCGTTCTAAGTGTCACGCTTTTCGCAATCAAAACAAACTCTATCGCAGAACAACTTCCCACTGTAAACAATGCTCTCTATGTAGACGACTTTGCTATTTTTTGTAATTCATGCAATATGAGGGTCATTGAAAGGCAACTGCAGAAAACCATTGACCATCTTACAGCTTGGTCTTTGGCTAATGGGTTCAGATTTTCATCACAGAAGACTGTTTGTGTACACTTCTGTCGCAAACGTAATCTTCATCCTGACCCAGAATTAAGGCTTGGGCAAAATAACATCCCAGTTGTAGCAGAATTCAAATTCCTTTGACTTATTTTCGACAAAAAGCTGACATTTTTACAACATATTCGTCAGCTGAGGACAAGTGTGTCAAAGGGCTTAACATCCTTTGTGCCCTTTCGTCAACCTCATGGGGTGCAGATCGTGCTACCCTTCTTCGTCTCTACCGAGCACTTGTCCGTTCCAAACTCGACTATGGGTCTCAGGTCTATGGGTCTCCTAGAGATAGTGCACTTCGGTGGTTAGATCCAATCCACCATCAAGCCATCCGGACAGCCACTGGAGCATTTTGCACATCTCCTGTCCAAAGCCTTTACGTTGAAGCAAATGAACCATCTCTGTCTCTTCGACGTAAGCAGTTGTCCTTACAGTATGCCTTCAAATTAAAATCCCTGCCCAATCATCCCACGTGGCCAGCCGTTTTTGAGCCGCGCTGGGAAAACCTCTACAACACCCGTCGGACTGCCAACAAACCTTTTGGTATTCACATTCAAGGGCTGCTGAATGAGCTAAACTTGACGGTAGACAACGTTGCCCAGTCACCAAGGCAATTCTTTCCACCCTGGCATGCTTATTTTCCAACTTGCGACTTCTCCTTTAAGATCTGGGAGAAGGCTACCACACCGCCATCTGTCTACCAGCAACTCTTTGCATCACATAGACAGCAGTATTCTGACTTTCTGCCAGTCTACACAGATGGCTCAAAGTTAGAATCTTATGTGGGATCTGCAGTTGTGTTCCCTCACAAAACATTATCCTATAAGATCCCACAAGAAACTAGCATTTATACTGCAGAGTTGCATGCAATACAAACAGCCCTAGATCACATTAAAAATCGCAACTACCAGAGGTATATGATTTATTGCGATTCGTCGAGCGTGTTACAGACTCTGGTATCGGTGAGTTTTAACCCTCATCCGATCCTGTCCAGGATCCGGCAGATTCTTTTTTCTCTCATGAAACTAGAATTCGATATTCGCTTTTGCTGGATCCCAAGCCACACTGAGATCCGGGGAAATGAATCGGCTGATGCCGCTGCCAAATCAGCCATTTCCCTGGATAATCATTGCCTGTCAGTCCCCTATACAGACTACAGGCAAATAATACGTTCTAAATTACTTTCCCAATGGCAAGATTCTTGGCACGGACAGGCCACAAATAAGCTATATCACATTAAGCCTGTAATTATGCAATGGCAGTCCAGTCTACGCAGGGTCCGAAGAGAGGAAGTTGTTCTTGCTCGGCTCCGCATAGGTCATAGTCATCTAACCCATTCCTTCTTGCTGAGGGCGGATGACCCACCTATGTGCGAGATGTGTAATGTTATTTTAACCGTTAGTCATATTTTAATAGAATGTCCTGTTTTTAGAGAAGCACGACGCTTGTATTTTACCGCTTTTAATATTTTGACTGAGCCATTTACACTCAGTCAGGTAACAGAGACAATATGTCCGACGTCTTTAAGTTTTTAGAATCTTTTAATTTTTATACAAAGATCTAAGCTTTTATACCTTTTATGCTTTTAATTGTACCTTTTTTTACGTTAAAATTAATTGCTCGACGTGGTAGCCTTGGCTACCAAAATGTTTAGTAACGTTTTAAACTTGACTTGGCGCATTATGGCCTTAGCTGCCAATGCGCCATAAAAAACCAAACCAAACAAGAAGTTTTATTTTAGCCAGCGAGTTATAAATTACTGGAATAAGTTGCCTACATGGGTGGTATTATTATTATTAGCTGTATGGTGCAAGGAAGCCTGTGGCTTATGCTGCACCAGCCAAAAAAAAAAAAAATTCTGAATTACCCTGAGAGAGAAGAAGGGAATCACCAAGAAAGGGAAGAATGATGATATCCAGCTCAGGACCCTAGGTGTGCCAAGCCCATACTCACCAGATGTGAGCCCCTGGTAGAGGCCGACAGTTTGGGGAAATTCAAAGGTCATCTGGATAGTACCTTTCTTTGGGTAAGGGAAACACATAGGATGATAGGTTTAATTTCCTTTTCTTTTATTAATTATTAGTTTTTTTTTTTATTATTATTAACATTGTTTTATTATGGGTTTTTTTTTTTCCGGCTGGTGCAGCTTAAGCCATAGGCTTTCTTACACACCATGCGGCCATTACTAATACTATGCTTATCTTTGGTGACACTCCGATTTGTAGGCAAAATGATATATCTCTTTTGGGGATTACCCTGACTTCTAACCTCTCTTGGCACAAGCACATTACAAATATTGCTTGCTCTGCATCTAAAAAACTTGGTTTTCTCTTTCACTCTTGGCGTTACTTTTCTTCCAAACAGCTGTTCACTCTGTACAAATTGCAAATCCGCCCTACCATGGAATATTGTTCCCACATCTGGGGCAGTGCCCCCAAAACCTCTCAGGCTTCTAGATTCCATTCAAAAGAGGGTTAATTACTGACTCATCTCTAACAGAGTCTCTCCACTTGTTGTCTCACAGACATCTTGTTTCTGTTGCATGCCTTTTCTATAGATACTTCCATGTGCACTGTTTTCTTCTGAATTGGCTTCTATAATTCCCGCTCTCTCTTTCAAAACAGTCCGAACACGTTCTGCCACCAGCCAACATCCATTTACTGTCCATCTCCAAACTCACAGAATCAACTTTTCATCTTCATTGTTTATTCTGTCAACTGCCGTTTTCTGGAACAACCTTCCTTCATACGTATTTCCTCAAAATTACAGTCTACAGAAGTTCAAGCCTAATGTCAACAAATATCTTCTTTCATCTTCTAAACCTCCAACCCAAGCACGGTACTAAGTACTATAGGTTATAATACCTCTCGTGTTTGGAGTTTTCATAATAAAAAAGTATTTGAAAGATGTCACTTTTAAAATTTTTTTTATTTATTTATTTGAAAATAAAATCAAGTCCTCCTCTTTGCCCTTGATATTCTCTAACTCATTATGTAGTATTTTCTGTTTTTATTTTTTACATACTATGAATTACGAGAAATTCTTTCTTTTTTTTTTGTATTTATCATTGCGAGGTGAGCAAAAGCATCTGCCTTCCTTATAGGCAATTCTAATTCCAACCTGATGCCAGCAGGAGGCATCCCAAGACCATGCTATAGAACTTGGTTTTGCTGGCTAAATGTGAACATCCGACAAAAACAGCCATTCACTTACTTTTGCCAGAGCCATGTGAGCATCTGAGTTTCAGTTCAGGGGATGAGTAACTTTAAATTCTAAAAATATTGGGTAAAAACATTTTGTTATTATTCTTACTGGTTTTCTCTCATTTATTTTTATTTGATGTTTGTAATCGATTTAGCAAGTCATTATTAATTGAACAGAATTTTCAATTCAGTAAAAAAATTTATAAATAAAATAGAGTGGTATCTCACAATTACACAAGCAGATTTGTTCCATTTAGGGGCATGAGTAATGGAGAGTAAAGAAGAGATTAGCAGTGGTGAGTAAAGGCCATATGAGCACTTTTCAAAATTATCAAATTGAAAATTGCAACAAGCAATCACTAGTGAGAGAGTAATGCTGATTCATGTTCAATTAAGTTCATGATTCAAAAGTTTTTACAAAAGATAAAATAATTAATGTACTCCTCATGGAACAGAACTTGGTTTTTTTAATTATGCTAACATTTGAAAATCAAAATGTAACTCTTCAATCAAATGTGCCTCGTGTCCATTTACGGAAGTCTTCACTCTTTGATGTGTCAAAAAATGTGATATATAAATTTGTTACACCAACAGTTGCAAAATGTTACACTTCCATTTTGGAAGTTGATTTCAAAAAGCAACCTGGAATAACCTCAATTTACGAACATCATACATTCCGGAAAAGTATTTTGTAAATTGGTAGTGATTTTCTCACAGATATAAAAGTTGTGATATAATGAGAGGATGTGTTCCAAAATATAAAATGTTTACTCCCGAAAATGCTTAACAGCAGGATAACTTTACTTGTGCACCTTTCATCTTCTTTTCCACCATGCAGTATGGTTAATGCCTTTTAAGGTTAACTTTAGCATTAATAAAGGCACATGATGCAAGAAAGCAAGCTTATGCAGCATCAGCCATAAAAAGAAAAGAAAAAAAAAAAACTTCCACTTCACCCCTCCGTTCATTCGAAATACCTGTCCAGCTGAGCCTTAAATTTATTTAGGCTATCAACTTCCACAACAAGGGATGGAAGTCTGTTCCACCAACCAACTACCTGCTGGCTAAAGGCAAATTTCCGCACATCTATCCTACATCTGTCTTTCCTCAATTGAGCGGGCATAAGCTCAGGTGATTACTCTGAACAAGAGGAAGAATCCCATCAGCATTAAGCATCCTCAAACCATTCAAGGCTTTATACACCTCTATCAGATCACCTCACCTGTGCCTAGTCTTCAGACACTAATTTGCAAAACTTAAGCCTTTCTTCCTAACAGTACCCTTTGTTCCATTCACTAATCTTGTTGCCCTTCTCTGTACTAGTTCCAGCAGCTCTACATCCTTCTTGAAATGAGGCCTCCAGACCTGTATACAGTACTCAAGGTGTGGCCTGACCATTGCTTTTTCAAGGGAATAATCACCTCCTTATCCCTGTTAGAAATATTCCTGTATATCATTGACAAGACACCATGAGCTACTCTTGCAGCCCGTCTGCACTGCTCAGAGAACTTCATATCTGCCTGCACAATTACCCTCAGGTCCTTTTCATTCTCTACCACTGTCAGTGTAGTACCACAGAGTTGATATGTTGCTCTGGGGTTGCTGTTTCCCATATGTAGTACTTTACATTTGTCAATGTTAAACTTCATTTGCTACCTCTCAGCCCATCTGCTCAACCTTTCCAGATCCTGTTGCAGCAGCATAGTGTCAGTAGTGTCCTTAACAACCCTGCCAACCTTTGTATCATCTGCAAACTTGGACATTAAGCTTGATATACCATCATCAATGTTATTTTTAAATACAGAAAACAATAATGGACCCAACACTGAACCCTGAAAATAAAATCCCTGAGGGACTCTACTAATAACATTAATCCATGATGAGCAGTGTCCATTGATTACCACTCTGTCTTCTCCCCCTCAACCACCCCTTAATCCAATGCCACACTGCTCCAATTTGTGCAGCAGTCTTCCATGTGCAACAGCATCAAAAGCCTTTCTAAGATCCAAATATATAATATCGAAGTTATTCTCTGCATCCAGCTCTTTTGTGACCGCACCATAGTATCCAATCAAATTGGTCAAGCAAGACTTCCTCTTAACAAAACCATGCTGTGTCCGAGCTATAACTGAAGTCTTGTCTAGATGATCCTGCAGTGCCTCTTTAACCAGTGCCTCCATTAATTTTCCGGGAACAGAAGTTAAACTCACAGGTCTATAATTACTTGTGTCAGCCTTTGATCCTCCTTTGTGAATTGGGGTCATATTTGCACATCTCCAGTCTATGGGTACCTCTCCAGAGTCCAAGGAAGCTCTCGTAATTATAGCTAAGGGTTTGCTGCCTCCTTTAATATAACTGGATAGATCCCATCCACCCCATGTGCCTTTCTTGTGTTTATCTTCAACAATTTCTCCTCCACTTTACTCTTTTATTACAAGATTATCTAGCTTACTGCCACGGTTGAATACACCTCTGGCATTTCCCTCGCTGAATAACTCCTCATGTGTGAATGTCGATTCAAAATATTCATTTAGTTTGTTAGCTACCTGAGCAGGATCATCAACCGTGGAATCATCGATATCAAGTGGACCAATCTGATTCGTGCCCTTCCTTCTAGAGTTTACATAAGTAAAGAACTCTTTGATGTTTTTCTTTTCATCCTTTGCCAAAGATTTCTCATAAAATGCCTTTGCCTGCCTAACCTCCTTTGTGACTTGGTTACAGACTTCTGTGTCACGTGTTAATTTATATGTATTCCATGCATTTTTCTTCTCTGCCATGTGTCTCATTAGTTCATCTGTCATCCATTTAGGCCTAAACCTTGAACAATATTTCTTAGTTGGTAGTAAAGCCTAGTAGCTTCCAAGATTAGTTCTTTGAATGCTTCCCATTTTGAATTTGCTGTCACTTCATCAGGTGGTCCCACCATATAGAATTTAAATACTGTCTCACTCCATCATAGTTGCCTTTACAAAAGCAATAACCCTTCCCTTTACCCCTGATGGTAGTTATCTCTTTGAGTAAATCCCATTTCAGCACACTGTGATCACTGTCACCTAGTGGTTCTTTTACCTGCAGATTCTTAATGTATGAAGAATCACTACTGATAATCAAATCAAGAGTATTACTCCCTCTAGTTGCCTCCCGAACATGCTGATGTAGAAAACAATCATCCAATAAATCCACAAAAGCCTCTAGTGTGTAAGTGGCCAACCTACAAATTCCAGTCAATATCTGGGAAATTAAAATCCTCCATATAAGACTCTAATTTACTGACCCACTCTATTTCCCTGTACAGTTTCTTATACTCATCAGAGTCATTAGGCCTATAGCACACTTCTACTGTCAATTTTGATCTCCCAGTGCTTATGTCACACCAAACTAACTCGACACTGCACTGTCCAGCGATGTCGACTGGCTTCACTTCCTTGGATTTTATGTGTTACTTAACTAATAGCATAACCGCTCCTCCCTTCCTATCCTTTCTGTAGACGTTTTACTCCCAAAATTCCAGTTCTGCATTCCTTATATCTTTGTGACACCACGTCTCTGATATCCCAACAATATCCGCCTTTTATGCTTTGAGCAATACCTCAAATTCATCAAATTTATTTTCCAAACTCCTAGCATTGGTGTACACGCAAGTATACATGCACATGTTCCTATTCTTAGCTACCTTAACACAACCCATGTGTTTACTTGTACCGCAATGACTCCCGGCAGTCTCTGAAATATCCTGCATCTTGTTTTCCAGGCTTCTGCTCATTCCAATAGAAGCAGTACAAGAATCATTTTCACCTCTGTCAGTGGCTACTCTTAATCTATTAGTCCTTGTATCCCCCCCCCAAGCTCACCAAATACAGAAAATGCAGAAAGGTCAGGGAATGACCACTGCATATCCCCGAAGCAATATGGCCCTAGTTGCTAATGCTCCTAAAAACCAAAACAAACCCCCCCCCCCCAAGCTAGCAGTTTTCCGACTCACCTAACACTGCTTCGATAGCATCAGCAAATATTTTTGCACCCTTTCTAGACCAGGCTGAAAAAAATTCTACCCCTTGAGCCTTGCACAGTCTTTCCGGGGCCAAATTGATCGGCAAGGCTCTCATCATATACTCCCTCTTATCATGTCTTGGCTTTTTTTCAACTGTGACCTGAGTAATTCTGCCGGTCTCCTACTCTTAATATCATGGTTGATGGACATCACAGCAAGATCCAATCTTTCTTACATTTCAAGGGTACAGCTTTAAAACAGTGTTCACAGGTAGCTGCTAGACAGTCCACTGGAACAAATCTGTGCTTGGGAAGCACTTTAGGTGGCACCCATATCAACTATTTTGTAATCTTGCTGCCTCTGCCAAATAGTGATGGGAAGGGGTCCAAGAAGTGTGTATGCTGCATTATCAAAGCCATCAAAGAGCTGAGTATATTCTTGTGTGTACACCATATCCAAAAATTTCATTACTTCATACATCACTTAACCCTCTGCTTATCTACTGAATGCATCATGAAAAGTCAAACTAATAGAACAAACATCTGCAAAAAAAAGATCTAAAACTGCCAAACACTTCCTTATTCATTTCACAAATATATGTGGTCTTAGTTCCAATCTTAATGATGTCCATTTCCAATTACAGTCTTCCCCAAGCCCCACTTACTTTTTCTGACAATCTCAACCAGTTGTGTGCTGGAGCCGGCTCACATGAGCCAATCGTTAAAATTTCAAGAATTTTGTGTGAACTGGTTTAACAAACAGTTAGCAAAATTCTTAGCATTATCATGGTTGAATCGCAACCATAGATTGGCTACAGATACAAGAGCTCTGCAAAAGTCAACGAAAACATTTTGTTAGAGTCAATTGGGTTATACAGAAATTATAATTAAAAAAAAATGAATATTTTATTACTATTTGAAATTTTTGTATTTCAAATTGTTGTAAATCAATAAAGGGAGTTAAACAGGGTTCCACAGAGCTATCCAGAAGCTGTACAACCATACAGAGCGTTTTATCAAGTCACAAGGAGGATTTACCTTGAGGATTAAATGGTAATATATTTTTTCCCCATGATTTTGATTTTTTATGAATGTAGTTCTAAACCTCTTCAGACACACCTTGTAAAAATAACAAACAATAGGCACATAAATATAACTGATGAAGTGTTGATTTATTTATTGTTATTTAAGAAAATTTAAAAGTCCATGTTTACAGATATGTACATATGTATGGTTAGAGTAAATTCTCAAAAACGTGACCTTTGACTTTATTTTCCCCTTGTGTGCATGAACATTGCTTGCCAAAGTTCATCATGGCTGTCTTTTATGTTGTCTTCAGCATTCAGTATGTAATCAAGTAATGCATCTCATGTTTGCACTTTTATTATTAGCCATATGGTGCAAGGAAGCCTGAGGTTTATTCTGCACCAGCCAAGAAAAAATTTTCTGAATTACCCTGAGAGAGAGAGAGAGAGAGAGAGAGAGAGAGAGAGAGAGAGAGAGAGAGAGAGAGACAGACAGACAGACAGAAGTAGAAGAGAATCACCAAGAAAGAGAAGAATGATGATATCCAGCTCAGGACCCTGGGTGTGCCAAGCCCATACTCTCCAGATGTGAGCCCCTTGGGTTATTTTTGTGGACCTCTATGACCTACTCATTGCTTAGAGAACCAATCATTGAGATGAGTAATCACTTTTAACATGGAGCTCCACCAAAGGTTCTTCTAACAGTTGCAGCAAATTCATTTTTAAAAAATTAGAGCTGTCCAGTAAGATGATCCTTAAAAAAAAAAAAAAAAAAAAGCAGCAACCAATCATACAGGATTCCACACCACACATGAACACTGAGTTGATGTTAAAAATTAGCTTTCCACAGTGGCATGAGGAATAATTTCCAACCAAAAATGGGAATTGTGGGTGTTATTGACAGTCTCAGGTGAATTAAGCTTCATCACTGAGTAGGATTTGACAGAGCAAGTGGCAATTGTCATTCAGTCAATTACAAAATTCCAGCCATTGGGCAGACTCAAGGTGTCAACTACATTGCGCATGGTATGGATACATGCCTTCTTTATACAATGTTCGCCATACTCTTCATTGGGAAACACCAAGACACATGGATATCCTCCATGTACTAGCACGAGGAGTACACTGTACCGCTTCAACGATTTTCTTTTGCCTAGCTACATCTTGTCAAAGTGCACATTTATATGGAATGTGAACACTAGGAAGTGAGCTGGTATTTTGCAATGTTTGGAAAACTCTGCTAATAACTTGTTGATTTGCAACTCCTGTCATTTGGAAAAGGTTGCTGAGACAAAAGAAGACACTTATTGACATTAGACTTGAATTTCTGTAGGCTGTAATTTTCAGGAAATACATATGAAGAGAGGTTGTTCCAGAAAATGGAAGTTTAAGGAATAAATGAGAAGGAAAAAAAGTTTGTTCTGTGAGTTTGAAGTTGGACAGTAAAAGGATGCTCACTGGCTTCAGCAAGTGTTCAGATTGGTTTGGTTTGGTTTGGGTTTTATTGGTGCATTAGCAACTAAGGCTATAATGCACCAAGACCAGGTAATATATAAAATTTAACCTCTCAGTGACCTAATTAGTTAGGCCACCATGTCCAGATATATAATAAAAAAATATATCTATAAAAGAAACAACGATAACATAAATTTTAAATACGAGTAAAAACCTTTATTGATTTAAAAAAGCTAAAAACAGCAGACACATTGTCATTGTCGGATAAAATCTGACTGAGTGTATACGGCTCAGTCAGATGATTAAAAGCGGTAAAATGGATATTGCTAAAATCTGGACAGTCAACTAAAATGTGTCTGATTGTTAAAATTGTGCCACAGGACTCACACATAGGAGGGTCATCAGCCCTCAGCAAAAACGAATGAGTCAGATGACTATGTCCTATGCGGGGTCCGGGCAAGAACAACTTCCTCCTTACGATTCCTGTTGGTAAAGAGTGGGAATTGTAGAAGCAAATTCAGAAGAACAGTGCCTGTGTAGAAAAGGCATGCAGTAGAAACAGAACATCTGTGAGACAGAGTGGGAAGACTTTTAGAAATGAGTCATTAATTAACCTAATTGTCCTCTTTTGAGTGGAAGCTAGAAGAGGTTTTGGGGGCATCACCCCCCAGATGTGGGCACAATATTCTATGGTAGGATGGATATGTGATACGGAGTGAACAGCCATTTGGAAGAAAAGTAATGCTGACAGTGAAAGCGAAAACCCAGTTTTAGATGCAGAGGAAGCAATATTTCCTCAAGAGAGGGAGATTACAAGTGTCGGAGTAATGCCTAATAGAGATATGTGAACTTGTCTAAATATCTGAGTGTCGTTGAATATAAGCATAGGGGCAGAAGAACCTTTTTGTGAGATATAAGACAGGAAGTTTTAGGAGGATTGAAATCAACTAATTTAGCTTTGCCCCACTGGGGAATTACTGGAGGTCAGCATTTAAGGAATTGGTAGTGAATAATCGAGAAGTTGAAAATGTTTGTGCATGGCATGATTTCTCAAACTGAAAGGTGGAATGCAATGTATTATTATTATTATAATTGGCCATATGGTGCAAGGAAGCCTGAGGCTTTTGTTGCATCAGCCAAAAAAAAAAAAAAAAAATGTCTGAGTTACCCCTGAGTGAGAGTGAGTGAGTGAGTCAGAAATAGAAGGGAATCACCAAGAAAGAGAAGAATGATGATATCCAGCTCAAGACCCTGGGTGTGCCAAGCCCATACTCACCAGATGTGAGGTTAAATCGGCAAAACTGTGGAGAGGATTTCAGGTCAATAGAAGGTCATTAATATATGAGGGAAAGAGTGGGAGAAAGAACTGAACCTTGGGAACACCAGCTTTAGTGAAGAAGTTATAAGACATGGCCATTTACCATCACCCACAGTTTGAGTGGTCAGAGAGAAAACTGGATACCCAATTACAAAACACAGTTGGCAAACCAACTAAATAAGATGGGAGCTTATTTATAAGACGATCAAACAAAAAATCAAAAGCCTTTGCCTGCTGGGATTATTCATAAAAAAAATCATCTTATAAGGTTAAACAGTCACTTGTGGAGAAATTCAGAAGGCTTTAAGAGATCCTGTGGGATTTAAAAAGAGTTAACATTTTCGGCATGACCTTCTGCCTTATTTTTCAGACTTGTGTTAGAATGGCTTTTGCTTATGTTGATTTGTTCTGGCTGTGGGTATGCTGAAGTTAATTCTAGAAGAGCAGTTGAAAAATGTGTTAGTAATGGCAGCATTGTTGGAATACATATGGAGTTAACTACTTTTGAAGAGAACAATACTCATTTGGATGTTAAAGTCAATTATGTTTATTTTAAAAAATTATACTCGTTATAGTCAGCTCCCATAAACTTATATTAGTGCATATTGGGGTTCCAGACTTAAACTTTTTGAATAATTTGTTTAAAAAAAAAAAAAAAAAAATATATATATATATATATATATTGTATAGTATGAACCAGAGCTGTAATGCTCAATATGTTCTACGTTGATATCAATAATTGTATCAATTTCTCTTATTCTTTCTTGTATCAATAAATAATAAGAGAAGTTTACCTCAATATAGTACGTAGAACACTTCCCTATGATACTCTGCAGAAATTATAACGAAAAAAATCGAAAAACTTACATTAGAGTAACAAATAATTAAAAATCAATTTAACAGTTTTTTTCAATTGTTTAAATCAATTATTTGATTAATTGATTAAATTTAACAGTTTGTTAAATTAAGTTTTATTGGGTTAAATTAATTATTTGTTAATGTAATGTAAGTTTTTCGTTTTTTTTTTTTTTTTATTTTAATTTCTGGAGAGTATCATATGGAAGTGTTCTACGTACTATATTGAGGTAAACTTCTCTTATTATTTTACAAATATATACATTGTATTGAGACAGGTGATAACATTAAGGATTGAGATTGGTAATTCAAGTTACTAATGCATGATTTAATTAAAAGGAAAATCCATTTTAAAAACTAACAAGAGAATGATTTTACTGACTTGATAAGGTGAATGAATAAAAACATATTTTACAGTATAGTTTAGGGCTGGAGCCTCAGTTTATGTAGGGAGTTGACTAGCATACAAGTTAGTGCAATTGCATCATTTCTGTACATAGCCAACTATTTAAATAGTTATATTGGCATTATTAAGTATATCTCATATTGTGAATACCTTCACAATGAGTTGCCATAATATTGCATTACCTTGAATAAGTACCTGCCCACCCACTGATGAGCCAATAAGCTCCGAAACAGTGCTGTATAGGTGATGGTATCCACTGAGAATAAGTAACAATAATCTTCTCCTATGGTGAAGCATTACTTATTCGAGGTAGTGCAATATTATGGCAACTCGTGAAGGTATTCACAATATGAGCTATACTTAATGATACCAATATATAACTTTAAGTAGTTGGCTATGTACAGAAATGATGCAATTGCACTAACTTGTACGCTAGTCCAACTCCCTACTTAACCTGAGACTCTAGCCCTGAACTAATCTACACCATAAAGCACCTCTCATATTGTGGAGTTAAGCTTTGCAACTGGGTTGTCAATGTTGCAACACCAGAGTACCTGTCCACCTAATGATGAGGAGCCAATAAGCTCCGAAACGGTGCTGTATGGGTGATGGTATCCGCTAAGAATAAGTAACAATCTTCTCCTATGGTGAAGCGTTACTTATTTGAGGTAGTGCAATGTTATGGCAACTGGTTGTGAAGATATTCACAATATGAGATATACTTAATGATGCCAATATATAACTATTTAAGAGTTGGCTATAAAAAGAAATGATGCAATTGCACTAACTTGTATGCTAAACATATTTTACTTAATTGTTAATAATAAAATATATTTTCCAGTTGGCTTTGTGCATATTTGATGCAGATGAATCCATTATTTGGCCCACAGTTAAGTGCTAGAACACTTTATATGATGAAAAAGGAATGGTGATTTAAATAAGAGGTAATTCGATTAAAATTTTTGTATTATGCAAATAGAATTTTTTTGTTATATTTAGCAATGCTTTAAAACCGCAAGAGGAATGTAAAATTGTTCTGAAAAGATGTAAAGATTTAAAATTAAAGACATTTAGTTATCAGTACTTTTTTTAGTCTATTACTAAAAACCATTTATAAACAACTATTTTGCAATTTATAAACACAAATATTTGCAAAATTGTTTTGAAAAGGCTTGACTTTGATTTCTGAAGACAGATTTCTGAATAACAGCACTAAACAAAAACAAAAACAAATTTAAGGCTTAACTAGACAAACATTTGGAGTGACTGGATGGGTGAAATGGCAGGTTTTTTTTTTTTTTTCCTTGCTGATGCTATATAAGCTTGTTTTCTTGTTAATGCTAAACTTTTAGTGCTTTTCTGAAAATAAAATAAAGTTTGAGAGTGACAAAATAACTAAGTAAAATTAAACTTCTAATTGTAATAGTGTGTATTCTTTGTTGTGAGACATATACCTCACAACAAAGAATATTAATTATTTTACCAAAAATAATTAATAGTAGCAATGTCTGCCCATCCTATAATGCCATACATTAACATAATAGTTAATTACCTAATCCCATAAGAAATTATGCACAAGGCATAATTTATTATGGGATTAGGTAATTAACTATTTAATATCGGTGTAGATACACCATAGTTTACCCATAAATTTGAACTACATATGTAGTGTGAAAGGCATTGTTTCAGTTGTATCTCATATTATGGGTGCCTTCACAACGAGATAGCTGGTATTGCACTACTTCAAATAAATAATGCTTCTCTAGTAGAGAAGACTGGGTGGTGGTATACCCTGAAAATAAATTACAGTAGTCTTCTCTACTAGAGAAGTGTTGTTTATTTGAAGTAGTGCAATACCAGCTATCTCGTGAAGGCACCCACAATATGAGATACAATTAAAACGATGCCTTTCACACTACATACATAGTTAAAATTTATGGGTAAACTATGGTGTATTTACACCAATATTATATAATTAACATGATGCATAATTACCACATAATTTAGTAGCTATTATAGCCCTTTGAAATCAGGTAGCCTACTGTTTTATTTAAAGATACCATGTCACCTAAAGAATGGATGACTGAGTATTCATTCTTTAGGTGACACATCCTTTTTGTAAAAGCCATAATTTTAGTGTTCAGGGCTTTTAGCAGGTAAATTTGTTAATCCTCTCTGCAAGGAAAGAGGCAATATTTGTAGAGAGGATTTATGCTTTCTTTAGGAGGGCAGATGCTGATTTCTATACTTAAAAATATTGATTTACTGGCCCTCTCTATTTGTATAGTTCATTATACTTGTAAGTTATTTGGCCCATGATATAATCCTACACTCATTTTTTGTCACACCAGACTGACTCACTGTTATATCTCACAACCCACATAAGTTGGGTGTAGTGCACTGCCTTAGATTTTGTGTTTTTAATGTCGGGACACAGCCAAATGCTAAATACCCCAAGCAGGGTTGTAGTTACCAAGATATTCATATCTGTACATCTGGTACTATCTACCACACCTTGTTCAAAGTACTCAGGGTGGCAAGTCATCTTTTGAATGATTCTTTGAAATAGTGGGCTATTGGATGATTTGAAGCTGGGCAAGTAGTAGCAGGTGGAAGTGGCATGTTGGCTTAATGTATCATGCAATGTCGTCTTGGCACTATGAAAGCAGTTTCAGGAGACAGGAACCATTACAAGAAGAGCTGGCCTAGGTTGTCCGAGGGCTACATCAACTAAAACAGACAGCTATCTGGCTCCAACAGCAAGATGGAACCCTATGATGTCCTGTCATCAACTGCCTCTTGAGGTTGGTGTGGCCACAGGTGAAAATATTTCCAACTGGACTGTGTTAAGAAGGCTCAATTCCAGAAGACTATCAAGGAGGCCAATGGTTTGTATCCCATTAACCCTAAACCACCACAGAGCTTGTTGAAGTTGGTGCCATGAACAAGTGTGGAGCCTGGAAAAAAGGGTACAGTTCTGTTTTCTGATGAGTCCTGTTTTAGCCTACCAACAGATTCTAGACATTATTTCATCTGTAGATGAGGATTGCAGTACCCTCCCTCGAACATCAGAGAAAAGGGACACTTATGGTGGAGGTGGAATGAAGATCAACGGCTGCAGTTATGTACCCCTATCATATTTTTGATAGGGACTGTAACTGTGCAGAGGTACCAAGATCATCTTAAACCCCATGTGCGACTTTTTTAGGGATGCGGTTGGCCCAGATTTTCTTTTTATGCACAACAACTCCACTACACAGAGCTCAAGTGGTGGAGGAATATCTTGAAACTGAAGATATCCAATGACTACCATGGCCAGCAAGCACGATCACTAGACTTAAATCCCATGTGTGGAATGCACTTGGTGAACTAAGGTTTGTGCTGGTAGAAGAATGGGATGTTTCCACAGAATCATGTAGACACCATATATCGAGCATGGTTTACCACTGTCAGGCCTGTTTTGCTGTTGGAAGGGCTCATATGTCGTACTGCTGTCATGTGACCATATTTTTGAGCATCTTGTACTGACGTCTGTGATGTGACCTTTTTGGTAATTCTTATACAACTCCTATAAATGTCCCTTATACCTGTCCGAAGTTTCTCTCTGTCTCTTCATTTCATCGTTATTCAATGGTGTACATTGGTACACATTGAATAACGATGAAATGAAGAGACAGAGAGAAACTTCCACTTGTCCAACTTCATTACAAGCTGCACGAGTTACATCACGTTTTCTACGTGTTCTGTTAATTTTTTCGAGCAGTGTAATGTCTTGTGTATTTTCTCACCTGCTTTATATTGCATAATATGAACATGTGATGTGGTTACTGAAAGAGTGATCACAATTAAAAATATTATCTTTGATTTTGAAAGGAAAACTTTCCACCTACTTTCCTTATTCTAGTGGTATTATGAGAAAGTTTGAAAATCTGCAATCTTGTAAAAGTGTACAAAAATCAGGATGGTCATATTTGAAAGTTAGCATTAGTAGAGGCATTTGATACAAGAAAGCAAGCTTATGCGGCATCAGCCAAAAAAAAAAAAAATAAATAAATAAAAAAAAATAAATAAATAAATAAAAAATAACCACTTCCACTTCACCCCTCTGTTCGTTCAAAATACCTGTCCAGCTGAGCCTTAAACTTATTTAGGCTATCAACCTCCACGACAAGGGATGGAAGTCTGTTCCACCAACCAACCACCCACTGGTTAAAGGCAAACTTCCGCACGTCCATCCTACATCTGTCTTTCCTCAATTTGAATTTATGCCCTCTCAGGTGATTATTCTGAGCTAGAGGAAGAATCCCATCAGCATTGAGCATGCTCAAACCATTCAAGGCTTTATACACCTCTATCATCTCACCTCGCTGGTGCCTAGTCTCCAGACACTGTAATTTTCAAAACTTAAGCCTTTCTTCGTAAGAGCAACCCTTTGTTCCATTCACTAATCTTGTTGTCCTTCTCTGTACTCGTTCCAGCAGCTCTACATCCTTCTTGAAATGAGGCCTCCAGACCTGTATACAGTACTCTAGGTGTGGCCTGACCATTGCCTTATACAAGGGAATAATCACCTCCTTATCCCTGCTGGAAAAATTCCTGTATATCATTGACAATACTCCAGGAGCTACTCTTGCCGCCCATCTGCACTGCTCAGAGAACTTCATATCTGCCTGCACAACCACCCCCAAGTCCCTTTCATTCTCCACCACTGTCAGTGCAGTACCACAGAGTTGATACATTGCTCTGGGGTTGCTGTTTCCCATGTGTAGTACTTTACATTTGTCAATGTTAAACTTCATTTGCCACCTCTCAGCCCATCTGCTCAACCTTTCCAGATCCTGTTGCAGCAGCATAGTGTCAGTAGTGTCCTTGACAACCCTGCCAATCTTTGTATCGTCTGCAAACTTGGACATTATCCAGTTATATTAAAGGAGGCAGCAAAGGAAGTAAGCAAACCCCTAGCCATAATTATGAGAGCTTCTTTGGACTCAGGAGAGGTACCCATAGACTGGAGATGTGCAAATGTAACCCCAATTCACAAAGGAGGATCAAAGGCTGACACAAGTAATTATAGACCTGTTAGTTTAACTTCTGTTCCAGGTAAATTAATGGAGGCACTGGTTAAAGAAGCACTGCAGGATCATCTAGACAAGAATTCAGTTATAGCTCAGACGCAGCATGGTTTTGTAAAGGGCAGGTCTTGCCTGACCAATTTGATTGGATACTATGATGTAGTTACAAAAGAACTGGATGCAGGGAATAACTTTGATATTATATATTTGGATCTTAGAAAGGCTTTTGATACTGTTGCACATGGAAGACTGCTGCACAAATTGGAGCAGTGTGGCATTGGAGGCAAATTGCTGCTATGGATAAGGGGATGGTTGAGTGTCAGAAGACAGAGAGTGGTAATCAATTGACACTGCTCAACGTGGAATAATGTTATTAGTGGAGTTCCTCAGGGTTCAGTGTTGGGGTCCGTTGTTGTTTTCGGTGTTTATGAATGATATTGATGATGGGATATCAAGTTTAATGTCCAGGTTTGCAGATGATGATAAGGTTGGCAGGGTTGTTAAGGACACTACTGACGCTATGCTGCTGCAACAGGATCTGGAAAGGTTAAACAGATGGGCTGAGAGGTGGCAAATGAAGTTTAACATTGACAAATGTAAAGTACTACATATGGGAAACAGTAACCCCAGAGCAACGTATCAACTCTTTGGTACTACACAGAGTTGAATACACCTCTGGCATTCACCTCGCTGAATAACTCCTCGTGTGTGAATGTCGATGCAAAATATTCATTCAGATTGTTAGCTACCTGAGCAGGATCATCAACAATTGACCCATCAATATCAAGTGGAATAATCTGATTCATCCCCATCCTTCTAGAGTTTACTTATGTAAACTCTAGAAGGATGACAGTGGTGAAAAACTGACAGTGGTGGAGAATGAAAAACTGACAGTGGTGGAGAATGAAAATAACCTGGGGGTAATTGGGCAGGCAGATATGAAGTTCTCTGAGCAGTGCAGACGAGCTGCAAGAGTAGCTCATGGTGTCTTGTCAATGATATACAGGAATTTTTCTAGCAGGGATAAGGAGGTGATTATTCCCTTGTATAAGGCAATGGTTAGGCCACATCTTGAGTACTGTATACAGGTCTGGAGGCCTCATTTCAAGAAGGATGTAGAGCTGCTGGAACGGGTACAGAGAAGAACAACAAGATTAGTGAATGGAACAAAGGGTTGCTCTTACGAGGAAAGGATTAAGTTTTGCAAATTACAGAGTCTGGAGACTAGGCACCGGCGAGGTGATCTAATAGAGGTGTATAAGGCTTTGAATGGTTTGAGCATGCTCAATGCCAATGGGATTCTTCATCTTGCTCAGAATAATCACCTCAGAGGGCATAAATTCAAATTGAGGAAGGACGGATGTTGGATAGATGTGCGGAAATTTGCCTTTGGCCAGAGGGTGGTTGGTTGGTGGAACCGACTTCCATCACTTGTTGTTGAAGTTGATAGCCTAAACAAATTTAAAGCTCAACTGGACAGGTATTTCGAACGAATGGAGGGGTGAAATGGGAGTGGTGTGTGTGTTTTTTTTTTTGGCTGATACTGAATAAGCTTGCTTTCTTGCATCATATGCCTCTACTAATGCTAATGCTAATTAAGCTTGATATACCATCATCAATATCATTTATAAATACAGAAAACAATAATGGACCCAACACTGAGCCCAGAGGGACTCCACTAATAACATTAGTCCACGATGAGCAGTGTCCATCGATTACCACTCTCTGTCTTCTCCCCCTCAACCACCCCTTTATCCATAGCAGCAATTTGTATCCAATTTGTGTAGCAGTCTTCCATGTGCAACAGTATCAAAAGCCTTTCTAAGATCCAAGTATATAATATCAAAGTTCTGCATCCCTTATATTCCCTGCATCCAGTTCTTTTGTGATTGCATCATAGTATCCAATCAAATTGGTCAGGCAAGACTTCCCCTTAACAAAACCATGCTGTGTCCGAGCTATAACTGAAGTCTTGTCTAAATGATCCTGCAGTACTTCTTTAACGAGTGCCTCCATTAATTTTCCTGGAATCACAGGTCTATAATTACTTGTCAGCCTTTGATCCTCCTTTGTGAATTGGGGTCACATTTGCACATTTCCAGTCTATGGATACCTCCCCTGAGTCCAAGGAAGCTCTCGTAATTATGGCTAAGGGCTTGCTTACTTCCTTTGCTGCCTCCTTTAATATAACTGGATAGATCCCATCCACCCCGGGTGCCTTTCTTGTGTTTATCTTCAACAATTTCTCCTCCACTTTACTCCCAGTTATTTCAAGATTCTCTAGCTTACTGCTAGAGTTGAATACACCTCTGGCATTCACCTCGCTGAATAATTCCTCGTGTGTGAATGTCGATGCAAAATATTCATTCAGATTGTTAGCTACCTGAGCAGGATCATCAACAATTGACCCATCAATATCAAGTGGAATAATCTGATTCATCCCCATCCTTCTAGAGTTTACATAAGTAAAGAACTCTTTGCTGTTTTTCTTTGCATCCCTTGCCAAGGATTTCTCGTAATCTGCCTTCGCCTGCCTAACCTCCTTTGTAACTTGGTTACAGATTAACTTCTATCTATCATAGGCTTCTGTGTCGTGTTAATTTGTAAGTATCCCATGCATTTTTTTTCTCTGCCATATGCCTCATTAATTCATCTGACATCCATTTTGGCCTAAACCTTGAACAATATTTCTTAGTTGGTATGTAAAGCCTAGTAGCTTCCAAGATAAGTTCTTTGAATGCTTCCCATTTTGAATTTTCTGTTGGTAGCATCATCAGTTGGTCCCACTGTATAGAATTTAAATACTGTCTCAGTCCATCGTAGTCGCCTTTACAGAAGCAATAACCCTTCCCTTTACCCCTAATGGTAGTTATCTCTTTGAGTAAATCCCACTTCAGCACACTGTGATCACTGCCACCTAGTAGTTCATTTATCTGCAGATTCTTAATGCATGAAGAATCACTGCTGATAATCAAATCAAGAGTATTACTCCCTCTAGTTGCCTCCCGAACATGCTGATGTAGAAAACAATCATCCAATAAATCCACAAAAGCCATGCTAGCGTGTGAGTGACCAGCCCCCAAATTCCAGTCAATATCTGGGAAATTAAAATCTCCCATTATAAGACTCTCTGATTTACTGGCCCACTCTATTTCCCTGTACAGTTTCTTATTATAGTCATCAGAGTCATTAGGCCTATAGCACACTCCTACTCTCAATTTTGATCTCCCAATGCTTATGTCACACCAAACTGACTCAACACTGCACTGTCCAGCGATGTCGACTGCACTTCCTTGGTTTTTTATGTGTTTCTTAACTAATAGCATAACTCCCCCCACTTCCTATCCTGTCTATCCTTTCTGTAGACGCTGTACTCCCCAAATTCCAGTTCTGCATCCCTTATATCTGTGTGACACCATGTCTCTGATATCCCAACAATATCTGCCTTTGATGTTTTGAGCAATACTTCAAATTCATCAAATTTATTTACTAAACTCCTAGCATTGGTGTACGCGCAAGTATACCTGCACCTGTTTCTATTCTTAGCTACCCTAACACAACCCATGTGTTTACTTGTACTGCAATGGCTCCCAGCAGTCTCTGAAATATCATGCATCTTGTTTTTCAGGCTTCTGCTCATTCTAATAGAAGCAGTGCAAGAATCTCTTTCACCTCTGCCAGTGGCTGTCAATCTATTGGTCTTTGTCTCCCCCCAAGCTAGCAGTTTTCCGTCCCACCTAACACTGCCTCGATAGCATCAGCAAATATTCTTGCACCCTTTCTATTTAAGTGTATCCCATCCCTGTAGAAGCAATCTCTCCTGTTAACAAGTACAGTCCAGACTGAAAAAAATTCTACCCCTTGAGCCTTGCACAATCTTACCAGGGCCGAATTGATCGACAAGGCTCTCATCATATACTCCCTCCTATCGTGTCTGGGCAGAATTGCAGACACTTTCCAAATTCAACCCTAATTCTCGGCTTTTGTTCAACAGTGAACTGTACTTGTTAAGTAATTCTGCCGGTCTCCTACTCTTAATATCATTAGTGCCAACGTGTACAACTATATCACCTTTTGTGCCCTTAAAAGATGATATTCGCTCTACAACATCATCAACCTTTGGCCCCTGGCAGAATACCCTGGTCCTGTTCCACCTATACTTTTTACAAAGCATGTTCCCCGTTTCCCTGACAATAGAGTCACCAACAACTACTAGTTCCTTCGGGACCAGCGCATTCTGCCTTGGGGGTTGCCTCTGTGTCACGTGATGCCCAAGTGCAAGCTCTGGCGTTGATGTGGGCAGCTGAGAGCTTGATGGGCCCCTCAATTTAGTTTCTTCGAGGGCATCCACCCTGTCCTTCAAGCTCTCATATAGGTCCACAAGCACGCTGAGTTGTTGCCTGATATCGATACACTCCTTGCATTGTTCTAAGTTGTAAAACTTAGAACAATGCAAGGATTGTATTTGACAGTATTAAAGAGACGTTATGTTTGTCAGATAACGGACCAAAAGACTGCCTTAAAAAGTGGAGCACAAACTTTGTTTGTGCTTCAGTATTCCCTTGCTGACTTTTTTTTTTTTTATTTGAAATGTGCAGCACTAGACAACATGGGAGAGCATAGAGAACATGGGTTACGGTCTGAACAGTAACCATTAATTCCAACCCTATTCTTTGTGAATGTTCCTGCTTATATAGTAACTCTTATGGAGGACGGAGTCATATAGTTTGCTAAAATCAAGATAAATGTCAGTGTTTTCCAACATCCAGGTTATGAGTGATTGTCAAAATAGCCAACCAGATTATATAAACATGACATTCCATTTACGAAACCATGTTGTGTGCCCTGCAGAATTCCATTTCTAAATGTCCTTGAATTGTCCTCTTGTTCATTGCCCCCATGATTTCCCTAACTACTGAAGTCAAGACTGACTGGTTTGTAGTTATGCACTTAACTTTTAGTACCATCTTTATGCATTAGTGATATGCTGGCACTTTCAAAGGAAATGCTGACCAGTTCAAAGGAATCATGCCCAAATGTAGTGATGCTCTTATAATTAACCTTAGTGGTTTTTTGATGTACTCTTTTTGCTTCCCTTAAAGTTAATGGGTATATGCTATCAACTCCAGAAAAAATTATATGCCAGCAAGTTATTAATTAACCTACCATCTGTGTAGTACTATACTCAGGGTAGTGGAAAATGAAAAAGACCTGGGGGTAATTGTGCAGTCGGATATGAAATTCGCTGAGTATTGCACCCAGGCTGCCATGACAGCTCATGGGGTTTTGTCAATGATATACAGGAACTTTGCTAGTAGGGATTAGAAAGATGATTATCCCATCGTATAAGGCAATGCTTAGGCTGTAGCTTGAGTACTGCATACAGGTCTGGAGGCCTCATTTTAGAAAGGATGTGGAGCTGCTGGAATGGGTGCAGAGAAGGAAAACAAAAATTTTTGAGAGGAACAAAAGGATGCTCTTGCCAAGAACGTTATTAGTTCTACAAATTGCAGCACCTGGAGACTAAATATATGCGAGGTGATCTGATTGAGGTGTTTAAGATTCTGAACGGATTGAGTAAACTTAGTGCTGATGTAATCCTTCTTGCTCAGAGTACAAACATGATTATTGTTGTTGTTGTGCTGGGTGTTTTTGGCACAAGGGCCTCCTGGGCCATATTGTGCCTGTTCATGATTAATTTATGGCTGAAACTTTTATAATATACTTATCAGAGACGATTATATATATTTATGCTTATCAAGTATTGAAACAGAGCCTTCAAAATCTGCATTATTGCCAATATGTGTTGTAAAGTCCAATGTTCCTGAAAGTTGGATAGAGAGCAAAAACTGGATTTCCGGATACTTGAATATTGAGGTCACTCTATGAGAATATGTTTGATATTCTCATAGGGTGTTGGGATTGACAGAAGGAACATTGAGGAGGGTTCTCTCCCATAAGCAGTAATGGATGAATTATATAGGAGTGACTGATTCGGAGTTTTGCCAAATGACTTCTTTTTGCCTGCTTCTCATGAAACTAGAAGTCCACAGTTGAGGTTCTTTTTTTAATCCAGAATAGTTTGTTATTGACTTGAGTTTGCCACAGTTCAGCCCATTGATTCATTCTGTTTTAATAATGGATCTATAATCAGTGTACGGCACTTTTAGATGGCAGAAAGATCCATTATCGGGATGTTTAGCAGCACGATCCGCACATTCATTACCTGGAATGCCGACATGATTATGGATCCAACAGAATGTGACCATCCGGTTGGATGTTTGATATTGATATAACTGAGCCCAGATCTGTTTCAGAATGGGATGGTGGGAAGAAGAAATAGATTGAAAGGCAGTGACTGCACTTAAGGACGCGCTTGCTTGAATTGCTGCTTAGTTATATTATCTAAGGCTAGTTTTATTGCATACAATTCTGCTGTATAGATACTGCATTCTGTAAGAACAGGCATGGCTATTGAGAAGGTAGAGCAAATTGCTGCAGCACCTACAGCTTCATCTGTTTTTGAGCCATCAGTATAAGTAAGTAGTTTCTCTGAGTTTTCTGAAGTGTGGGCTTCATGTAGTTGCTGTTTGGCAGGGAGTCTTTTCCCCATCTCGGAAAGAAATTATCACAAAGTGGTGGGGATTAATCCAGGGATGTTCAGGAGTATTATCTTCGAGGATAGGCTGAAAGTTAATATTCCACCTAGGCATCAGTTCTTGCAATATAAGACCTGCTGGGCGGTTTTCATTAGGTTTATTACGGTATAGCATTATATAATGAGGGTCAAACAGATATTCTCAGCTGGGATGAGATGGAATACTTTTAATTTTTGTAGCATAGCTACATAGTAAGGATTTTCGTCTGAGGCGCAGTGGGGGTTCATTTGCCTCAATATACAGGCTGTGGACTGGAGACGTTCGGAAGGCTCCCGTGGCTATTCTTAGGGCATTATGTTGAATGGTATTCAGACATAGCAAGGAACTGTTTCTTGCAGAGTTGTAAATAGGTGATCCGTAATCTAAGCGGGACCGAATTAAAGTTTTATAAAGTTATAAGAGGGAGCGTCTATCAGCATTCGGTGTTAGGTCCACTGTTGTTTTGTATATTTATCAATGATATTGATGAAGGTATATCAGGCTTAATGTCGAAGTTTGCAGATGATACAAAGGTTGGCAGGGTTGTTAATGGCAGTGTGCTACTGCAACAGGATCTGGATAATTTGGGCAGATGGGCTAAGAAGTGGCAACTGAAGTTTAACCTTGACAAATGCAAAGTACTGCATATGGGTAGAAGTAACCCCATAGAAACGTACCAACTGTGTGGTACTACACTTAAGGTGGTAGAAAATGAAAAAGACTTGGGAGCAATTGTGCAGTCAGATATGAAGTTTTCTAAGCAATGCGGACAGGCTGCCAGGGCAGGTCATGGGGTTTTGTCAATGATATATAGGAATTTTACTAGCAGGGAGGTGATTGTCCCTCTGTATAGGGCGATGGTCAGGCCATGCCTTGAGTACTGCGTACAGGTCTGGAGGCCTCATTTTAGGAAGGATGTAGATTTACTTGAGCGTGTACAGAGAAGGGCAACAAGATTGGTGAGGGGAATGAAGGGATCCTCTTACCAAGAGGCTTAAGTTCTGCAAATTGCAGTGGCTGGAGACTAGGCACCTGCGTGGTGATCTGATTGAGTTGTATAAGGCCTTGAATGGGTTGAGCACGCTGAATTCTGATGGGATCCTTCCACTTGTTCAGATTACGAACCTAAGGGGGCATAAATTCAAATTAAGAAAAGACAGATGTAGAATAGATGTGCGGAAATTTGCCTTTAGCCAGCGGGTAGTTAATTGCTGGAACAAACTTCCATCTGTCGTTGTGGAAGTTGATAGGTTGAATAAATTTAAGGAGGAACTGGACAGGCATTTGGAGGGAATGGTGTGTTTTTTTTTTTTTTTTTTGGCTGATGCTGCATAAGCTCATACACTTGCTTTCTTGCATCATGTGCCACTACTACTACTAATGGCTGGAATATGATCATTGAGGCTGGCAGTTTGGGGGAAATCCAAAAAAAAAATACCTGGATAGGTTCCTATGTGAGGGAATGAAATAGGGATTTTATTTTTAATGAATTATTTGTTTGTTTATTTTGGCCTGTACAGTAAAAGCCTAGGACTTCCTTTCACTATATGACTAATACTACTACTCCTATCATTGGAGTACAAGTATACACTGAGTTGACTTTGCATTAGCAACACCTGCTTGTGTGGTAATGGTATGGTCTGTGATGCTGGTGAAGGCTCAAAATCGGGTGTGGCTTGTATAAGTTTTGAGTATCTGCTAGGAAGAATGAGTCGGTGTTGATCTTTCTGACTTTGAATGTGGAATAATTGTGGGGGATAAATGTGCAGGTGCCAGTATTTCAACAACAGCTAACATAATTAAGTGCTTCCATTCCGTGGTGTCACAAGTCTAATGTGATTGGCTCAAGAGTGATCGAGCAACCAACCAGAGGTCAGGTATGAGATAGCCACATGTAGTTGATGCCCATGCTGCATCAAGCCTTGTCTTATAACACAGTAGTAATGCAGCACAGTGGCCCAGCTAATCAACCTGCACAATGTAGGAACAGCAAGGCCCAATATCCATGTGCCAGACAGTAGCTTGTATAGACCATGGTAGCTGTTGGCTTTGCAGGTACCCATGCTGACTGAGAAATGAGAAACTGTGCCTTGCATGGGCACATCAGCACAGTACTGGTCTACCACATGGGAACCCATTGCCTGGTCTGATGAATCATGTTTCCAACTCAGTCATGCTGATGGGCATATCTGCATTTGGAGAAAGCAACATGAGACCATGGCACATGGATGCGTTATATAGTATAAAGTGTAGTTTGACTAGTGGCACTGGTGTTCCCCCCAACTCCGTGATTGGTACTCTGTGATGTGTACAGACTCTGTAGAGACCAGATGGTGCATGTTAGTATAGAGTTGTGTTATGTTATTCATCCAATCACTTAGTCTAGGAATCTATGGAGGCCACAAACTCCTAGTTATTGTCCTCTGCCATAGAGAGGTGGGCTAGGTCAGTAGAAAGAAGTATACTCTGGCAGGCTGAACACTGGGGTTGTCTGTGAGGGCCCATAAAAAATGGGGAGGGGGATAAAATGGAAGTGGAAAAGGGGTGAGTTGTGACCCCCTGAAATGGGATGTCCATCCTGCTCAAGATGGGGGGATCTGTCCACTAGGACATGGATGCAGTGGAATATCCTGGATCCTGTGATCACCATTAGTCGATAGCTCAATGGAATCACCTATCTTTCTATTGTACACCCCCTTCATGACAGCATATTCAGACAACTCCAGCATTTATAAGATGACAATGGATTGTCTGTCCTCCCATGGCTTCCCAACTTACTCAATCTCAACCCAATTGGACATGTTTGGGACCTACTGGAAAAAGGACATTCAATGCTATGACGATCCATATGAAAATGTGAAGGTATTACTTGACACACTGTGCAATGTGTGATTAATACTACCACAGGACACCTTGCAACACCTTGTGGAGTACATACCAAGATAAGTATTGGCTGTAATGAGGACAAAAGGACTCCAGGAGGTGGTGTTAGGTAGGTGTTGCTAATGCAGAGCCAAATCAATGCATCTGTTTTTGCTAACTCTAACACACAACATATTTACTTGTGTTGTGAGGATTGCCATGTTGATCTTGTAATCCCTGACACCTTGCTCTCCAGCCCTGCATGTTCCAGCAGAGGCACTGCAAGAATCAATTTGGTCTCTGCTTGCCGTCCTTGTTAGTCTGTGCATCTCCCCTCCCCTCAAAAGTTTCAATTTTCCGACCCACCTGACGCTGTCTCGATAGCATTAGCAAATATTCTTGTTCCCTTCTATTTAAGTATATCACATTCCTTATAAAAATATTCTCTCCCGTTAGCAAGCACAGACTGTTCTGTACAGGTTTCTACCCCAGTGAGCCTTACACAGTCTCTCCAGGACTGAACTGATTGACAAAACTCTCATCACGACATATTTCCTATTGTGTCTTGGCAGAATTGCAGACACTTCCAAATTTAATCCTAACTTGACTTTTTTCCAACGTTGCCCTATACTTGTTGAATTAATTCTCAGACCTCCTATCTTTAATATCATTAGTGCCATCATGTACCACAATATCACATTTTGTGCTGTTAAGGGATAACTGCACTACTACATAAGTTTTCCTCCCTGTCAGGCATACCTGGTGCTGTCCTTTTTGCATGCTATATTTCCCATTTCTCTGACAGCAGATCACCGAGAATAGCTACCTCCTGTAGGACAAGCACATTCTGCATTGGGGATTGCTGGCGTGTTGCCTAATGCACAAGTGTGAGCTCTGGTTTGAGTTGGGCAAGCTGAGGGGCTTGATGCCCCCACATTTTAATTCCTTTGAAGGCATCCATCATTCGTCAAGCTCCCTTAAATGCCCATCAAACACCTAAATGAAATAGCATTGTACTTGTCATCTTTCTACAATACAATATTTTATGAAAAGAATTATCTTTGACAACATTGAATTATCTTAACTATTCCCAACCAGAAAAAGACCAATCATCTCTGAATAATTCCATATGCCCTCCCTTTACCAAAAATTCGAAATTAAAGAAAAAACACAGGAGGCGTTTTGCTTCTTCTCTATTCTCTCAAAGCGTTTCAGTGTACGAAGGGATAACTAAAAGACAAAATATCCAGAAAAACCAACGATTTTGTTCAGTGGCATAACTATGCCAATGCAGCTGCATCTGGGCCCCGAGCTTGAAATGGGCCTGTGAAATTTGGAAGGCAGATTCATTTCTCAAGAAAATTAACGAATTTCATTAATAAATGAGCATTTTTTAAAATTAAATGTTACACATTCTTATGAGTACAGCGAGTGACCATCCAAGTATTGTTTTGACTGTGCCGCACTTATAGTAGAAAATAAAAGGTAGTTGTGAAATATCCAGCAAAACCAGTTCCAAATTTAGATATACATCACATCTGATTTTATTCTAGTGTTGAATTTGTTATACATTTTTTGTGTGGGGGTACACCGATTGTTGTCAGAGGGCAATATCTTCTTTATTTTACAATACACAAATTTTTCACATAAGTCTGGCTATGGCCAGTGTTGTTGTTTTAGTGCCTTAGATTTTGCTTCTTTTCTTTTTTTTTTTTTTTTGTTTACCTGAAACGAAAAACAAGGACTATGAATGAGTTATTACTATGCTAACTAGAGACATATCTAAATTGCCATTCCTTTGATCCTCTAGTATATCGATGACTCTCTGTAAGTGATCAGTGCATTGGGAGGAACCTTTCGTGTAATTAGCATTTATCCTGTGGTGTTCAGAGAGCTGATTAAACAGTAAATAGGGAGAGTAAAATGTCTACTTCAGTCACCCCAAAATTAGCAGGTCTCGACCACACACGTTGTCTGCCCGACATATCATTCCAAAGTATGCAGTTGCATTAAATCTATGGTTTTGAGGTTCATTTGCCATTTTCACAACAACAACATTCTACCTTTGTATATTGCTTTCTTTCTATACAGCCAACAGGACTGGAGTGTGTTTTGCTTTTAATACATTTTATACCCATTTTTATATGTATTTGGCAACGTTGCCTTACTTATCACAGATGACTCATCTCACTGACTGCTATTAGTATTTTTTTTTTTAAATTCCAATCATTCTCTCTCTCTCTCTCTCTCTCTCTCTCTCTCTCTCTCTCTAGTGCCATCAGTACCCAGTGCTTTTTTTCTCTTTAAAACTGAATCTTCAATCAATCTGCATATTTCATTTTTAATTTTTACTAGTAACCCGATTGTCAAGAAATAAGAAAAGAGCATTAAAGGAAGAAAAGCAAGTATTCAATAAAGAATGGGAATTGCAGTATTATGTTGTTGCAGAGAAAGATAAAATGTGTTTGCTCTGCAACGCCATATTGTCAACAGTGAAGAAATACAATGCATATCAGCATTATGCGTCACATAAGGACAACAAATATGCTAAAGTAGGAGAACCTCGAAAGTCTGCACTCAAGAAAATTAAAGATGGAAAGCAGCAGCAACAAATATTCAAAACTAGATCAGGAAAAGAGACTGACATCACTGAAGTGACATATAAAGTAGCATTTATACTTGAAAGAAGAGGTAAGCCATTTAGCAATGTGGAAATCATAAAAGAATGCATTGTTGAAGTTGTGAAATGTTTAGATTCAGCTATGGTTAATAAGTACAAACAACTCTTTCAAGGAGGACCATAACTGATCAGCAACATGAATTAGCTCGTAATATAACAGAACAGCTTCAGCACAGGTGTTATTTTTTATTTGTGTTATAACTGCAGATTTTCATTGTCACAAAGAGTTAGCATTAGCAGAGGCATTTGATGCAAGAAAGCAAGCTTATGCAGCATCAGCCAAAAAAAAAAAAAAAAAAACCCCCACTTCCACTTCACCCCTCTGTTCGTTCAAAATACCTGTCCAGCTGAGCCTTAAACTTATTTAGGCTATCAACCTCCATGACAAGGGATGGAAGTCTGTTCCACCAACCAACCACCCGCTGGCTAAAGGCAAATTTCCGCACGTCTATCCTACATCTGTCTTTCCTCAATTCGAATTTATGCCCTCTCAGGTGATTATTCTGAGCTAGAGGAAGAATCCCATCAGCATTGAGCATGCTCAAACCATTCAAGGCTTTATACACCTCTATCAGATCACCTCGCTGGTGCCTAGTCTCCAGACACTGTAATTTGCAAAATTTAAGCCTTTCTTCGTAAGAGCACCCCTTTGTTCCATTCACTAATCTTGTTGCCCTTCTCTGTACGCGTTCCAGCAGCTCTACATCCTTCTTGAAATGAGGCCTCCAGACCTGTATACAGTACTCTAGGTTTGGCCTGACCATTGCCTTATACAAGGGAATAATCACATCCTTATCCCTGCTGGAAAAATTCCTGTATATCATTGACAATACTCCATGAGCTACTCTTGCAGCTCGTCTGCACTGCTCAGAGAACTTCATATCTGCCTGCACAACCACCCCCAAGTCCCTTTCATTCTCCACCACTGTCATTGCAGTACCACAGAGTTGATACGTTGCTCTGCTGGGGTTGCTGTTTCCCATGTGTAGTACTTTACATTTGTCAATGTTAAACTTCATTTGCTGCCTCTCAGCCCATCTGCTCAACCTTTCCAGATCCTGTTGCAGCAGCATAGTGTCAGTAGTGTCCTTGACAACCCTGCCAACCTTTGTATCGTCTGCAAACTTGGACATTAAGCTTGATATACCATCATCAATATCATTTATAAATACAGAAAACATTAATGGACCCAACACTGAGCCCTGAGGGACTCCACTAATAACATTAGTCCACGATGAGCAGTGTCCATCGATTACCACTCTCTGTCTTCTCCCCCTCAACCACCCCTTTATCCATAGCAGCAATTTGCCTCCAATGTCACACTGCTCCAATTTGTGTAGCAGTCTTCCATGTGCAACAGTATCAAAAGCCTTTCTAAGATCCAAGTATATAATATCAAAGCTATTCCCTGCATCCAGTTCTTTTGTGACTGCATCATAGTATCCAATCAAATTGGTCAGGCAAGACTTCCCCTTAACAAAACCATGCTGTGTCCGGGCTATAACTGAAGTCTTGTCTAAATGATCCTGCAGTGCTTCTTTAACCAGTGCCTCCATTAATTTTCCTGAAACAGAAGTTAAGCTCACAGGTCTATAATTACTTGTGTCAGCCTTTGATCCTCCTTTGTGAATTGGGGTCACATTTGCACATTTCCAGTCTATGGGTACCTCCCCTGAGTCCAAGGAAGCTCTCATAATTATGGCTAAGGGTTTGCTTACTTCCTTTGCTGCCTCCTTTAATATAACTGGATAGATCCCATCCACCCCGGGTGCCTTTCTTGTGTTTATCTTCAACAGTTTCTCCTCCACTTTACTCCCAGTTATTTCAAGATTCTGTAGCTTACTGCTAGAGTTGAATACACCTCTGGCATTCCCCTCGCTGAATAACTCCTCATGTGTGAATGTCGATGCAAAATATTCATTTAGTTTGTTAGCTACCTGAGCAGGATCATCAACAGTTGACCCATCAATATCAAGTGGACCAATCTGATTCATCCCCTTCCTTCCAGAGTTTACATAAGTAAAGAACTCTCCGCTGCTCCTCCCTGCATCCCTTGCCAAGGACTTCTCGCAATCTGCCCTCGCCTGCCCAACCTTCTCTGTAACTTGGTTGCATATAACTTGGTTTAGCTAAGAATAGAAACAGGTGCATGTATACTTGCGTGTACACTAATGCTAGGAGTTTAGTAAATAAATTTGATGAATTTGAGGTATTACTCAAAACATCAAAGGCAGATATTGTTGGGATATCAGAGACGTGGTGTCACACAGATATAAGGAATGCAGAACTGGAATTTGGGGAGTACAACGTCTACAGAAAGGATAGACAGGATAGGAAGGGAGGAGGGGTTATGCTATTAGTTAAAAAACACATAAAATCCAAGGAAGTGAAGCCAGTTGACATCGCTGGACAGTGCAGTGTTGAGTCAGTTTGGTGTGACATAAGCATAGGTAAATCAAAATTGAGAGTAGGAGTGTGCTATAGGCCTAATGACTCTGATGAGTATAATAAGACACTGTACAGGGAAATAGAATGGGCCAGTAAATCAGAGAGTCTTATAATGGGGGATTTTAATTTCCCAGATATTGACTGGAATTTGTGGGTTGGTCACTCACACACTAGCAAGGCTTTTGTGGATTTATTGGATGATTGTTTTCTACACCAGCATGTTCGTGAGGCAACAAGAGGGAGCAATACTCTTGATCTGATTATCAGTAGTGATTCTTCATGCATTAGGAATCTGCAGATAAATGAACCACTGGGTGGCAGTGATCACAGTGTGCTGAAGTGGGATTTACTCAAGGAGGTAACTACCATCAGAGGTAAAGGGAAGGGTTTTTGCTTTCGTAAAGGCGACTATGATGGTCTGAGACAGTATTTAAATTCTATACAGTGGGACCAACTGATGATGTTACCAACAGCAAATTCAAAATGGGAAGCATTCAAGGAACTAATCTTGGAAGCTACCAGGCTTTACATACCAACCAAGAAATATTGTTCAAGGTTCAGGCCTAAATGGTTGTCAGATGAACTAATGAGACATATGGCAGAGAAGAAAAATGCATGGGATACATACAAATTAATGGGTGACGTGGAAGCCTATGATAGATATAAGTTGGTCTGTAACCAAGTCACAAAGGAGATTAGGCAGGCAAAGGCAGATTATGAGAAATCCTTGGCAAAGGATGCAAAGAAAAACAGAAAAGAGTTCTTTACCTATTTAAACTCAAGAAGGAAAGGGATGAATCAGATTGGTCCACTGGATGTTGATGGTTCAACAGTTGAGGATCCAGCTCAGGTGGCTAACAATCTAAACGAGTATTTTGCATCTACATTCACACATGAGGAGTTATTCAGGAAGGGGAATGTCGTAGGTGAAGTAAACATTGGCAGTGAGCTAGATGATTTTCTAATAACTGAGAGGAAAGTGGAGGAGAAATTGTTGAGGATAAACATAAAAAAGGCACCCGGGGTGGATGGGATCTATCCAGTTATATTAAAGGAGGCAGCAAAGGAAGTAAGCAAACCTCTAGCCATAATTATGAGAGCTTCTTTGGACTCAGGGGAGGTACCCATGGACTGGAGATGTGCAAATGTAACCCCAATTCACAAAGGAGGATCAAAGGCTGACACAAGTAATTATAGACCTGTTAGTTTAACTTCGGTTCCAGGAAAATTAATGGAGGCACTGGTTAAAGAAGCACTGCAGGATCATCTGGACAAGAATTCAGTTATAGCTCAGACACAGCATGGGTTTGTTAAGGGCAGGTCTTGTCTGACCAATTTGATTGGATACTATGATGTAGTCACAAAAGAACTGGATGCAGGGAATAACTTTGATATTATATATTTGGATCTTAGAAAGGCTTTTGATACTGTTGCGCATGGAAGACTGCTGCACAAATTGGAGAAGTGTGGCATTCGAGGCAAATTGCTGCTATGGATAAAGGGATGGTTGAGTGGCAGAAGACAGAGAGTGGTAATCAATGGACACTGCTCAACGTGGACTAATGTTATTAGTGGAGTTCCTCAGGGTTCAGTGTTGGGTCCATTGTTGTTTTCTGTATTTATAAATGATATTGATGATGGTGTATCAGGCTTAATGTCCAAGTTTGCAGACGATACAAAGGTTGGCAGGGTTGTTAAGGACACTACTGATACTATGCTGCTGCAACAGGATCTGGAAAGGTTGAGCAGATGGGCTGAGAGGTGGCAAATGAAGTTTAACATTGACAAATGTAAAGTACTACATATGGGAAACAGTAACCCCAGATCAACGTATCAACTCTGTGGTACTACGCTGACAGTGGTAGAGAATGAAAAGGACCTGGGGGTAATTGTGCAGGCAGATATGAAGTTCTCTGAGCAGTGCAGACGAGCTGCAAGGGTAGCTCATGGTGTCTTGTCAATGATATACAGGAATTTTTCTAGCAGGGACAGGGATGTGATTATTCCCTTGTATAAGGCATTGGTCAGGCCACACCTTGAGTAGTGTATACAGGTCTGGAGGCCTCATTTCAAGAAGGATGTAGAGCTGATGGAACGAGTACAGAGAAGGGCAACAAGATTAGTGAATGGAACAAAGGGTTGCTCTTACGAAGAAAGGCTTAAGTTTTGCAAATTACAGAGCCTGGAGACTAGGCATCGCCGAGGTGATCTGATAGAGGTGTACAAGGCTTTGAATGGCTTGAGCATGCACAATGCCGATGGGATTCTTCCTCTTGCTCAGAATAATCACCAGAGAGGGCATAAATTCAAATTGAGGAAGGACGGATGTCGGATAGATGTGCGGAAATTCGCCTTTAGCCAGCGGGCAGTTGGTTTGTGGAATAGACTTCCATCGCTTGTTGTTGAAGTTGATAGCCTAAACAAATTTAAGGCTCAGCCGGACAGGTATTTCGAACGAATTGAGGTCTGAAATGGGAGTAGTGGTTGTTTTTTTTTTTTTTTTTTTTTTTTTTGGCTGATGCTGAATAAGCTTGCTTTCTTGCATCATATGCCTCTGCTAATGCTAATGCTAATATCAACTTGTATCCATCATAGGCCTCTGTGTCATGTGCCAATTTGTAAGTATCCCATGCATCCCTCTTCTCTGCCATATGCCTCATTAATTCATCTGACATCCATTTTGGCCTAAACCTTGAACAATATTTCTTAGTTGGTATGTAAAGCCTAGCAGCTTCCAAGATAAGTTCTTTGAATGCTTCCCATTTTGAATTTGCTGTTGGTAACATCATCAGTTGGTCCCACTGTATAGAATCTAAATACTTTCCCAGTCCATCGCAGTCGCCTTCACGGAAGCAATAACCCTTCCCTTCACCCCTAATGGCAGCCACCTCCCTGAGTAAATTCCACCTTAGCACACTGCGATCACTGCCACCTAGTGGTTCATTTATCTGCAGATTCCCAATGCATGAAGAATCACTGTTGACAATCAAATCAAGAGTACCACTCCCTCCAGTTGCCTCCCGAACACGCTGATGTAGAAAACAATCATCCAACAAATCCACAAAAGCCCCACTAGTGTGTGAGTGACCAGTCCCCAAATTCCAGTCAATATCCGGGAAACTAAAATCTCCCATTATAAGACTCTCTGATTCACTGGCCCACTCCACCTCCCTGTACAGCTTCTCACTGTACTCATCAGAGTCACTAGGCCCATAGCACACTCCTACCCTCAATTTCGATCTCCCAGTGCTTATGTCACACCAAACTGACTCAACACTGCACTGTCCAGCGATGTCGACTGGCTTCACTTCCTTGGTTTTTATGTGTTTCTTAACTAATAGCATAACCCCTCCCCCCTTCCTATCCTTTCTGTAGACGTTATACTCCCCAAATTCCAGTCTTGCTGGCTTTGCTTACTGCCAGGACATGTGGAACTGATATCTTCACCATCTTCAAAGAAAAATGCTGTGAAGCAAAACTATGCACAGATGCCGCACCTTCCATGAGAGGAAAACATGAAGGATTTGTTGCGTTACAGAAAGTATTTCCGGGTACTTTAATTTTCTTTTATTGCATTCTTCATCAGCAGAACCTGTGTGCCAAATCTAATGTTTTAAGAGACACATTAAATAAAATTATAGGTAGTGTAAATTACATTTGAGCAAATACATCATGACATTTCCAGTTTCGTAACATGCTTCAACCTGATGATGAAACATTCAGTGTGGATCTGCCGTATTATTCTAAAGTGCGCTGGTTGTCCCAAGGACAAATACTTGTCAAACTTTTTTATCTTTGTGAAAACAAATTTTATCCCAAGGGCTCACATCTGGTGAGTATGGGCTTGGCACACACAGGGTTGTGAGCTGGATATCATCATTCTTCTTTTTCTTGGTGATTCCCTTGTACTTCTCTCTCTTGGGGTAATTCAGAAAAATTTTTTTTTTTGGCTGGTGCAGCATAAGCCTAAGGCTCTTCTTGCACCATATAGCTAATAATAATAATAATAATAAATCGCAAGCTTTTTTGAGGAACTGAATCTACAATGTGAATTGTAAGAAGTTGAATTCCGCAGAGATATTTCATTTGTGTGATATGTCACAGCATTTTTTTTGCAAGGTAAAACCAAATCTATATATGATGTGAGGCTTAAAACACAGTCATATCGGAAAAAGCTGACCTTTTCAAAACCTTGCTTACCCGATCGGAACTTTCAGCTGAACACTTTCCTGAACTGGCAAAAGTAATTAATGAACAGGATACAAACAAATCATTAAGGAAATGCGACATGAAAGAATACACAGCTGCTCTAGACTCCCTGATTGAAGAATACAATGAAAGCTTTGCTGATTTTGAGAAACACGATCTCACTGAAACTAGCTTTTCAAACACACCTGATGACTTACAGATGGAATTAATGGGGCTCTCAAGATAATATTTTGAAGTCTATTTGACATGAAGGATCTCTTCAAATATGGAAAAATGCTGTTGAATACCCATGTCTATGGCAACACGCTGGTTGAATGCTATCTTCTTTTCGCAAAATGTTGTGAATCAACATTTTCATATATAACACAAATTAAAACAAGCTTGAGATCTGATGACGAATATTCACTTGGAGGACAATTAAAACTATGCTCAACGATATTGGAACCAAATATATACTATCTGGCATTAAGCAGTTGCAAAAAAAGTCATTAAATGGTTCGTCTAAGTTCATCCATTTTTAGTTTTGTTATTATTTTTGCTAAATAAATGTTTTTTTTTTTTTATAAATATATATATTAAATTCTCAGCATGTGGCCTAATAGTATCTTGGTTAAATGAAATATGGCCTTCCAATGCAAAAAGGTTCCCCACCCATTATAACCACTACTTACTATATCAGGGATGGTAAAGTTAATATAGTAACCACTACTTACTATATTAACTCTACCTCTTTTTTTTTTTTTTTTTTTTTTATTCTCAATAACTTTGTCTCCATTAAAAAAAAAAATATATTATTATATACAGTGGATTCCGGTTATTTGGACCACTGGTTAATCAGGGCAGCCAGGTTTTATTTCGTTTAATTGGGACAACATGCCGTTTAATTGGGGCAGGAGACCGCAGCACTGGTGATTACCCTATGATTGTCTCCGGCTGTACCACATGGTTTGGTTGGATTTCTGGAGGTCACAACAATAAAAACAATTAGCAGTCACCTCTTTATTGGGCTTTTCTGTTAGTGCAATCTATCATAAACGGATAGTAAACTCGATCTTATTGAATTTGCGATAATACTGACAGATGGAATTATGTGGGTTATTATGGTGAAATGTGTTTACACTTCTATGGAATCTCCACTCGTATAAAAAAAAAATTAAATTTCAGAATCTTCTCTTCATTCCTATTTTTAAAGCTTCGTAACTTGTTACTCCATTCTCACTTGCGCGTATCGTGTTACTTGCAATTTGTGTGTGCCGTGTTCTTTATTGGTTGCTTATCTTTTTACTGTTTTAAATTTTCACCCCCACCCACAAATGTCAGTGAACAGAAATGTCAACTAGTTAGTATGTACATATTACAGTACGTATTAATTTTTCCGATTATCACGTGTCATTTAATTTTTTAATTGATTAAGTAATAAAGGGTAAATTTGTGCTTAATATATCTTTACTTTTATAGCCTGTGGATTATTTCATTCTGTTTTTGCTAATTAGAATCACTGTTTTAATAGAATTAAAATTCAATTCACAAATGTGATCACAATGACCGGTGCTTACTACACATCGTGTAGTGAACGGTACTTTACTATGGTGACTCCATTGTAACGTGATTTGATTGTACAGTGAACCAATTGTAAAGCGGGAGTCCATTGTATTTTTAACTTTTTTTACATGAAACTTTGGGGCAACCACTTAATCAGGCCAAAATGCACTAGTCCCAAATAACCGGAATCTACTGTATATAGATTCAAAAAAATATTATTAGTATATACCTACATATTATATGTATTAATATCCTTGTATTTGGTTAAATCAATCCAGCCAACTGTTGTCACATACAAAATTGTTGTGTCCAAATTGTTTAGCAAATTTTTCTGCTTGGGCCTTCAAGGTCGGACCATCTATTGAAAAGCCAGCACTTTTGTATAGTGAACCATTGAAGCGATGCTTCATCAGCATTTGTCACCTCTTTTCTAAAGGTTTTTTTCCTCCTGGTTATGTTCTTTTCCAGTGCCAATATGTAAACATGTTTATTCTTCCACAATGCCATTACTGTTGAAGAAGACAAAAAAAAAACCTTTTTACACACTTTTTTTTTACAACACATTACTCACGAATAATTTCAATGACTTTTTCACAAATTGAGAGACACTTTCTTTTGTTAGCAGACATGTTTCCAAAGGAAAGGTTCGTTTCTAACTGCTTTTATTTTCAAATGACAGTAAAGTGATCTACATACAAAGTTCTTAGAAGTCCCAAAATAAATTTATGGTTCAGTGAATACAAGACAATCTGTAAATAGGGTAATGCAACAAGCAGAATGCCAGTGCACTATTGTATAGCCCCTGTCTCTGAAAGAACAAAGTCCTAAACCGGCCGCTAATCCGATGCGATGCAGGTGGTCATAAAAGCTAAGTTGCCCTTTCATTTTCGTCTATTCTAAGAATTGGGTATTTTCGACTACCCCGAGCAATTAAGAATGTTTACAGTTACCAAAATTTGTACTGTATATTGTGTAGGATGCTCGTTATAACAGTGAGCAATTGTACGGGAATATATGTAGATTAAAATCATTATGGCTCGTTACAGCTGTTATCTCATTATTTCTGTGCTCGTTATAACCAAGTTTGACTGTATTTATTGCAGGCAGGTGGTAAGACAGGTGGATAAAAACTAAGTTAATAAAACACTGCTTTTGTTCAGTCTGGCTTTTTATCCTTTGGAGACATCTGAAGTTTTGGATTAAATCTGTTAAAAACTGTGTACTCAAATTTTTAGTTTCATGTTTTTAGAAAAGTGTACAGAGTATTCAAGAACATACAGTATCATATGCAAATATGAAGAGAAATACATTTCAAAAATATCCTTCACATGGATGGAAATGGTTAAATAGCTACTTTGTGATATTTTAAGTTGTAGCAGCTGTGTTTAGTAAATATTAAAAAAAATGCATAATTTTTTTTTTTTTTTTTTTTAACAGACATAGCAATCCATTTACAGTTCTGGGGCTCCAGCTGGTCATAACCTGTTTCTGCTGAAATCTACTGTTTAAAATATATATTCAGAAATAAATTCTTATGACTTTTCTTTTTCATTAATATACTTAAAATGGATGGAATGAGTTAGTTACTGTAAAGCTATTTGCTACATTTATCTGCAAAAGAAAATTTTTAATGATTATTATGAAAATATAAATCCTGTTTATTATTATTATATATATATTTTTTTCATTTATTTATAGTTCACTTCTGTCAAGTATTCAAATGTTAGCCACCCCCCCCCAGGACTGGTCAATAGTATCTGTATTTAAATGAAATTCAGTTATTTAAGCCTTGTATAAATCAATATGTCAGAAATGAAAAGATGTGTAATCTGTATAATTATTTAATAAAATATCCAAATTTAAAGTTTGTAATCTTTCCCTCGAGTTTAGTTTTTTCAAAGAAAAGACATGTTAACTTTTATACTTATTATATAAAAAAAATTTATTCCAAAGTATTCTGAATACAGGCTGGCCTCGATATGCATGATTAATTTGTCCCTTGAGTGCATCGCAAAACAGAAACGTGTTAATCAAATATAATAATAAATAGGAAAAATTATAATTGATCTGTGACCTTCAGAAATGTCCATAAAAATTTTTAAAAATGCCTTTTAAATAACTTTTTAACTGTATACCATGTAAAAGATAATAAAAATAATTATAGAATTAAATGTTTATTGCATAAAATACATAATGAAGAAACTAACTATTTGCTACGGAAATATTTGAACAGTATTGGCTTTCTTTTGTGCATCATACAATTTCTGATAGCTGACAACATGCTTCTCTAGGCCCTGGCAAAATAATATGCTTCTTTTGATGTTAGGATCAACATCCATTACCTTTTGTTTGAGGTTCTTCATGATGTAAAAGATTTTGCTTAGTTCTTTTACCGTTATCTCCTTTGTGGTGACATTTTCATCTGGCTCACACACTTTTTCTTCAGCTTCTTTGTATGCATGCTGTTACTCTATTTGAAGGAGATCGTTGTCACATACCTGTTCTGAATGAAAATTCAGTGAGTCGAATGTTAGCCCTATCCAAGCCTATAAAACCAAGGTCATTACCAATATTAGTTAGGTCTTCAATAACTTTTTGAACTGCATCCTTGCAGTAAAATCATTTCTGCAATAGGTTAAAAGATGCTTCCAAATTGCTCTCATATTGCTGGCGGTCACTTCTTTCCATGCTGCATGAATGTTTTCAGTGGCCACTCGTATGTTATATTTTTTCCAAAATTCTGGTACAGAATTGCATTGTCTCCTGTTGTAGCTTCAAGTGCCTGTGCAAATGCTCTACAGAGATAGTAAGCCTTTAAAGTTGCAATCGTCCCTTGGTCCATTGGTTGCAATGATGAAATCGTATTTGCCGGTAAAAAAACATCTTTCACATTTTCATTTAAGTTGCCAAGTGCAGAAAGATGTCCAGGTGCATTATCTACAAGCAACAGAGCTTTAAAAGTAAGATTATTTTTCTTGCAATAGACTCCAACTGTAAACCAGTCTTCAAATAGGGCTTTGGTCATCCGTGCTTTTTTATTTGAACACAAAATGACTGGGAGTTTGCTGGCTGTATCCTTTTAAAGCCCTAGGATTTTGTGTACGGTGTACACAAGCATAGGCTTCCATTTAAAATCACCTTCAGCATTACTTCCTAATAAAAGCATTAGTCGATCTTTTGAGACTTTATACCCAGGTTGTGATGTTTTAGTTGGTATCCATTTACAAAATAGGCCCTTTTCGTTTACATTACATATTTGCAGATCATTGTATTCACCATCCTGAATGTTTTTTTTGCAATTCTGCAGGAAATTTGGCTGCAGCATCTTCACCAGCACTAGCAGCTTCCTCTGTTACTTTAACATTATTGCAGCCTGCTCGATTTTTGAAACATTCAAACCACCCTGAACTATCAACAAATGTTTGTCTCCCCTTGATATTTTGTTTCTTTGAGCTTAGTAAAAGTGTTAATAGCTTTGCTTGAATATTGTCCGTAGATAATAGAATTCTTTTTTGATTACAATCTTCTATCCAAATTGATAAGACTTTCCATTTCAATCATTATTGGAGGTGTTTCTGGTATTTTGAAAAAAAAAAAGTTGATGAAACTTTACCTTTATTTTTATATTCGTCCTTACAATTCAAGATAATTCATACCTTATCCTAGATCTCTTAATTTTCACATGGTTTGATCCACTTTCATGATTTTTAATAACTTCAAGTTTTTCAGCTAAAGTAATAACTTTTCGGTTTTTTTATTGCAACCACATTAGTTTTCACTCTCTTTTATCCATAATTAAACAGGCGTAGAAAATTAGAATTTTTAAATGCATCTGCACATGACTTTATTAGTGAGAGACAAACAAGTAATGTGTTTCTAGTGGTTGATGGAACACACTGAGGTGGGCAGCAGGCAAACGCTTATTGGCTGTCAGACTCTTAGTGTGCAATTCGAATCTTTTTCAACTATCACATAAAAAAAGAAATTTGCATGGCATAAAGAAAAGTGGTATAATTTTTTCAAATAGCTGTAACTGAAAAATGCATTAATCGAACTTGCATTATGCAAGGTCTGGCTGTATTATTAAATTGAAATCAACAGTGATGTTTTGTACAATCAAGACTTATTAGCAAATTAAAAGCAATATAATTTAAAATTATATATTTGTTACATTCTTCTCTTCCAGGTTTCAGATGAACAGTTCATAAATATAACAGTAAACAGATCCAGTATCTATCTATCTGGTGCACTTTGGCCATAGTTGCCGATGTGCCTAATAAATCCCTAAACCAACAACAGTTGGCATCCATAAACATATCAAATTTGTGTTTGTTTTATTGTACGAACATACACTGGTGTGCAAAACTTAAGGACCAACACTATTTCTAGAGTGTTGGTCCTTAAGTTTTGCACACAGCCTGTGGCAATTTGCATAACCGTAGCCATTCAGTAGAAAGCTGGTGCACGTGCAAAAATTTGAATCGTAATGAGAAGGCTCACATAACAGATAAAAGCAGCACTTCAACAGTTACGTGCAAATTACCGAATGGTGAGCACAATTGTTACAGATGTTCGATTGGTTTCATACAGTGCTACAGACAATGAAATGGGCAATTGACATCTGGATGACTTTACCCAGGGTCGAATAATTGGGAAGGTCGAAGTGCGACTCCACAGTTCGGTATCACCCATAGCATTGTCTCGTGTGTGGTCGGCCTTCAGAACGACAGGTACATCTTTTCGAAGGACCAGTGGTAGTTGTCCACGAAAAACAACGCCCAATGATGACTGCTATATATTCCTACAGACCAAGAGGGACTGACACCAGATGGCAGGATCCATTGAAAACCAGCTGCACAGGACGCAGTTTACTTTACTTTGGCCAGGAGACTCCACAGAGGTGGACTGTTTGCCTGATGGCCAGTGCACTGTGTTCCTTTAACACCTGCCCATCAGAGACACAGTTTACAGTGGTGCATCGAACACAAGGACTGGACTGCAGCGCAATGGGGTAAGGCACTCTTTACTGATGAGAGTATATTCGGTCTCAATGGCGATTCTGGACATCAGCTAATCTGGTGAGAGGTTGGCACACAGTATCACTCTGCAAACATCACTGAAAGGGATCAATATGGCAGTCGAGGTGTTCTTGTCTTATCTTTGATCGACATACACAACTCCAGATAGTGGAAGGCGGTACTGTAACTGGTGCACATTACTGCACTGAGGTAATATTCCCCATGAAGCCATTGGCCCCAAGTTCATGTTTATGGATGATAACGCCACACCCCATCACACTTTATAGTTTGTGTAAAATGTGCTAAAAAAAACAAGTAAACAGTTCATCGTTTTCGATGTGAAGAAAATCAGCTCTCCTCTCCACTAACAATTTTCTTTGATAGATACTACAGATATATCAATTTTATCATTTATTAACAAAATCAAAATATTTACAGTACTAGGGAAACTTATGCAAAAGCATACTGCACATCACTTGAAGTACATTCTGTTTTGTGTTTACCAGCATTTGAGTGAGATAATGACTGTGACTGAAACCATGACTGCTTATTTAGTTCTTTTGCTGCATGGTGAAGTTTCTCTACAAAATCTGGAACTCCTAGAAGAAAAATGAACCTTGGTAAAATTATTAGCAACAATTCTTTTGGCTCAAAGGCATGTGCTAATAATTTCTGAATTTTGCTTACACTGAATAGACAGAAATCATACCTACCTAGTAACAGGTCGGCCCACCTTTCACCCGGATAAGGGCAGTCACACGGCAAGGCATTAATTTCACTAGTTCACGAAGGCATTTCATCTGTGCTTGCTACACCACTGTCCATAATTGTCGCATTCCTGGGTGGAGGATCCAAAGCTCGAATGGACCTTTCCACAGCATCCGTCTAGTGAACAGGGAGGCCATTCCATGGTGGTAAAATCTGCGGAATGCTCTTCGAACCATGTTCTAGTCAATGTGGGAAGACGCATGCACGATGACCATGAAGGATGCAGATGGGCTGCAAGAATGGGTGCATAGCTTTGTACAGTTTCCACCAGATACGCACCCTCCTGTCAGCTTGAAATAACTGGAAATGGAACTCATCAGACCAGGAGACCCATCTCCAATCCCCCAAGGCTGGTGTTCTTTTGCCCAGTTTAGATGTAGTCCTATGTCGTGTTAGCAATGGGACTATGGTGGGTCCTATTGCGGCTAATGTTCCTGATGGTCTTGGTGGAGATTTATGCCACTGTTGCTCTCCACCTGGCTGAAACAATGTGAGACATGTTGACAGCCATGTTCATTCTCCACCCACAGCACTATCCACGATGAGATGTTATTCCAGAAATGGCATATTCCTGAGCACTCTTATACTATCGAACAGGGATAGTGACCCCTGCATTGGGCACCCACTATCATTGTTGTTTCAAAGTCGATTAACTCAACATTTATCCATACTGAAATCGAATTACCATCTATATACCTGCCAAATGGTGGATTCGCCCACTAGCGAGATAGCTTCATGTTTTTTTCCAGGAACCCCATGAATTCTGTCCTTTCAGTGTATATTTGAATAGTAAAAAGTTTCAAATTTGTGAAAATATTTATGGGTTAGTATCAATAGTGCATTATCATTACGTCAAAGCTTAAATTTACAATTTCATTTAAGCAGGCCATTTTTTTTTTTTTTTTTTACTTATGAAAAATGATCTGTTAGTGATATTGTAAATTTAAACTTTCAGTTGCTCTTTTGTTGTTGCACAAAAAGAAACATTTTTGTGAAACAACAAAAAAATAATAGCTGAAAACTCCTTTAGAGACCAGTTCTAATTGTCAAATTAATCATATCAACTATCAAAGAAGAAATTGATATTTACACACAAAAAAAAAAACTTGTGCAAATAATGGTATAAATATCTGAATCGGCGGTCAGGTGGCAATATAACCAATATTGCCACCTGACCTGCAGGAGATATATCAATTCCTGCTAAAGTTTTATAGAGCAGTATGTAATAATCATGAATACAGCAATCTTCCTAAAATTACTTTTCATATTTAAAAATAACAGTGTATAATAAAAAGATGTTACAAGAGTCAACTTTCACATCATTGTAACTTTCACATCGCTGTTATACAGTATTTTGCATTATTGCTTTTTCACATCATTGTTATACAGTATTTTTGCATTATTGCTTGATTATTTCTTTTTCCCACAATGATCATAGGTTGCCTCCATGCGGTCTGGTCTTCAACAGCTTCTTCCAAGTTCTTGGTGTCAAGCCAGTGTGTTCTTTGCGAATCTCTTCTCTTTGTTCCACTGACCTTTCCTAAAAGTTCAAAGTTTTCTGGTGAGCAATATTGGAGTAGACCAAGTCTTTTCAGAGGTGGTGCCTTTACTAATTAAAACTCAGTGTTTAAAAATCTATATCTTTTCTGATAAGGTGATATTTTGCCTCATATTGCAACACTAATGAGAACTTAGCTTTGATGATCATTCCCAATTTTGATGTTTCCTTATTTCACTGCATCTCCTGCCTGTGGATTTCTGTTTGGATTTTGAATTTCACATCAACTGATTTTGATTGCTTCATGAAAAATAACTGAGTCAGGACTTGGCTGTCAAGAGCAAGCCACCAGAAAGAGTAGATCTGAATTCATCTTTTATTTTTCTCACTTGGCTGAATATTCTCTCATACTCAAATTACTATGAGAAAGTGTTTAAAATGGCAAGTATAACTCAGTCAATATTATATTTCAAGCCTACTGGTGCACTTGTCAGTTCCCCAACCAAGGACCACTGTAAAACAATTCTTTCTTCTTTCATAACAGAATCTGGCAGGTTCTGACACCAAAACTGATGTTGCAAAACATCTATTGCTTCAGCTTTAATGATGCTAAGAAATGTGGAAACCTGACTACAAAAAAATTTCAAAATCAAAGCATTGTCAATTAATGAAGTTTACGCTTCCTTGATATTTAAAAGAACATTTTTTAATGGGAACTTATGCACCATGTCTTCCCATGCAGAAATAAAGTACTTGCTCAATGAATAAGTCATAATCATCCATCTGGTTTAGTCTGCTATTGTAATCAACTTCCAAAATGGAAGTGAAATAACTGAAAACTTGTTATAAAAAATTGCACATGGCATTCTTCAACATGATTAGCAGTAATGACTGTAGTACATAGATGTGAATACATTGGATTAAATGCAGTGTTTAGATTTTCAAATGTCGACATAGAATTTAAAATAAATATGCACATTGCTTTATTTGAGTCAGAAGAGAGGAACATGAACAGACCTGCTAATGATATTAACATAATGATATCATGTTTAACGACTCAATCTACCAGCAGATACATGGCACAGCCATGGGTTCCCCTGTCAGCTCTGTCACAGCAAACATTGTGATGGAGGAGTTAGAGGGACGTGCGTTTCCACACGCGCCAGATCACATCGCCTTTTGGTGTCGTTATGTAGACGATGTGTTCGTTGTCATCCCTAGAGACTCAAGGTCAACTGACTCCTAACCCACCTCAACTCACTATCGCCCTTCATAAAGTTTACGATTGAGCTGGAGTCGAACAACTCTATACCATACCTAGATACACTTGTCCGGCGTGAAGACACATGCTTGAAGACAACAGTTTATCGCAAACCTATGTGTGCTGGCCAATTTACCAACTTCTGGTCAGCACACACGCGGGGCCACCTCCTCTCCACTGCCCGAACCTTGCTAACTCGTGCCTGGACACACTCCAGCTCCGCAGATGAGAGACGCAAAGAGATTACCAGAGTCAAAGTAGACCTTACGAAGTGTGGCTATCCCATCGAAGTCCTTGACAGGTGTGATCTACAGGCACGCGACAACGTGACGACCAACAGCAACGCCAACAGTGACGAGTCATCATCCACAAGGGCATTTATCCCATACTACCCCAACCTGTCACAACAGATCGGTAGAATCCTAAAATCATATGGGATAAAATGCGTCCAACTCCCAGGCAAGAAACTGAAATGTAAAAACACCCGTCCCCACTCTTCTACAGAGCAGTTTGGTCTATTGCATCTCTTGCCGTGACTGCACCAGCTGCTACTTTGGAGAGACTGGACGTCGACTCGAGAAACGTCTCTCAGAACATAAAAGGGCGATCCGTTTGGCAGATGTAGAACAGTCAGCTATCGCTGAGCATGTCTGAACAACACACCACGACATCGACCCACACCGCAATGTCGTGGTTGTGGACAGGTCCCACCATTACCTAAAGCACCTGGTTGGAATCGTTAAATATAAAATGCTCGGATGCCTCTTTGAACAGGAACAGTGGTTGCCAAGTTAGCCTCATCACAGAGGCAGTAATTCTATCCATAGACAAAAGCTGGTCACGTCACCACCATATGTCACAGCCACAAACATCAACAAACAATTAACCACGCACCATCCTGGCAGTGCACATCTCTATTCCAACTGCCATTCATGTATTCAATCTGAAGAAGGTTGCCTTCCAGCCGAAAGCTTATTAATTGTAATTATGTTTAGTTTGCTCTGAGAAACAAAATAAATTTTCGTAATGAATCCAGAGCACGTAGGCCTTTTTTACTATGCTTTCAGATTGATTCATTTTCTGAACAATGTTGTAACCTATAGTCATCTTTCGATGTTGACAATTAGAGCAAGCTGCTTTGAATTTCGCAAATTTTTTTGTTACAAAAAGGTCACCACTATGGATAGCACTGGAACCACTTCAATTAATACCATCTGTAGTAATTTAAAATGCCCATTTTTTTCAAAGCATTAACTACCCAATCTGTGCATTTTTATTAACAATGCCTGGTTTTTTTTTTTTTTTTTTTTTTGATATTTCACTATAGGGAAACATTTCTGTACATCTGCATGATTTGCACAACCCAGGAAAAGCTTATGTTCTATGACAAAATATACAAATAAACATTTGGCACTCATAACACACCGTCCCTATGATATGCTACATCTGTTTATTGTATTTCTACTTTGTAATATAGGCTGACTGCACTTTGTGGCCAGTTTTTTAAAGAAAATTAACAAACCCAGGGTCCTGAGCTGGATATCATCATTCTTCTTTTTCTTGGTGATTCTGTTCTACTTCTCTCTCTCTCTCACACTCAGGGTAATTTAGAAATTTTTTTTGGCTGGTGCAGCATAAGCCTCAGGCTTCCTTGCACCACATGGCTAATAATAAAATAAACAGAAATTTGGAGAATTTTTAAAAATTCCAATTTTAACATGGTTTACTATTTAAAAACTCTTTATAACCAACTATATATATGATGGAGAAGAGGTCAAAATGAGTAAAAATGGATTCTCTGTTGTAAATGTTGAAATCTTTGATCACAAACATGCATACGAGGCATCTTCGTGCAAAGTTTTATTGGCTTTCCTCCACAAAAAAATAAAAATAATTATAGACAGTTATTTTAATATATTTCTATATTTAATAAACACAAAATCCATTTTGGAATTTAAAAAAAAAAATTTTTTTTTTTCAAATAGGAGGGGGAAAAAATGCGCCTTTTTACAAAATGTTTATCATTCTGTTTCTTATATGATTTATAGTTTAAAACAAATTTTAAGTGATAATGTGGCTGGCAACTTTTTAGTAATGCAGGGTGATTCTAAATTATTGTCAGTGTTTCCGTGGCCTATAATTTTCAAACCAGAAACAAAATAAAACTGCAACTCAAAAAGTTTTATTTGGCAATGCTGTACTCGCTGCATTGATGGCTGGGAGATATTGACGGCATTACTTCGAAATGGTGACTGTTTTCGAGAAGGCAATGTGTGTACTTTGGTTTTTTGAAACAAAGTCCGTTATCACAACGCAACATCTTTACAGAACTCAGTATGGAAAAGATAATGCTATCCAACATTGGTTAAAGCAATTTCAAGAGATTGGTAGTGTTCTGCACCGAAAAAGAGCAGGAAGACCCGAGTACTTCGCAGGAAGATGTTGATTGAATTCATGAAGCATTTTGTCGAAGCCCGCAAAATTCAACTAGACAAGCTTCTGTACAGTTAGGTATACCACAAATGACCGGAAGGTTGTTCATAACTGCCTTCACCTCCAAGCCGGCTACAAACTTAGAGATTTAGTGATGAAGCAACGTTTTACGTATCAGGGAGGGTAAATTGTCATAACTGCAGAATATGGGGATCAGAGAACCCTTACGCCATTCGAGAATTTGAAAGATAGTCCAAAGGTTAGGTTAGGTTAATTTGTCCAATGTCTGGTGTGCTTTGTCATGTTTGGAAGTTTTGGGCCCTTTTTCTTTGTGGAAAAAAACAGTGACAGCGGTGACCTATCTGAACATGCTATAGCTGTATCTACTACCCCAGCGGAAAATCATCAGTCAAATGTGGTGTTCCAGCAAGATGGTGCACCGCCACATTTGGCTCTTATTGTCCAAGAATTTTTTTACATGCGTTTTCCTGGGTGCTGGGTTGGGCGAGGTGGACCGATTCCATGGCCTCCATGCTCAACTGATCTTACGCTGCTTGATTTCTTCCTGTGGGGATACGTGAAGGACATTTTGTGTACAAGAACCCTGTGACCTCCCTCCATGAACTGAAGCTCAGAACTTGTTGCTGCAGTCGAAACAGTTACACCGCAAATGCTGGGGGAAACTGAATATCGCTTGGCCATTTTACATGCCACGAAAAGCACACATGTTGAAGTTGCTTAGCATTATAGTATTGATTCTATAGGTAATAAAACTTTTTGAGTTACACTTTCATATTCTGTAAGCAGTTTTATTTTGTTGTTTCCGGTTTGAAAATTATAGGCCACGGAAACCCCGATAATAATTTTGAATCACCCTGTATTTATAGTAAAATACAAACAAAAATGAGAATGATCATTCTTGTCTTTAAATCTATTACCTAGTAGAGCACTGAGGACCAGCCATCCCTCTGTAAGACATAGATATACATTACATTTTTACACACCTTCAGCATATTAGCCATAGTAGTTTTAGACCTTATACTTTGGCATGAAAGCACAATCAGAGGATTTAGTTGTGCAACATTTTAAAAAATGTAAAAATATTTCTAATTTGAAGATTAAAACAATACCTGATGAAGCCATCCAATTATAAGCTGGAGTGGGGAATGCTGCTTGTGGATCATCAAAATATGTCAAGAGGTAGTCAAATCCATTCTGCATTATAAACAAATAATATATAGATATTGAAATAACTGTTTCTACTATTAGTTAAGATACTTTAAATGTTAGCAGTGTTGTTAACCCTTCCCATTTTATTTTTGGTATATAAAATAATGCATTTATTTTAATATTAATTGTATAACATCAACACAAAATTCTGCCCACGTTCATTAGAAATTAATATCAGATGAACCTATGAAAATTTATAATAACCACATGAAATTACATTGAAGTGCTATAAATTAAGGTATTGGCTGCAGTCGTGACCTGGTCTCTCAACATTTTCTTAGTTAAAATTCTCTGTTGTATATAGGTTCTTATTTACAAAACAGAAATTTAAAGTTATGCCATATTTAATTGTTTTTTAATTTCATGTTATGTACCATAAGCTAGGAGAATTTTACATGAGTGAGCTGAGAGAGAATTGTTTCATTGAGCATGAACCTACAATTTAAATGAGGATGAATTCTCAATGTAGTTTACCTGTCTACTTGAGGAAAAACCATCAGCAGCCATTATACTAGAATGACTATCTCAAAAGGTCAAGAAAAAGTTCCTGCCACTGGCAACAGGATTTAAAATTAGTTCTTCCTTTTAAAGTAGTGACAAGTAACAAACTCACTACACCATAGAGGATTTGCATTCTGCTTTAAAACTTCATACTTCTCATTTTTAAACGCTTCAGCATTTTATTAATTTACACACACACACAAAATTGGGAACACTGGCTTTAAGAATTTTATAGTTGGATGAGCATTACTCTTATACACTATACAATGAAGTGCTGTAATGTGAAGTTAAACTTCTTAATCACATCAATGTGTATACTATACTTTATTTCATTTGGCTTATTAATACACTTATTTTTAAAAGTATTTAAAGCTTCTTATCATTGAAAACTTAACAGTGTTGCTTTTTTTACGAAAAATTGTTGCAGTGCCAAGATTATACTATTTCAAGATTACATTAGCATTTTCACCTTTTTCTATTTCACAAATATCCAATTTCTTTTTCAAGGCAATTAAAACATTCTACATTTTTCACCAGCTTCCTGGTCTCTTTTGGACACCTTAATGGATGGATGGGTTATGAACAGGATGATATTACCACCCTTACTCGAATAACGATATTTTAATAGTGGTGGCTAGATAAAGGAGGATGACTTCTCATCCTCCTTTATACAGTAAATACAGTATTTTCCAAGTGAATTAATAATACTGAATATTATTTAATTCACAAGTCTCTGCTTCTCAGTAGGCAGGTAGTGGTATAACTGTTATATATATATATGATTTTAAAATGTGCCAGTTGCATGAGCTTTCCACATGGATGGATGAGAGATAATTGTGCTTTTACAGCGTCTCTTAACATGGAATTGATGTAGTCAAATTCCAATAAATTTTATTATGAAAGTATCCTGTTATAATAACACCCAGGCCAAAAGTATTTGAAAATAATAATAAAAAAAATCTAGAATATTAAATTACAAACATTTATATGTATGCAACCCAAGTTTCAGAGTGATATCTTAAATATTATTATTATTGATTTATTTTTCTCCTTTGAGATTTTTTTTTCTGCCCTGTGACGGGTACTGCTACAAGTGCATGCGGTGTGCCTGGTTACTATTCTTATTATTGTTGAAAGAGTTGGCTTATGCATGGATACTGCTGTTGGATCATTTCTACTACCCAGGTAGTATGAATGCATCATTTAATTCACAATATGAGATATAATTAAACGATGCATTCATATTTGGGCAGTAGAAATGATGCAAGTACAGTATCCATGCATAAACCAACTCTTTCATACTCTAATACATTTAGTCAAGGAATTCTCTTACATGACAGTAAGTTCAGGAATGCTGTTCAAAATCAAATCGCATTCAGGATTGCTGCTTTGTGGAATCCCATGTAAGTGTTCTCTGGGAGGCCTCTTTGGCACTGTGCCAGTGATTTACAGTGATCAGGATAGTCATTACTTGTTCCATATGCAACATTTCTTTTGACTTCCTGTCTTAGGTCTATGTATTTCCTGATCTTTTCCTCAGGTTTTCTGGAGGTTGCTGGTGTTTGGCACCGCTATGTAGATCAAGTAAATAGCCATTTCCTCCTTATCGATGAGGGTTATGTCTGGTCTGTTGTGCACGACTGTCTCATTTATAATTATAGTGTGGTTCCAGTATAGTTTGCGAGCAGGTGTTTCTAGTAGTGGCTCAATCTTGTAATACTGTACACTCCCTTTGATTGACTGGTATTTTTGTGCTAGCTTCTGATTTATTATCCTGGTCATGTCTGTGAATGTACTCTTCTAATTACACCATTATGAAGAATATCCATTAATCACAATCTTCTGCCTGCATACACCCTGCAATCCATCTTAGAATGTTACCAGTAATCCCAACTTGCTCATGCTTATGAGGTTACTGTATAAGCTTGTGCAAATTATTCCCTAATTCCAGCTCATGAGAAACTGTGTCAAAATAGCTTACTAAAGTTAAACATGATTTTCTCCCTTCAGAATGCCATCTATCTAAATGTTCCTGGATTGCACTCTTAATTATTGCCCCTCTAAGATTTTTCCTACCACCGAAGTCAGACTAACCGATTTTACCAACTTCACTCCTAGAACTGCTTTTATATATTTACGATATATTGGCACTTCTCCTATCCAAAGGAATCTCCCCTGCGAGTCCAGAGATGGCCTCATAATTAACCTCAGTGGTTCAATATGGCACTCTTCACTTACAACTACAGGGTCTATGCCAATAACTCCAGAAGCCTTACTTGATTTTATGCTCAAAAGGTTTTCTAATAATCATCTGTAAATACGACACCACAAATTTACATGGCTCAGCCTCTTCTGAGCATGAAGGGACTTTCTTCAGTAAAGACCAATGCAAAGCACCTATTCACCTCATCTGCAACATCAGCTGGGTTATCCAGGGCACAAAGTCCTTTCTTCTTTGCTGTATTCATATACAAGAAAAATTCCTTATCCCCATTCTTTGCTCTCTTAGCAAGAGCTTTCTGATATGCAGTCTTGGCCTCCCTAACCTTATTTGTACTACTTATTACATATAAACGTCAGTACTTTTCGTCACTCTGTAACTATCCCACGCTATCCTTTTCTGCTACAGCTGACCGGCTAGCTCCGTAGCAATCCATTTCAGCATCCTCCTCCTGCAATATTTTCTTAAAGGTATGTATGCATTCGTGGCTTCTATAATTAAAATACATTTGCCATCCCTTGGCAATAAAGTTAAAATCCATGACTTTAATTACTGCAACAACTTTCTTCATCTTCCAATTGACAATTGCATGATCTGACAATGGTTCCTGTACTTTAAGCCCTGTAATGTCATCTGATTCATTAGTAATGATGAGGGCAAAAATATTCTCTCCCCTAGTACTTTCTCTAACATGCTAGTATACAAATAATAATCTAGCCTATTTTAAAAAAAATTTCCCCAGGGTAAGTTGCCCCCCACTCAATGTAATCAATCTGGGGCAGATTAAAGTCACCCATAGTAAGACATTCACACTTGCCTGCCCATTCCATCTGCATGTGGAAACTCTCATCATACTCTTAGCAATCTTGTGGTCTGTAGATTACTCCCACTCTCATTATTCCTTTGCTTCCAACTAACTCACACCAGATTCTATTCTCTCAGACATAACTTCAGACTGAGCAGAAACTCTTTTTGTGCTCAGTCTGAGTGCAAAATGTGATAAAACTACCTTGCAACCCTCAATCACTGGGATCCTCTTTTCACAGGTCATAGCACACACTCTGGATTCCTATGATGTACTGTGACCAGTGATGTTAATCTGGAGGACTAGCAGTATCACTGTGAGGTTCCCCCTCAATGTCTATGATTCATGAACTTACAAAAATTTCGTATATTTTAAACAAGATGTCTTTATGGCAGTGACAGATATACGCATGCACACAGGTCATTCAAATAAAAACCACAAAAATTAAATAAGTTGTATTTTACAAACAACATGGAACCTGCATGCTAATCTTCAATATAGTATCCATTACATTCCATACACTTCCTCAATTCCTCAGAAGTTTTGTGGTTGGTGCTGAAGCTACTCAGTGCACTGCTGTCTTGATATCTTCATCTGATAAGAAGCAACATCCTCTTAAAGCATCTTTTAGTTATCAAGATTGGTGATAATTACACAGAGAAAGTCTGAAATACAGAGGATGAAATAATATCTCAACCTTCACCTCCCGTATCTCGTTTACCTTAGAACGGGCAGTGTGAGGTATGCTGCAGGAACACAACCAAGGATAGCAAAACACTGCTTTCAAACTGCTGGCTTAAATTAGATCAAAAGTGCATGTATTTGTCACTCATCACTGTTTCTCTTCTCTCGAAAATGTTCCAGAATCATTCATTTACAATCACAGAATATAAGATGGTAATGACACTTTCCCAGCTGGTGCTTGAGCATGGACTTTCTTCAGTCAAGGTGAGGCTGTATGGCACCACTGAACTCAAGCATTTGCTTTCATGTTTACACACAAAACCAAATGCTTCTCAGAACACAGGATTCATCTCCTATGTGTTCTAACTGCAGTTCTCATGCAGTTTTTTGAAAGTGCAACTCCTCACCAATGATAGTATGCACTGAAACAACACTAATCTTGCACACCATGACAATTTCTTTGGTAATAATGTCTTCCTTCATCTTATCAGTTTTTCCAATGTCACTATGCCATCTGGTGACATGACATGCTTGCACTGGTCAGGGAGAATCCTCAACACTTTCAATACTATTCTTAACTTATACACCTAATCATAAATCTACATTGATTTGTGCATGCTTTGCCATAATGAGCCAACATTCTGCAATAAATTTCAGCAGATTTTTATTCCTTTAGCATCCAAAATTTGGATTACAGATTGCACTGCTACCTTAGTGCAGTGATTCTCAAACTACCAAGATTTACGGACCCCTACATATATATACATGTGCGCACACTGGGTTTTCTGAAAAGAAAATTTAAAGTTTTACTTGTGAAACAACTCAACTTTATTCTTATACAAATAAATTATAATAACTTTATTTATCATCTATTTGCTATACATAGAATGAATAATTTGAAATATGTATACAATTATATACAATATGTGTATGTATACAAGTGTATACAATTATATATACTAATCGTATCAAAAATAACGAAATTCGATGTGATTCTATCAGTATATTTTTTAATAAAATAAGAACATATTACTTGATACCTTCTGAACATTCTGCGGACCCTCTGGAACTGGTCTACAGACCCCAGTTTGAGAAACGCTGCCTTAGTGCATGACTGTAAGGGTATGGCCATCTTTAAAACTGGCCATTTACAAATAATGCAGATAATGGCATGTGAGCATTCAGTTTTTGCAGTTTTCATTTGAATGACCTTTGTGTATACATGTATACAGATGTGCATAGTAGCAACACCCAATAAATTTACACTGCATTATGCTGATACTACATTTAAACAAGTTAATTGGTAGAGAACATGGTTTTATGGACCAGTGATTGTGAAAACATGGGTTAAACCTCTTAAACCTAAACTTGATTAGATCTTGTGTGGTCATACTGTAGTCATAAAAAAAAGCCAAAAAAAAAAAGCTGTATATTGTATTTCGGTATTATAACTTATTGCACACAGTACTGTGCCGTATACCTTATTTTTTGAGAGAGGGGTAATGCATACTATACACAGAAAAGTAAATATACAGCACATAAATGAATTTATTTCCCCTTTCATATATGCATTACTGTGCACAGTACATTTTGGAACAACAAAAAAAAAAAAAAAAAAAAAAAAAAAAGAGAATTGTATCTCTGTCTCTCAATTGAAGTCCCAGTGTTGAGCATCTTTGACAAAACAATGTTCTCCACAACAGAGATAATGCATACACAACATTGTGTATGCATTTTGAAAGGCCACATCATCTGGACTACTTAATTTCCTTTTAGGTGGCATGTGGAAAACACAAATGGATAAAAGTTACTATATGTGTCACTTACATGCAATCAAAATATTCATTAAATAGTAAATGTGTTTATTGAATCATTACCTCAGTCTAATGCTTCATACACAAAACTAATAATCTATCAATTGCTTATTATCGTGGAGTTGCTAATCTTATTCACGAACAGCAACTAGACAATTCAACAACCTAAAAGTTTCTCAGTATTATTGGAGTGCAGTAAAAACTTGGGGCTCAGAGGTTAAATCTGTACACTACATAATGAGCTCCAACAACCTGCTTAGGTAAATGGGGAAATCCAAAAATTAAATTGCCAATTCTCAAGTAGTTTGCCAGATTTGAAAGATTCGACTGCATATGCAAATTAAGCGGACTATTTCAAATTATAACTGACTGAAATTTGTGATTTTTAAACGAGCCTTACTTCATTAAAACTCCTATGTGGTTTAATCACCATTTGAGAACTATATTTTGTAACCCTGACACTGTTGTTATTAACTGGACAAGCAGGATGATCGATTGCCCTCGAGACTAGTACCATTGTATTGTTTGCCATATCAATCTGAAAATAAAAGAAAACATGTCAAGATATAATACACACATGCAAGTTTTCCTCAAACTTATGGCAGGTCATAGTCCTATAAAAGATGTCATAAGTCAAAATAACCAACTGTACCAAAGAAACAATGTGATAAAGGATAACATTCCTGACCAAAGAGGCCTGGAATGCCAAGAATTATGCAATTTTTTTTATAAATATGAATTCAAACAGCATATTTAATCATATACAGGGTGTTTGTTCTAATGTTCTGCCATACTTCAGAGAGTAATTTGAGAGGGGATATCAAGTAAAAAATGTTAATACAAAACTGCTTAGAGCTGAACTAGACAAAATTATACATGAAGTAACAAACAAGTGATTTATAGAGAAATAACACTATGATAGCCGAACAGTTTGTTTGGTTTTGATTTTAGTTTTTTATAAGATTGGGGGTGGGTGAGTTTCTCATCTGTGATTGGCTCAAATTGTCCTGGATCATATGTAAGATACGTAGTACAATACAATGCCAATACATTTTGTATGATGATTTTAAACTTTCAATTTATAAAAAAATTGCAAAAATAAATATTCGTGGCCTTGTGGTTATGAATATTTATTAGTGACTTGCACAAAATGAGAGCTACCTGTACAAAATGTAACAAATTCTCTGGAATCAGAAATAAATACATGATAAAATTTTGCAATTACCATATTTCCCCATGTATAAGACGCACCTTAATTTTGGGGCCCGAAATTTGAAAAAAAAAAATGTATTACATAAAGTTATTGAACTCAACTTTTATTCATTATAAAATTCATACAACTCCTCATCACTGTCAAAACTCCCATCCATTAGCTTGTCCTCATCTGTGTCTGATGACGAATCACTGTCTTCATATATTGCCTCGTCCTCAGTTCCATTTGAAATGCCACACTTCTTAAATGACTTGACAACGATCTCAATCTTGATATTATCCCAGGATCTTTCCACCCAGGTACAAACTTCTCCTATAGTTGGTTTCTTCACTCTTCCTGCTGGTGTCAAATTGTCCCCAGAAGACTTCAGCCATTGGTTCCATTCGTCTCTCATGGCAGCTTTGAAGGGTTTGTTAATGCTGACATCAAGTGGTTGGAGCTGGGAGATCAAGGTATGATGGCAAGTTTTGTTTTTCGCTCTGCAGCAATCTTCTTTGTGTTTTTTGTTATGTGTACCCTGAACTGATCAAGCACCAATAGGGCAGGTTTGCGTAAGAGCCCACCTGGTCTCCTGCTCCAAACTTCCTCAAACCAGATCTTCATCCCATCCTGATCCAACCAACCCTTGTCATGAACGTGGACAATCACTCCTTGAAGAATGTCTTCTTTTGGCATTGTTTTGCGTTTGAAAATCAGCATAGGAGGCAGCTTGGTTCCGTTGGCACAACAAGCTAGAACAACTGTATAATGGCTTTTTATGTCCACTTGTCTTCACCCCCTTCTTATCAACAGGTCTGTTACTTGGGACATCAAATTGAAGGAGGACTTCGTCCATATTTGCAATCTGTCCCAACTCAAACTGATGTATCTTCCAACATGGAAGGACAAAACGATGAAATTCAAGGACCTCCTGCTCATAGTTTTCAGGCATCTTTTGGGCAAGTCTGGTGCGTGTACACGTGCTTAGTCCATTCCGTTTCATGAACCTGAAGCACCAATTGTGTCCTCCTTTGAAATCAGCAACTTTTGCATCAGCAATTCTTCTTGCCTCATGCTGAACCATTTTTGTGGACACAGGAATTCCAATTGCCCTTTGCTCTTCAATTCCCTCTCATGGCCTTCTGCCATGGCATTTTCAGTAGGATTTCTGCTTCCCGTAGCCAGTCTTGGATTGTTTTCTCAGTTGGAGGAGGACCAAACTTATGTTCAGCAGCACGATTTCCATTCACTTTTGCAAACTGGATCACTTTTAACTTGAATTCAGCACTGTACAAAATTTTTTTCTGAGCCATTTCTGGGCAGAACGTGGCAAAACGTAACCTAATATACAGGTAACAAGTGCGAAACAATGAGTGCAAAGACAACAAGCACGAAAAAGCAGGAAATGCAAATAAAAAAAATCTACCACCACTAAGACGCATCCAGTTTTTAGACCCCAAATTTTTCGAAAAATGGTGCATCTCATACATGGGGAAATACTGTAGTTGATAAAAATTTTATTAAATGCACACAAAAATCTGCATTTTGGATACAACCATCCAGTATCCCTTGGACCGTAAAATGCACCTAAAAATTTAATGATAACACGATGTAACAAAAAAAGTATGTTTATAGGTTTCTTATATGTATTTTAATCCAACAGTGAAGTACATTTATATGAACTGCACTGATATAAACACTAATATTTTCTTATAATTTCATAGGAGTTAATTAATATAAGTGTTTTTACTAGTCTATAAATTATTAATTCACAACAATACAGTTTTTTTTTATAATGTAATTATATAGCAAAGTACATCCATATAATCACATAAACCAATAGTGTAGCATTATTACTGTACTTTTATGTCTCTTAGTGTCCATCACTAATAATGATGGAAACACTAAACAAAGAGATGCTTTGTACACACTAAACTAAGAGATATTTATATTCATTTTAAACTAACATTCCTCAGACTAGAGCAGCAGAAAAGTAAAAAGCTCAGACTAAAGAGAATGCTGAAAGCAGTTCTGCTATGAATCAAGGCTTTGAGTGCACTACTACTTGCAGAGCCATCTGTATTGAGATATGTCCAAAAGGATGCCTCTGTTGGTGCTTATTTTTTTTTTTTAATGAGAAGATTAAGTGGAAACTCAACATTCTGCTGTATGAATATGAAAGCTTGAAGAAAAGGATTGATGTCCTCAAAGGAATTAATCATATGCAATTGTTGATTGTTACAAGATTAGGCCTAATGTTTGTGGACTGTGATCTGTTTAGTTTGTTGGAACTGCACCAAACATTTGATGAAAATAATTTTTAAAAGTTGCTTTTAACATCAAATTATATTTGCTTCTTTCATATTTTGACAAAATGAATCTAGAGTTCACACTTGCCAAGTACACTGATATCCATTTTTCATATATGGATTCTGCAATAATGTTATATGAAGTAGTGTTATGGGTATTGTTGGACTGGTTGTGCAGTGCAAGACCATAGCCAATGCAATCTACAGACTTAACCTCATTTTATTTTAAGGGGATATCTGCTAAGCCAAAGTATCCACGAAGAAGGAACTCTGGCATTGGATTACGGATGTTCCTGCTTATGTACCCAAACTTGTCTATGTATTGAAAACTGTGGCAAACATTTTGAACAGTTATTTAAGGTGTATCTCATAAAATATATTAATAAATTCATCTGATTAACATATTCATTTATTTTTCTTGGCACACCTTGAAATAAACATAATTCTGTAATGTTAAGAATAGGACCAGTGGTGCAGCACTCTCATGGGGAGTGAAAAATTTGATTTTGGTGCCTCTAACATTAATTTTACTGGTTTGATATAAGAATGTCAAGACCCCAAACTGGGGGGCAGGTGCATTGCACCTGTTTGCTACATGTATGCTATGCCTCTGAATAGAACCAATATTATATTTATGAAATTTTACTCAATATCACTTCTCAAATTCTTCCCTCACCCCAGTGTTATAAACAATTAAAATTAATTCAATGATCCACTCACTAATGTAATACTTTAGTATTCAGATAGTATCTAACAGACTTGGACATATTCCCCTCCCCCCTTTCCTTTGAATTTGGAGAGTTATTTGCCATATAGTGCAAGGAAGCCACATGCTTTTGCTGCACTGGAGAGAAAAAAAACCAACCAAGCAGATAAGAAAACACAAATCATATGCTTCCCTCCTCATGCAGGTAAGTATCCAGTTGAATTTATTCACTAAGTGGTAGATGACTATCACAACCGTGCAATACCACCACTTTGCTTATTGGAGGCTCGAAGTGGTGGAACCCATGTTTAGTCTCGAGAGCTAAGTTCCGGTCAACCCTTCCCCCATACAGTATGATTGTTGTCTTTTGAGGTTATGATGATCACCATGGCGAGATCCAAACTTCCTTACATTTTGAGGGTACAGCTCTAAAACAGTGTTCACAGGTCGGCCGCTAGTTAGTACACTGGACTGAACCTATTAGTAACTCTCTAGGAAGCTTCTGGGTCAGCTAATGTATAATCTTGCTACATCTACTCTGCCAGATGGCGACTGGAGGGAGTCCAAGCAGTATGTATGCAGGGGGGCATTGTCAAGGCCACATTATGTTAAGAGTATATCTTACCATGTATTCGCCATATCCAAAAATTTCATTAACATACAGCTTTTTCTCACTTTTGAATACATCATGAATTGTTAAACTAATAGATCAAACTTATCTGCGAAAAGATCTAACCTCTGAACACTTCCTAGTTCATTTCATAAATATACGTGGTCTCAGTTCTAATCTCAACGATTTCCATTTGCAGTCTGCCAAACCCCGTGTACTTTTTCTGAGAGAATCTCAGTTACCCAAATTATTCGCTGTGTGAATCCTTTCGCCTCAAAGTTGGTACTTGTGCATATGTACGTTCCGATATTCCCTGTCAGCTACTTGGTACTTTCGAATCTCTTCTCTTTGATCTTCTCTGGCTTAAAATCTCTCTACCTCATTGTGTCATATTCATCTGTTGGCTCTACCATTCTCCCAACTCCACTAATCACTTGGAGCTGTTTCACTTCCTCTCTTTGCAACTTGACTTTCTCCAGTCCAACTTTCCTAACAGTGAGGTAATTTTCCGTAGTGATTTTAATGTTCACAACTCCAGCTGGCCGAGATGCTGAGGCTTTTGCAATTACTAATGACCTTGCACAGATGGTTCATTTACCTACAAGAATACTGGACAACCCAAACCATGCAGCCAACATGCTTCATCTTTTTCTCACAAACAGCCCTTCTAAGTATACGGTCAAAGTGAGTGGTCCTTTAGACACCTCAGATCACAATTTGGTGATTGTCTCTTCTCCAATGGAGCCTTTATCTCATGGCTATTCCCAACCTCGTATTGTTTGGCATTACAAGAATGCAAAATGGGATGATGTGCAATTCTTTTCCTTGGTCGGATTACTGTTTCAAAACTTCTGATGTCAATGTTTGCTCAGATCATGTCAGTAAAATTATTCTTGTAGGAATGGAATCCTTTATCACAACACTGCTCCGAGTTGTACAGTAGTCTTCCACGTGCAACAGTGTCAAAAGTTTTCCTGAAATCCAAGTATGTGATATCAAAATTCTTTTTTGCATTCAGTTCCTTTGTAACCACATCATAGTAGCCAATCAAATTTGTAAAACAAGCCTTTCCCTTAACAAACCCATGCTGTGTCTGAATTTTTACTGCAGTCTTGTCTAGATGATCCTGCAATGCATCTTTAGCAAGTGACTCCATTATTTTCCCCGGAACAGAAGTTAAATTAACGGGTTGTGAATTGGGGATACATTTGCACATCTCTAGTCTGTGTGGACTTCCCCTGAGTCCAAGGATGTGGAAAACTCTTCGATAAGTCAGCTGATGGACTGAGCAAAGTACTTCAGATTGATCTTTACTGATGAAAGACCCTTCATAGTAAAGAGAGGGTACAAAAGTGAGGCCAAAATATATGAAATTAGTGATGTTGAAATTACTGATTATTACTTCGTAGAACTTTCGAAACTAAAGGCAATGCCATACATATCCAGTAATTTTTAAGAAGCCAGAAAAAGATGGGGCTGTACCATTAATAATTATGAGGGCATCACTGAACTCAGAAGAAATTCATCTGAATTGGTGCCTCTATGTACTGGTGATGTATTAACATCACCAGTACATAGAGGCACCAATGAACTGCCCCTATGTACTGGTGATGTTAATACATCACCAGTACATAGGGGCAGTTCTAACAGCAAAGTGGATAACCACAGACCTTCAATGATAAAAAACCATAGAGCAGTGATAAGCATTTAGATAAAAACGGAATTCAAGTCTACACAACATGGTTTTATGGGAAAATGGCTATTATGACACAAGTTGCTCATGGGCTGAATGTAGGAAATAATTTCATCGTTTATTTGGATTTTAGAAAAGCATTTGACTGTCCCTCATGAGTGGTTACTGTATAAGGTGGAACATCTTAGAATCATGGCTAATATTCTAAGATGGATCACAGAATAGTTGCGGAAGCAAAGGGTTGTGATTAACTGTTACTTAAAGACTGGTCTAACATTAAAAAGTGCCCCCCCCCCCAAGGATTGGCTCTGGATGCTGATTTTTATAAATCATATTGGCAAAGCGACAGAGAGTATTGTGTTAAAATTTGCAGATGATGCAAAGATAGGAAGTGTAGTTAATGATCCGTACAAAGCAGTGATCTTCAAGAACTGGATAGGCTTCAAAGGATAGCTAGAAAAGTGGGGCTATATGTTTTTATACAGCAAGGTAATGTAACATTTGGGGAGCAGAAACCCTAAAATAAACTTATGCACTTGATGGGGTTGAAAACAGTAGAGGAAAAGAAGGCCTATGGTGGCCAATTGATTATTTACCAAACATATGCTTGTAGGGAATAGGGAGGTCATTATCCCACTGTACAGCACAATTTTACAAACCACACCTAAAAAAAAAAAAAAGTTTCTTGAGGAAGTCCAAAGACGGGCAACCTGCATGGTGAGTCGTCAAAAGGGCACCCATATGAGGAAAAACTTTGAATATGTAGGGTTACAAAGCTTGCCAACCAGGTAGCTTAGTGGTGCCTCTGAGGTACTTGGTTCTATAAAACTCTAAGAGTATATAGTAAAATAAATTAATGCTAAATATTTACTGTTAAAAATTATTTTGAAAGAAGCAAATTCAAACTACAAGGAAAGGGATACTGACTGGATTGTATGAAGTTTTCTTTTAACCAGTGAATTGTTAATTGCTGGAATAAATTAGCTCTGTAGGTAATGCCAATCAGTGTGAGGAGGAACACACACAGGTTGTTTATTTTATTTTTTATATGATTATTTATTTTGGCCAGTGCTAGTTATTTGGTTTTTAGGAGCATTAGCAACTAAGGCCATATTGCTCCGGGATATGCGGTGGTCATTCCCTGACCTTTCCACATCCTCTGTATTTGGTGGTGACAGGTTCGAACCCCGGTCTAATCAAGAAGCATGTGCTATGCACTGCTGCTCCTTCCCACCTGGCTACGGAGGCGCCGAAGCCAGTGCAGCAAAAGCCTATGACTTCCTTGCATTATATGGCTAATACTAAACCCTTATTGAAGAACAGTTCACTCCTGCCTCCTGTTAATATGAAAAAATAAATAAGTAAAAATTAAAAAAAAAAAGTGTATGTGTACCCTGTATGCATGAAAGATGTCTTATGTGAAAACAACTTTGACAAAAATGCGAAACTGAAATGACGCAAATTACGTCACTTCTTAAATAATGATAATGCAGTCACTAACGTTGATTTAGTAGAACAAGTAGCGGGCTCACGCCTGCTACTTACCGGTGGAAGGTTGAAAGTCAATAACCCTACTCTTTAGTCTGAATGTGATGGCCAATTTATGGATGATAATTCCACAGCGGCAAAAAATTTCTTCAACTTCTCACTGCAACTTTGTAGTAAGAAGTCCAATGCTGGAAGAGTTGTAGTAATAGCAGTTAATGACCACTATTACTGCTAACGCTTCCAGCAACATTAGTTAAAATATTAACTATTATTACCACTAACTACTGTTAAAGATCCAGTGAATACTCCTCTTATTTGCTGTTAGTTAATGTTAGTAGTTATTACTACTAACATTATACTCCTAGTTAACTGTAAACTTAATGTAGTAATAAAAACTATATACAGGTTGAGTAGACGAAATTCCAAAAACCAAAACTTTTTGAAAAACACTCAAAAGTTCTGAAAACTGGGAGCCCAGGCAGGAAAGAGCTGTTGTTGTTTGGTTTTTAGGAGCATTAGCAACTAAGGCCATATTGCTCCAGGAATATGCGGTGGTCATTCCCTGACCTTTCCACATCCTCCGTATTTGGTGGTGATGGGCTCGAACCCCAGTCTAATCAAGAAGCGTGTGCTACGCACTGCTGCTCCTTCCCACCTGGCTATGGAGGTGCCTAGGAAAGAGCTGTTTGTTTTTTTGTTTGTTTAGTGATTTTATGGCACATCAGAACCTGATGCTATATTACACCAAGTCAAAAGGGTATAAAATATAAAAATACATTATTATAATAAATTAATATATTATTATAAAAGAATATGTGATATAAAACAGATATAGAGCATAAAACAATAAAACAGTCTACATAAAATCATATAAATTAATAAACTGTAAAAACTTAAATATGTGACATGCTGCCATTGTCTGCTAAAATCTGTCTGAGTGTATAAGGCTCAGACAGATGGGAAAAACACAAAGATCATTATTAAAATATGTACATTCAATTAAAATATGACGGACTGTTAAAATGGTGTCACAATTTCTACACATAGGACGTTCGTCTGCCCTCAGCAGATAGCAATGTATCAAGTGACAATGTCATATGCGGAGTCGAGATAGAACAACTTCCTCTTTTCGGTTCCTGCATCACTTCTTAAATAACGTTCCTAACTAGACTGCCAGTGTTCAACTGCAGCTTAATCTCATATAACTTGTTTGTAGGCTGCCCATAGCATGTGTTGCCATTGGGATATGAGTTTCTTTTGTATTAATTGCCTCTAGTCTGTATAGGGGACTGACAGGCATGAGTTAAAAAAGGTCACCGATTTGGCTGCGGTGTCTGCCAAATCATTTCCTAAGATTCCAATGTGGCCAGGGATCCAGCAGAAATGAAGATAAAAATTTGATTGTAGAGGAGGCACAGTTTCTGCTGTATCCGGAACAGGACTGGATAGGGACTGAACCTCAACAATGAGGTTCTGCAGTGAACTAACAGAATCAGTATATATAACACATTTTTGGTGGTGGATTGTTTCTATATGATCCAAGGTGTAGAGCTCTGCAGTGAATACACTGCATTCGTTGGAGATCTGCTCAGATATGGTGGTGTCCGTGGAGATGGCTACAGATCCCACAGACACTTCTGACTTCAAGCCATCTGTGTACACGAGCCTTGCTGTCCTTTCCCCAGTTGTTAAGAGAAAAGTCGCAGGTTGGGACATGAGCATACCAAGGTGGAAAAGGTTGGGACACAAAATGTGGCTCAAGAAAAGGTGTCCACATGGGGTGATCTGGCAGGGATTTGTTTCAAAGTAGGGACAACTGTTGACTAAAAAGTGATAACCAAGGCTCGTTCACTTCGACAAAGAGGCTCTGGACAGGAGATGTTTGAAATGCTCCAGTGGCAATAAGAATCACCTGATGGTGGAAAGAGCTGTGACGTGGTGTATTGATAAAGTGCCGATTATTATTAATGCACAGTGTCTATGTCCATTACTCACTGTTTGTTTAGTTTATTCTCTGCTCTGTGGTGCAAAGATATCGTTGAAAATGTTGTGGCAATAACAGTGATAAGAAGAAGAGGAAGCATTTAAGTTTATCTATAGAACAGAAAGTGAATTTGTTGAAGAAATTGGGCAGCGGTGTGTGAGATGTCTTACAGAAGAGTTTGGTGTTGGAACAACCACCATCTACGACCTGAAGAAAGAGAAGGATAAACTGTTCAAGTTCTATGCTAAAAGTGAAGAGAAGTTAACGAAAAATAGAAAAACACTGCATAAAGCTAAAAATGAAGATCTCGTTTGTGTTTTGAAAGAGTGGATCCATCAGCATCGTAGTGAACACATGCCACTTACTGGTCAGCTGATCATGGAACAAGCAGAGATCTATCATAAAGAGCTGAGAGTGAACTGTGAATATTCAATAGGCTGGTTACAGAAATTCAAGAAAAGACATGGCATTAAAATTTTAAAGATCTGTGATGATAAAGAAGCTGCTGATCACAAGGCAGCAGAGAAAATCATTGACAAGTTTGCCAAGGTCATCACTGATGAAAATCTGACGACAGAACAAGTCTATAATGCTGGTGAAACATCATTGTTTTGGCATTCCTGTCCCAGGAAGACACTAACTACAGCTGATGAGACAGCCCCAACAGGAATTAAGGATGCCAAGGGCAGATTAACTGTGCTGGGAACAGTGCATCAGGCACACATAAGTGCAAACTTGCTGTGATAGATCAAAGCTTGCATCCTTGCTGTTTTCAAGGAGTGAATTTCTTACCAGTCCATTATTATGCTAACAAAAAGGCATGGATCACCAGGAACATCTTTTCTGACTGGTTTCACAAACATTTTCACAAAAATTTTGTAAAAGCAGCTGCAGGAAAGCTAGACTGGATGATGACTGCAGATTTTGTTATTTCTTGACAACTGTTCTGCTCATCCTCCAGTTGAAATGCTCATCAAAAATAATGTTTATGCCATCTACTTTCCCCCAAACATGACTTGATTAATTCAGCCATGTGACCAGGGTATCCTTACATCAATGAAGTGTAAATATAAAAACTCTTGAACAGCATGCTATCAGCAGTGAACAGAGGTATGGGTGTGGAAGGTGTCCAGAAGGAGTTTAATCTGAAGGATGTCGTATATGCTGTTGCAAACACTTGGACCTCAGTGACTAAAGACACAGTTATGCATGCCTGGCACAACCTCTGGCCTGCGACTCTATGCTCAGTGATGATGATGAAGCAGCAGCTAATGATTGTGAGAAAAAGATGTCTGAACACCTTGCCTATGCAAAAATAGTGCCTTCAGAGTCTATCAGTAAGCTGGAAAAAGTGAATATCGAGGAAGTCTTTAACACTGATAATGAAGCTCTAGTTATTCATTCAATGACTGATGGTGAAACAGCTTAAATGGTTTTGAATCAAGGTGATCATGGTAAAAGTAACGATGAAGATGACATTATTAACACTGCAGTAAAAATGCCTATAGATGACATGGTGAAAAAGTGTGATAAACTCAATGAAGGACTAGAGCAGTGTGATTTTATAACAGAACAAGAAATAATGTCAGTTTATAAAATAAAAGAGACTTCTACAACAAAACTCTTTGTTAATGAGGCAAATGACTCTGGAAGAAATATTTAAAAAGGCCATTCAGCACAATGTCTCCTCATGCCTAAAGGACCCAGTTCCTGGTCCCTCAACGGCTCGTGATGTTCCTCCTCAAGATATTTACCATCTACAAAGGAATTTTTTCGCATGAAACATGAATTAGTATTTGTTGCATTTATATTTTTTGTTTGTTGCATTTATATTCTTTTGGAAGCAGAGACCATCATGTTTTTTTTTGGTAAATAAAATTTAATTTTTTGCATGAAATCTAAATTTTATTTCCATCTTACTTCAACTCCACCATGCTATGTATTCCAAAATCCGAAACATTTCTGGCCCAAAGCATTTCGGATTAGGGATACTCAACCTGTACTGTACATTATTAGTTTTAGGAGTATAACTACTAACCGTATACTACTATATACTCCTATTCGTAGTTAATTAGGAATGAAATTGTACTCTTTCATGGAAATAATCCGCCAGCAGTGTAAGCTCCGAAAGAAATTTTAGTGCAGCCGGATTAGCAAGAGCATCAAAAGTAGCGACAGTGTTGACTATTTTATTTCTGCACAACAATTTGCATAAAAAGCATGAAGAAAAGGTGGCTGGCAGAGGTGGATATCGATATTTGTTTTGAAATTATATTAAGTATGTTAAATTGAAAATTTATTACATTTTCTTTTTTTATAATTAATATTTATAATTATTTTGGATAATTATTATTGTTATATAATTATTAATATTGAATTTTGGATATGAAAGTTTATTTCTTTATTATTATGAAACTTCAGAAACTAATGCTAGCAATTTTATTTATAGAAAAGTTTCAGTCGGGCCAGCATAAAAATTGGTTTGGGTGGGATCAGGTATAGGTACCGAATTTGAAAAACAAATTCGGTTTCAGATCGGGTTGGGCCGTCTAGACTTTGGGCCAGGTCAGGTTAAACGGGGAACGCTTTTATTCTTGCATAATATTACTACCCAATCAATGTTAGTGACTGAGTTTTTGGTAGTTGTTGGCGCATAGGCTTCTGTGGCCATAATGCACCTCCCAAGGTTTTTTTTTGCAGTACTTTGATCCAAGCCCGAGGCGGAAATCGAACCCGCGACCTTTGGGTTGCTAGGTAGGCACTTTACCCACCCAGCTAGCCCGGTCGGCTCTGCAGATAGTGAACTGTTGGTCACTGCTTGAGCAGTGCTGATTGAATTAAACACAGAGAACCAAGTGTTAAAATCAAAATTAAAGGTTACAACTGAGGAAAAGAACAACTATAAAACAATGAACACATTAATCTATGCCCAATGTGCAAAGGTTAATGGCAAATAGGACATAACTAAAGCAAAACAAATAGCTACTAAGCAACCTAATATAAACAAGGAAAGCAACAAGTGACTCTACTCATAAAACCAGTGAGGCAGTTAAGGACACAGTGGTAACAAAGCTGAGGCCTCATTTGAGAGAAATAAAGATAAACAACATGCGGAAAATCGGGAATAATGGAGTCCTGATCGAGGTAGCAAGCAAAGACAATCTAAGAAAAATAGAAAACCATCCCGAGATGGAAAAACTGGGCTTGCTCCCTGAAAAACCAAAAGGGAAAAACCCTGATATTATAATCTTTGATGTACCTGTGTCAGTAATAGAAAAAGAATTCATGATGGATATCTACTTCAAAAACTTTAACAATGAAATGACAATAAATGAATTTGCTGCTGAATTCCTGCTGAAAAGAGCAACAAAAAACAAAAGGAATGGACAACTCAACATAATTGCAGAAATTACACCAAAAATTTGGAAGGTATTGCAGGGACAACAGAGAATCTATGCTGGCTGGACCAGTCATAGATTTAGAGAACACTTCCCTATCCAAAGTTGTTTTAACTGCCATAAATATGGTCACATTGCCAGAGACTGCAGTCAGAAAGAACCTGTTTGTGGTCACTGTGCAGTCACTGGCCACGATTACAAAAATTGCAAAAATAAGTCTCAACAGCCAAAATGTGCTACTTGCAAGGCAGCACGGCTGACTGACCTGACTATACACATAGTATCAGGGATGATAAATGCCCCAGTTATAAAAAAATGGCAAAACTTATTCAATCTAGGACCAACTATGGGCCAGATTGAAAACGTGAATGTGACTAGGGCTCTAAATCTTGTCCAATTGAATGCTCAAAGAGCAAGAGCCGTTGTAGATCAGATCAAACTCAAATTGGAAGAAAATAATATAGATATCTTGGTACTCCAGGAATCCTACACCCATATGGGTAGGGTTCAGGGATACCCAAGAGGCTATAAAATAATAGAATACGCCTCAGGTGTCCCTTCTACAGTAATAGTAGTTAAAAATACTGACCTTACAGTCACAAAGGTGGGTCACGTATACAAGACTAAGTATATACACGGTTGTACATGCAAATATATACTTGTAAATTGTTTGTAAAATAATAAGGAGTTTACCTCAATATAGTACGTAGAACACTTCTGTATGATACTCTCCAGAAATTAAAATGAAAAAATAGAAAAACTTACATTACACTAAAAAATAATTAAAAACCAATTTAACACAATTAAAAAGAATAACAAAAATATTCAAAACAATTTTCCTTCCTGAAGCTGACAACACTTTTCGACCATATGTAGTGATCACAGGAATGAAAATTACCGAATAGGGTTGAACATGAAACTTAAATAGTGATTATTTGTCTTCGCATATACGCGTAAAGGTCCACGCATTGGAGATCAAATATGGCCGACGAACATTAACTGAATTCTCGTGTAATTTAATTTCTACGGTTTCTGCAATTAATAGTCGAGTATAATTACAGTGGACATTAAGTATTTTGGCCTCGTTAAATAAAAAAGTATGTTTTTCGTTAATGGCATGAAAGGCTAATTCTGATGCTGCTGAACAAGAAGCACGAACTTAGGCTTCATGTTGATTTACACGAATATTCAGAGAAAAACACGTCAAACCTTTGTAAGGTGAGTCGCAATCACCGCAAGAAATGTTGTATACCAGATCATTAATTTGTGTTGCGAACGCGGAAAAAACCGAGCGATTGTTCAGTATAGTGTGTAATTTCCGTATTGGCCTGGCCACAATTTTAAATTCGGTATCTTTAAAGAATCTATTAAGCTGTTTGTGCCACTGTTCAACATATGGGACAGAAATAAAGTATTTTTTGATATTACTATTGTTGGTTGGTGTAGTATTTTGTATCCTATACTCAGCCTATACCCTAATTCAGTTTATAGTGCAATGGAATAACCCTTGTTTAAGAACCTGCTAGTTAATATTTGTATTTCTGAGCCCAAAGCAGATTCCTTCGTTGAATATTTATAGGCATTTAGAAATTGATTAAAGATAATCGATCCTTTGTAGGTGAACAGGTGATAGCTATTATAATGTAGAAGCATGTGTAGCAAGTGTTTGTAGGTTTTCGATAGATGCTAAATTGGATTTTATTCGAGTCCCGAGTAAGCGTGAAATTTAGAAAATTTAATGACTTTGTATCCGTATCCTCCCTTTCCAGTGTAAATTTGAGTCTAGAATGAATATTATTAAACAAATGTAAAATGTCTTGGATAGTACTACTATCAGTAATAACTAGAACATCGTTTAAATACCTCCCTAGTATGTGATACGGGGTCGAAAAGGTGTCAAACATATATGCTCAATCGTTGAGAGATAGATCTCTGACATTGAGCCACTCAGGCTCAAACTCACTCAGGCAATCCAAAAATTTGTTTGTACACCTTGTCTCGAAAGATGATATAGTTGGCCTCAACTAACAGTTTAATTAAGTGAAAAATTTCCTTAATAGGTAGCTTCGTATAATTAATCAGTATCGAGTTATTATTTAACATATCCCAAATAATATCTAATGTGTATTCAACGTTTACAAGGTAACGAGGTAACATCTAGTGAGAATAAATTGTCATTGTCGCTAAGTCTTTAAGATTATTAAATAATGTATCGCAGTTCTTAATCCCAAATTGTATTACCTGTCTAAAGGGTTTTATAATGTTATATACATGTGTGGCTAAGGATGAACATGGCGAGTTCCTGTAGGAAACAATAGGTCAAATAGGAAATCCAGTCTTGTAATTTTACCTAACTGAAAAGTGAAAGAATATTGTATGTTCTGGCCTTCAATTCCTTTAACCGAGCCATAGTAATGTAGTCGTTTTTTCGATACATGGTTAACGTTTTATTGTATTGATTGACCAAATTGGTAAACAGGGCCGGGTCTACTTCGAGATAAGTGGAGGTATCTGAAACAACTGAATCTAACTTATTAATATAATCAGGTTTATCTAGTATTACCACTGTATCTCCTTTATCTGCCCTCTGTATAATAATGTCCTTATTTTCCCGATACAAAATACAAACCATCATATTTAAGCAAAAATAAAAGACAGCAAAAAAGGCTCGTTAATCACTCAGGAAAAAAATATCTTCCCAGAGGGAAACAATGTATGAGTAGGGACCACAGGACAGTTTTTACACTACACTCTAAATAGATCACTGAGTCTATGCAGATTTTCTCTTTGGCCATGGAGCCAAGGTGAGTGGCTCACCTGATGGCCTCACATAATACAGCGTGTTTTATGGCGGGGAATTGTCCCTCCTCAGAAAAAATAGAAGATGGGGAGGATGGTACAGAAGAACTCATACCAAGTGTAGTAGTTGTTGCAGCCTGAGTTTACACAGTATCAGGTAATGCAATGATTTCTGATGAAGTAGATGTAGCAGTGGTCGATGAAGCCATAGTTGTAGTAGGAACAGTTGAAGCTATAGTTGTTGTTGAAGAGTCCATGGGAACAGAAGTTGTACAATTTAAGTTAGAATAGCGCCATTTAGGAAGTGAAGTCATTTGCATCATTTCTGTAAGAAAAATTTGTTACCAATTGGTTTTGCTTCAGTCCGAAAATGTTGCAGGTACTGCCAAAGATGTTTTTACATCAAAAACATATATAATAATAATGATGAGAGCATGACTAGCCCAATGGTTATGACACTAGACCATCAAAGTGATTAGAATCATATTTGAAACCAGCTGTTGTTGTTATTTGGTTTTTAGGAGCATTAGCAACTAAGGCCATATTGCTCCGGTGATATGCGGTGGTCATTCACTGACCTTTCCGCATCCTCCGTATTTGGTGGTCACGGGCTTGAACCCTGGTCTAATCAAGAAGTGTGTGCTGTGCACTGCCGCTCCTGCCCACCTGGCTACGGAGGCGGCCTTGAAACCAGCTAAGATGGGAAAAAAATCATAGAAGTTGCTTCATTAGACCTACCTCTCCCAAGGTCAACATGATAGCTGAGGCAGATATTAACACCATCTGCTGTTGCTTCCAATAACTACCAACCACAAAAACAATATGAATGGATGCAAACCATTGGATTCAAAAAGCCAAAGCTAAACAGGTCCACCTCCATAGCTGGATAAAGGTGAGATGTAGAAATACTAAACATACTGCATACAAAGTAATCAAGCTAAAGACTAATATGACATCGAACAGGATGAAGCTACACAAAGTGGTTGGAACAGTCCTCGATTCAGGTCACCAAGTAGAGAATAGCAAACCAAAAACGGACCATCTTCACAGACTACATCAATTAACATAAGGACTTTGATGCTGTTGTTGTTGTTGTTTTTGGGAGCATTAGCAACTAAGGCCATATTGCTCCGGGATATGCGGTGGTCATTCCCTGACCTTTCCGCATCCTTCATATTTGGTGGCGACGGGCTCGAACCCCGGTCTAATCAAGAAGCGTGTGCTATGCACTGCTGCTCCTTCCCACCTGGCTACGGAGGCGCCAAGGACTTTGATGCCATAGCTGGTTGATAGATGCTGAAGGTCTACAAAATCAACCTGACACTAACACACTTGAATCTCATCAGAAGAAGAATCTTCCAGAAAGATGTCCACTGTGGTTCTGTCTAGCATTCAACTTACTCTCCACTATGCTCAACAACACAAAGTATACACTGAAAGAACAGAATTCATGGGATACCTGCTTCCTGAGCAACGATGCTGTCATCCCTCTTGCTAGTGGATGAACCCACTGCTTGCAGGTAAATGGGTACACTGCATTCACATAAACAGTAATTCAATGTCGGTATGGATAAATGTCATGAGTTAACCGATTTTGAAAGAGGGATGATAGTGGATGCCCGATGCATGGGTCACTCTATCGCAGAGGTGATACAGAAATTGCACTATCCCTGTTCGAGAGTATCAAAAGTGTATCGAGAATACGCCATTTTCGGAATAACATCTTATCGTGGACGGCACTGTGGGTGGAGAAAGGTGGTGGTTGAATGTAGCCGTCAACATGTCTTGCATTGTTTCAGTCAACCAGAGAGTGACAGTGGCACAAATCACTGCTGACTTCAACGGAGGTGCCAGAAATGGCTAAACCAAGACCATTGGGCGATCATTAGCCACAATGTTATGGGAGCTGCTGACCCACCAGAGTCCCATTGCTAACACCACAAAACAGAACTCTATGCCTCAACTGGGCGAAAGAACATCAGCACTGGACCTTGGATGACTGGAGATGGGTCTCCTGGTCTGACGAGTCTCATTTCCAGTTATTTTGAGTGGACAGGTGGGTGTGTATCTGGCAGACACCGCACGAAGCTATGCACCAGTCATGTCAACAAGGAAGTGTTCAGGCAGGTGGACAGTCGTAAGGTAATGGTCTGGAGCATATTCAGCTGGCACATGTTGGGACCTCTGTTATGTCTAAATGCATCTATGACCGGTCCATCCGCATCCCTTCGTGGTCATCGTGCACCCACAGAACCGTGGTGACTAGAACATGGTTCGAAGGGCATTCCGCAGATTTTACCACCATGGAATGGCCTCCCATTCAACAGACATGAACCCTGTGGAGCATCTTTGGGATGCTGTGGAAAGGTCTGTTCGAGCTTTGGATCCTCCACCCTGGAATGCGACAGAATTATGGACAATGGTGCAGCAAGCACAGATGGAAATAACGCTTTCGTAAACTAGTGGACTCAATGCTTCGCCGTGTGAATGGCCTTAGCCGGGCAAAAGGTGGGCCTACTCATTACTAGGTAGGTAGCCCACGATTTCTTTCCACTCAGTGTATATTCTCATAAAGAAGAAAGGAAGAACCTGTACACTCTTTCTCACCTGATGTACAAGAAGGACATTACACTCTATGGGGCAACTAAGAATAAACTCCAACAGCTACTCCGGATCAATGAAGAGTTCAGCACTGACATCAGTATACAATTTGGTCTAGGAAAATGCAAGACCTGTGAATTGTATCAAGGAAATCCAGTCAGCCAAAACTACCAGCTGAAGACCAGTGTAGAGATTGAAGCCATGACAGAGGCAAAGACATAAATATCTTAGGATGATACAGCTCACCAATTAGAACACAAGGAGATCAAGACCTACCTGAGTAAGATACATCATCATAGACTGAAGAGCTTGCTAAAATCAAAGCTGAAAGGTGGGAACGTGGTTGTGGCCACAAACACCTATGCAGTCCCAGTACTAACATACTCCTTCAGGATCACAGATTGAACCAACACCAGTTAGAGGAGAGTATAAGATTGACTAGAATAACAATGACCAACAGCTGCCACCACCACCAGGTGGGCCATTGAGAGACTGACCTAGCTTGGAAGGAGGGAGGAGTTTGACAGACCTCACTGAACAAAAGAAGGCGATTAAGAACCCGAGGGATTACCTCCAGGAAAACACAGCACCAGTCTACCGATCTATAAGGAAGATAGGCAAGTGACACGCACTGTTCAACCTCAATAAGGAGACCTCACTCATACAGACAGAAGAAACAAAAACAGAAAGATGGGAGAATATTATGACACTACAATCACCTCCAAGATTACATAGATAAGATGGCTTTGAATGCATGGCTCACAAATGAGAGATTCTTCCCTGAGACCGAAGGATATATGCTCACCATCCAAGACCAAGTAATCAATGCCAGGAACTAGAGGAAATACATCACTGACATGTGTCATCTGTTACTGGGATCCTTGGATCCCAGTAACAGATGACACATGTCAATGATGCCACCTAGCTTCAGAAACAATCCAGCACATCACCGCAGGAATCAGGGCAATCACCCAGAGTACATTCACAGACACGTCAGGATAATACATCAGAAGCTAGTACAAAAATACCAGTTGATCAAAGAAAGTGTACCATATTACAAGTACAATCCCCAGGCCATACTAGAGAGCCCTACTTACAAACTATACTGAGACTGCGCCATAACAATGGACAAGACGACCAGCCATAACCCTCATCAACAAGAAGAAAATGACTACTTACCTGATCGATTTAGTGATGCCCAACACCAGCAAACTCCAGAAAACATATGAGGAAAAGATCAGGAAATACATAAATCTAAGACAGAAAGTTGAAAAAATGTGGCTCATGGAACAAGTAATGACCATCCTCAAAATCATGTCAACTCTTGCATAGGACAAAGAGCCCTCATAAGAACCTATCAGCAGTAGGATGTCTAGAGAGCACTTACATGGATTTCCAGAAAGCAGCGATCTTTAACACATGTAGGACATGTCAGAGAGTTCCTCAACCAACAGTAGTAATAACAATAATAGTAACTGGACACAACCAACCACCAGATGCACTTGGTACCAGTACCAGTCATTGGGTGCAAAAGATCCCACAAGGAGAAAAAGTCATAATAATAAGGTAAAATAATGTCTTTATTAAAAAACACAAATTCAAAAGAGAAAGGAATTTCAAATTTTGAAATTCCTAAAAAGAATTATCTGTTTCACATCCATACATGTCATACATTTTATCCATGTTAGGCTGCTTAAGCTTACACCGATGAAAACCAGTTTTGGCTGTAACACTAAAGATGCCAACATCTCACTATTGGCTGTATAATACTTAGCTTTAACAGTTTCTCACCTGTAATAAGATGAATATCAACTTGTAAATGGCTGAATTTTTTTAAAATATCCATCCAATTAAAATTCTTTAAAAGACACCTTATCATTTGAATATAAATATTCTATAATTCTATTATAAATTATTTACTTAAGATGAGTAGCGTTATATATGAATAAAGCAGCTTTTCAAGAAAAGTAAAAATAAATTTAGAAATTTTGGTAAAAGCACAAACTAGAAAGATAAATAAGTGATGGCAATATTTAATATTTACTTAACTTTTATATTAACTTAATTAAATGATAGCTTACCTCTGTTCGCCTGATATACACATAGTCTCTACTGTACATTGGATACTGAAAAACATTTGATTCAGTAGTTTTTAAAACATGCCTGAAAATAAATTACTTAAATAATAAATTTAATCTTAATAATAAAAAACTATTAAAATGATTAGATTATTTATCTAAGAGCTTTTAATCAAAATTCTGAGACTCTTTTAACCTTGAGGAACAGTCATAGCCCTATATACATAAGTCACTCTTCACACAGAAATAAAACAAGACTGTGACGACACCCCCATACCTTCATTAATCATTTCTTTGGTAACAGTACAATATTCTTATTTGCTGTCACAATGAGAAAAAAGCAATAAAAAATTTTATGTATATATATTTCCCTACATTAAAATCGGAAAGAATATTTTAGTAGGCGCTTATGGACTAACACAATATTTGTCGAGGCTTGCTCACTTCCTCTATAGCTCTAATACTACAAATATTGTAAAATAGGATGTAAACAATGGAATAAAATACTAAGATTATATAAAGAAGGAATTCATCTGCCAAATTCCTATGTCATCATCAATGATAAGGTCTCGATTAAACTTAAGGATAGAGCATTTCAATAACCCCCCTAAACCTCACAATGAGGCTGGGTTTGAGAATCTGTATTCCTATGATATGACAAATATCTATCAAGTCAAAGATTGACTTAAACCAACACTTAAACTCCTGGACAGTACCCCTTTTAATGTAAACCACAACAACAAAGACAATTTATAACAGAGAATTTAGGGCAAGTTTTGTAATGATATACTACACTCATTCAAACTAATAGAAACTACAGTTCAAATGCTGGAATACTTTTGTATAACAGAACCAATGTGAGAGAGAAAAAATATTTAACTTAACATTATAATGAAAGACCGAAATTTAGATATTTCACCAGCCTAGAATGGGAGTGGGTTATTTAAAATGTTTGCTGCTGCCTATATTTGAGAGTGTATTCCACGTGCCATTGGTGTAATTTATAATATTTGTCCCAGATTTTGATTGTACATCATTGTTCAGAAAGTATTTTTAGAAATAAAGTGTTTATTTTCCAATCAAAATGAAAGTGTGCATTTGCAGCAGCAACACAGGGAATGAACTTCACTGAATGCACATTCAATAACCCATCATGGGTAGCAGATTAGTTAGTTTCTGTCCTTCTGCACCACATGAAAAAGACCTGAACTCAAATCCAAGCAAGATGGGTTCATCTTCTATTCATGTTCTATAAATTGCATGTATTCTATGACTGGAATCAAATGCAATGATTTCTTAGCCTTAGTTGCTTTGGAAAAAAACACAAACATTTTTATTAAAACCATCGCAGTTTTTACAAGAAAATATTTTTGGTTTATTACTGATCAGTTATATTACATATTCAAATTTACATTTCACTGTAGCACTTTATGATAATCACCAAAGCAGTCAAAGCACTGGTTTATCCAAACACTTCTCACAACAGCAATTTGTATCTTTCCTTTCTTTCCTTTTGTTGTTCATACTAAAGGCATGAACGACATCCTTTTTTGCACTGCAGATCCCTTTGTATTTAGAGGGAATTTTGCAAGTGCATGCAAAATATTCTTTGGCATTCTTTTAGTAACAGCAATCTCTGAAGGAGTAGTAGGACCTTGTGAGACAAGTTCTCTTATGATAGTAAGATAAAAGTCGTATGAATTCATTTTCTTCCCATTTGTTGTGTTTATCTTAATTTTTGTGATGTATTGGCAACACACACACAAGCCATAATGCACCAAGTCCAAAGGTAAAATAAATTAACAACAGTGATAACCTAGAAATAGGCTACCATGTTAAAGTGTGGGAAAAACTAGTAAAGAAAGAAAACAGTATATGGTAGGATATATGGTTATATGGAAATTCTAGGATATGGTTATAGGATATTGTTATATGATATGGTTAAAACAGTATATGGTTACTAAAACCAATTTAAATATATTTCCAAGGTTAAAATTTGTAAAATGTGAAAAACTGTGAAATGTTGTCATGGTCAGATAAAATCTTACACAGTGTACTCAAGCTTGGTCAGATGATTAAAAGCACTAGAACATATATAGCATTCATCAATAAGGTTTGAGCATTCAACGAAGATGTGTTTAATGTCAAAATGGTTTGTTTGTTTGTTTTGGGATTTATTGGGCGCATCGGCAACTATGACCATTGTGCGGCATGTCAAAATGGTGTTACAGTACTCACACATAAGATCATCAACCCTCAGCAGAAAAAAATGGGGGTGGGGATATTTAATACACTGTCTTATGCAAAGCCGAGCTAGAACAACTTCCTCTTTACAATTCCTGTGCAGACTAGACTGCCTTCAATTAAGGCCTAATCTGGTATAATCTGCTTGCAACTACACATGCCCATGAATGGGCAGGCTACAAACGAGAGAGAGAGAGAGAGAGAGAGAGATATTACTGTGGGCTACCTTCCGTGATCTTCATATGTCATCTGCAGGAGGCTAGCTAGCCTTTGAAGACCTTAAGGGGAAAAAGAAGAGGGGATAGTGGAATATGATGTTTACCCATAGAAAAGTTCAGAGGAAAAGGGGAGATAATGAGAGGAGTATTTTGTTGGGAGATATTGAACAGGAAGTAAGTAAAAGGCTTCCCCTAAGAAGAGGGTTGCTAGGTTATAACTGGCATACTACTTGGACACATGCTATTTGACAGTAAACAGCCCAAATAGCATGCCACTAAAAAGAAACATTGTTTTACTTAAATTAAGCAGCCATTTACAGACTTCAAAATAAAGAAAATAAGCTTCCAACAACAGAACTACTATTTACAGAAGTACTGTTCAAGATGATATACTATTGAAAAAGTTAAGTATAAAAGGGAAATTCTAGAACCCAAAAAAAAACATTCATGCATAAAGTGCACTCCCCAGATAAAACCCCTGAAAGTTGAGTAAACAATTTCTAAAGGACTGGCTGCAACTAAAAGTGGTTTATTTATTTATTGAGTTAAACAATGCTTGACTTGGTGTGCTAGGTACTCAAGTACACTTAACAAACGGGGCTTGTATCTGCCTAGCAGAGATAAGCTCGTCCTCAGCACTGGGGTTGTGCATGTTTGACAGCAGGCTCCACCAGTCTAAGAAGCACATGATAACTGTACATTTTCAAGTTTCGAATGTGTACATTTTCAAGTTTCGAAAGTTGGTTTCCAAGAGAAAAACTTTTTTACTCTCACTGAAGACTAACTCAGTCATGGTGTGGGGAAAAAAAGCAAGTTCCTTGTGTCACCGATGGGATTCAAATCTAGGTCCTCTCCACTGGAAAGAATGATTTTAAAATAAATGAACATTTTTCCTGATAAAAAAAAAAAAAAAAAAAAAAAAATAGCCATTCACAATCACAAAGGAACTGATTCAAAGGCATAAGAATAAGTAACTGATTAAATATACCTCTGACTAGCAGGATATATGAAAATTTCATAAAGTAGTTAATAGCAATTAAATTAGCAACTATTTCAAAATTTAGAAGCACACATTCCTCAACACTGAAAATTTCAGATGCCCAGAACCAACAACTACTTTTGTAATCAACTTTAAAGCATCATGGTTTTTTACTTAGTTCCAAAATAGCTCATTTGTAAAGATTTGAATGCATTCAAGCTTAAAGTGCACATGAGAGGAACTGATTCAAAGGAATAAGAATAAATAACTGATCAGGGTCTCACATCTGGTGAGAATGGGCTTGGCACACCCAGGGTCCTGAGCTGGATATCATCATTCTTCTTTCTTGGTGATTCCCTTCTACTTCTGACTCTCTCTCTCTCTCTCTCCCTCTCAGGATAACTCAGAAATTTTTTTTTAGCTGGTGCAGCATAAGCCTCAGGCTTCCTTGCAACTATATGGCTAGTAATAATAATAAATATACAAAGGGTACTAGGAAAGTTTTGCAATACAGCTTTGTTTATTTAATTTTTTCAAAGTAATTTCCTCTACATTCAATACACCTCTCCATCCTCCGAAACCAATCTTTAAACCAGTTCTGCCAAGTTTCACTAGGGAGTAAAGCACACTCGTTGTCCCAAGCCCGTAGAAGGTCCTCATCACTGGAAAACCGCCTCATTTTTAGCTTCATTTTCACATGCGGGAACAGTGCAAAGTCGCAGGGAGCAAGGTCTGGATTGTAGGGAGGGTGCTCGAGAAGTTTCAGTCCTGTCGTGGTCAAATATTCGGTGCAGGCTTTGGCGCGGTGAGCTGCAGCATTATCGTGATGGAGGTACCAGGTGTCCATTCTTGACTTTGGCCGCAGGTTCTTCATAGATCCAATGACTTTAGGCAGGCATTGTTCAGTATACCACTTAGCTGTGACTGTCTTCTGCGTGTCCAAAACGACACGTTCCACAATTCCACCCGATTTGAAAAATACAGCTATCATTTTCTTCTTTACAGATCGGGATTTTCTGACAATTACGGGTGTGTCGTCATCATCAAAGACCCAAACTTTGTTTTGAGCCTTGGTCGGCAGATCGTAATAGTACAGCCAAGTCTCGTCACCTGTCACGATGTTGTTCACATACCGAGATTGTCCCTTATCAAACTTTTTTAACATCTCCCGGCACCAAGTCACACGTCGTGTCATCTGCTCTTCAGTCAGTTGATGAGGCACCCAGAGAGAACAAAGTTTCTTCACGTGCAAATGATCTTGCAGAATCGAACGAATTGCTGGTGCATTTAGGCCCAAAGTATCCTCTATCTGTTGGTAGGTCACTCGCCTGTTTTCGTCAAGCATTTTCCTCACAGAAGTAACGTTTTCCTCCGTAACTGACGGCGTTCGTGGCCTTCCCGGCCTCTTAGAATCCTCCAGAGTGAAATTTCCCCTTTGGAATTCTCTATACCACCTGAATATCGTTGTACGATGTGGACAATCATCATCTAGTGCAAGAGTCATTTCTTCTAAGCACTGGTCTATGGTTAAACCACGCACGAAATTATACCGCAAAACTGTCCTTATCCCATTTCGTGACCATGATGCCATCGCAAGCACTTTACACTCTCACTACTAATGAATAACTGAGCCCATCGACTTGGCGCGGTGGCTACTATGCATGTATGAACATGTCTCAACATGCAGCAACAAGCAGCTTCCTGTGATTCATTGTTGCGTCATATTGCAAAACTTTCCTAGTACCCTTTGTACCTCTGACTAGCAGGATATCTGAAAAATGGATAAAGTAGTTAATAGTAATTAAATTAGCAACTCTTTCAAAATTTATAAGCATGCATTCCTCAATGTTGAAAATTTCAGATGCCCAGAATCAACAACTACTTTTCTAATCAACTTTAAAGCATCAGGGTTTTTATGCCACTTTGGAATTGAACATCCGGTCGCTCAACATAAAGATTATCATTAGGTACATTTAGGTATTAAAAATTTTTTCCATAACATCTATCTGGAAATTTTTCATTTGAATTTCTCGCACAGTTTGAACAATAACAACACCAATTACAGATATGAGAGAAAACTAACATTTTGACAGTTTAATGCTTATCTAAAATGACTGGGGTTCTAACCTTACTCACATATAGATTTTTTTTTTTTTTCATATATATATATATACTGTAATCAGTTTTATTACAATAACATACACTGTGCTGCCACTTTATTAGGTACACACCTGCTGAGCACACAAATGGTTTGTCCCATAACGTTGCAAGTCACATGACCACAGTTGTGGATATAAATGCAACAGAACAATCTTTCTAGTATCAGTTAAGCATACAAACCGTAGCAAGAATAGAGAAAAGGAGTGATCTAACGAACTTTGAACGTGGCATGGTAGTAGGTACAAGATGTGCTAGACAAAGCATCTCTGAAACGGCAGTTCTCCTGAACTTTTCACGCACAACAGTTTCAAGGGTGTATCGAGCATGGTGCAATGAACAGAAAATATCCTCTCAACGGCACTCCTGTGGAAGAAAATCACTTGTTGATGAGCGAGGTCAGAGGGGGATGGATAGAATTGTGCAAGGAAATAGATGGGCCACAATATCGCACAGCACGTCAGAATACAACCTTGGTGCGCAGAACAAAATATCGCAACAGATCACTAGTCGCACTTTGTCGCAAATGGGCAGGCTACAACAGCCGACAGCCACATCGCGTACCTTTCTATCAATGAAGAATAAGAGAGCATGCCTCCTGTGGGCACAGCTACACCAGCACTGGACTATCGATGATTGGAAAACAGTTGTTTGGTCTGACGAGTCAAAGTTCCTGGTGAATCATGTTGATGGAAGGCTGAGAATCTGGCAAAAACAACATGAATCCATGGACCCATTATGTCTGATGATTACTGTGCAAGGTATGGTGTGGGGAATGTTTTATTGGCATACGTTGGGTCCATTGATACCCATAGGTTGACGTCTGAATGCCACATCATTGCTGACCAGTGCATCTGTTCATGTTGACAGTTCATCCTCAGTCAGATGGTTACTTCCAGCAGGATAATGCGATGGTGCACAAAGCCCGAATCACTACGGAATGGTTCCAGGAACATGACAATGACTTTTCTTTGCTGCAGTGGCCCGCTCAGTTCATGGATCTCAATCCTATTGAACATCTTTGGGATGAGCTGGAAAGGGCTGTTCGCTGCAGGCCTACACCTCCATCGAATCTCAAGGAAATGCGTGACACACTCGTGTCTACATGGTACTCCATTCCTGCACGTTTTCAGCATCTTGTTCAATCCATGCCTAGACAAATTCAGGCTGTTTTGAAGGCTAAAGGAGGCTCCACAGGCTACTAGGTAGGTGTACCCAATAAAGTGGCAGCACAGTGTATAACACTGTACTAATAAAACTTCACTGTAATGCAAAACCAAAAACTGCCAATTAGTTCAGAATTTAACTTACAGGATAATGCATAACCCAATGAATAATTTCACAACCTCCTTCTTGTTCTCTGTCCACCACATCTAGTCTTATAACAAGTTTATCCCACTGTTTTCTATATTCTGTATCTGTCTATAAAATAAAAAATATATATATTACATATATATTATGTAATTTTATATCATAAGAAGGTGACAAATAAAAGAAACATACTTAGGTATACACTGAGTGGACAGAAATCATGGGATACCTATCTAGTAACGGGTAGGCTCACCTTTCACCCAGATAAGGGCAGTCACATGGCGAGGCATTGAGTCCACTAGTTCAAGAAAGTGTTCCACAGGTATTTCCATCCATGCTTGCTGCAGCACTGTCCATAATTCCATTGCATTTCTGAGTGGAGGATCCAAAGCACGAACGGACCTTTCCACAGCATCCCAGAGATGCTCCACAGGGTTCATGTCGGGTGAACAGGGAGGCCATTCCATGGTGGTAAAATCTACGGAATGCTCTTCGAACCATGTTCTAGTACATGTACTAGTACAAATACACACATGTACAGTCTTGTTGTACATGTGTGTATATGTATTTATGTCTGTGTATGTGCAGGAAGAGTCCATTGCCCTGTGGATGCACGATGACCATGAAGGGCTGCAGATGGTCTGCAAGGATGGACATGTAATCTGGAATGTTCAGAGATGCATCTAGACATACCAGAGGTCTCAATGTGTACAAGCTGAACACAACCCCAGACCATTACCGACTGTCCACCTGCCTGAATGCTTATATACCATTAAAAAAATACTCCACGAGGAGGATTCCAAGTTGGATGAATAATGAAGTTGCCAAATTACTTAAGCAGAAAAAGACGGCATGGAAAAGTTAGCAATAAAAAAGTACTGAAATCTATAATAGCTACAAATTGATCTGTAATAATGCTGGCAAAGGCAGATTATGAGAAATAACTGGCAAAGGGGGGGGGGGGGGGGGGGGGAAGGGGGGAGATAAGGAATTCTTCATATATATAAATGCAAAGAAGACAAGGACAAACCAGAACCAGATAGGACCCTTATGTAATGGACATGGGATAGTATTAGATACCCCAGCTGAAGATGTAGATCAACTCAACAGTTGCTTTCCATCGATATTTACAGAAGAAAAACCCTTCACATCAATGAGAAATTCTGGGAGTGAAGTTGAAAAAAATGTAATTAATGATGTCGAAATTTCATATGTTTATTTAATGAATAAACTTTCAACTGACAGGACAGTAAGGCACCTGGGGCTGATAGCATTTACCCTAATCTTAAGAGAGGCAGCAAGTGAGTGCACTGAACCATTGTGGCCAATTATGAGAGCATCACTGTACTCAGGTGTGATTCCGTTGGATTGGAAAAGTGTCAATGCATCTCCAATACATAAGGGTGGTTCTAAGAGTGAAGTGGGAAATTACCGGCCAGTTAGTCTAACTTCAGTAGTAGTAGGGAAAATCATGGAGACTGATCAAGGGTGGAATTCAGGATCACTTAGATAGAAATGGAATTCTGAAGGATACTCAGCATGGTTTTGTAATGGGACAATCATGTTTAACTAATATGGTTAGCTATTTTGACAGGATCACTCAAGAGCTGGACTTAGAGAATAATTTAGACATTGTTTATTTGGATTTCAGCAAAGCATTTGACTCCGTCCCACACGAGTGGTTACTTTATAAGCTGGAACAGGTTGAATCACAGGGAAAATCCTTAGATGGATAGCAGGGTGGCTTCAGGGCAGGAGGCAGAGGGTTGTGATAAATGGTTATTCCTCAGATTGGGTTGATGTAAGAAGCGGGGTTCCCCAAGGATCAGTATTAAGGCCATTGTTGTTTTTGATTTTCACAAATGACATCGATGAAGGGATAGAGGGCATAAATGTTTAAATTTGCAGATGATGTAAAGATTGGTAGAGTAGTTAATGACTGCCGCCAAGCAAAGCTTCTTCAGAATGACCTAGATAGACTTCAGAGATGGGCAGAAAAATGGTAGCTATGCTTTAATCCAGCAAAGTGTAATCTATTCCACTTGTGCAACAGTAACCCCAAAATAACCTATACACTTGGTTGAGTTGAATTAAAGCCAGTAGTGGAGGAAAGGGACTTGGGTATTACTATACGGTCAGATATGAAGTTCTCGTAGCATTGTAGACTGGTTGCAAGGAGGGCTCATGGTGTCCTATCAATGATTTATTGAACAATCGCTAGTAGAGATAAGGACATCATAATCCCATTATATAAGGCTATTGTTAGACCAAACTTGGAATACTGTATTCAAGTATGGAGACTGCACCTAAAGAAAGACACTGTTCTTCTTGAAAGGTCCAAAGATGGATAACTCGCCTGGTGAGATCGGCAAATGGGCATCCATATGAAGAAAGACTTCGAATATGTGGGTTGCATTGCTTGGAAACTTAGGTATACAGAGTGGCACCTAAGAGGAGACTTGATTGAGTGTTTAAGGCTCTGAGAGGCATAAGTAAAATGAATAAGGTTGAAATTTTCATGGTTATAAATGATTCTAGAACTAGGGCCATAATTTCAAGTTATTGGGGAGAGCTGTTTAGACTGTACTGCAGGAAGATTTATTTTAGCCAGCGAGTTATAAATTACTGGAATAAGTTACTTACATGGGTGGTAGAGGCTGACAGGATGGGAAATTCAAAGGTCAGCTGGATTACCTAATGGTGGAGGGAAATGCATAAGTTGTCTATTTAATTTTCTCTTATTAATTTTATTATTATTATTTTTTAATTTTCTTCTTATTATTATTAATTTGTTTTTATTCTTATTATTTTATTTTATCTATTTTTTTAAATTTAATTTTATTATTATTTTTTTTTTGGCTGGTGTAGCATAAGCCATAGGCTTCCTTGCAACCATGTGAACATTAATTCTAATCAGTTACTTGTTGTCATGACGGGTGCATAACTTCGTGCAGTTTGTGCCAGATACGCACTCTCCCATCCACTCGAAATAACTGGAAACATCACACATCGGACCAGGAGACCCGTCTCCAATCATCCAAGGTCCAGTGGTGATGTTCTTTTGCCAGTTGAGGCATAGAGTCCTGTGTAGTGGTGTTAGCAATGGGACACTGGTGGGTGGGCAGCTCCCTCGTTGGTTTCGGCAGTGATTTGTGCCACTATCGCCCTCAAGTTGGCTGAAACAATGCGAGACAGACATTGACGGCTATGTTCAACCATCTTTCTCTGCCCACAGCGCTGTCCACAATGGGATGCTTTCCTGAAATGGCATATTCCCAATACACTTTTGATACTGTCGAGCGGGGATAGTGCAATTTCTGTACCACTCCACGATAGTGACTCATGCGTTGGACACCCGCTATCATCCCTCTTTCAAAATCAGTTAACTCACGACATTTATCCTTACTGACACCGAATTACCATCTATACAGAGGTCAGCAACCTGCAGCTCACAAGCCACATGTGACTTTTGAACATGTAACTGCGGCTCTTTAACTTTTAGCCCACATGAAGCACAATTTGAAATGGAATTAAGAGGTCTTAAAAATTAAGGGCATATGGAATGCAAGACTAAAATGCCTTAAAACTGAAATTGAGAATTTGGAAAGGCTGCCCTTGCAATTCTACACAAATGGACGGTGACAGTTGAGTTGAAAAAGCAAGACCAAATTGTGTTCGATGCATGGAGTAGCTTACCGGACAAGTATACAAATTTGAAAATATTCGTGTTTGGACTTCTCTCAGTTTTTGGTTTGACGTATTTCTGCAGGTAAATATTTTCGAACATGAACTATATTAAAAATAAATCAAGAAACAATCTGAACAATGCGAGTCTCTCAGCATGTTTAAAGATGAAAATTACTGCGTGCTCGCCTGATGTTGAGAGACTCGCTCAAGAAGTTCAGCAGCAAGTCACATTAATTCGTACCTAATTGGATGTTTGTTACATTTTTTCAGTATCAATAAATAATATTTCAAAATATATATTTTTTAAAAAAACACCTTTCCACTCTATTCCATTTCTTAAAAAGCTTCCCCCCTCCCCCGAAGCTTGAACTGCAGTGTGGCTCTTCGGATTCTCTCTTTTTAATTAGATCAAAAATGGCTCTTCACTCAAAAAAGGTTGCCGACCACTGGTCTACATGAGTGCAGTGATGCAGTGTACCTACATACCTGCCAAACAGTGGGTTCGTCCACCAGTGAGAGAGGTGACAGCATCGTGTTGCTCAGGAATCTCATCCTTTCAGTGTATACAAACTATACCACTGATATAACATTTCAAGGAAATCGCGCAGGTTGTGAAAACTGATAAAATGTGAGAAAGCAACTTTTACTGCTATGTGTGAGAAGCAAGGCAGGATGGGATCTAAAAGTTCCAGAACAGAATTTGTTAAAAATATTTAAACATCAAATAAAAAAACTTATTTGTAACTTAACTTTGTAACCAAGGATGTCCAGGAGTCACAGCAGGTGGTGTTTTCATTGCACGTGCATAAAAGTTTATTTTTATTTGTGGTTGACAGGAAATAATTTCGAATCATCATTATTCAGAATGTCACTTTGAACAAAATATCTATAAATTTTTCTTTTTGTTAAATAAATTAGCCATTAAGTTGTTCATCGAAAATTAATAATTTTAGAAAATATGTGATAGTTGAGAAATTTCCTTTGGAAATGCCAGCGTGTAGAAATGATGTTGAAGTATATGGTGAAAAAGTAAATATCATTGATATATCAATGATATTGATATTGGTTGTTAATGACAGCACACTACTGCAAAAGGATCTAGAAACGTTCAGCAGATGGGCTGAGAGGTGGCAACTAAAGTTTAACATCAACAAATGTAAAGTACTGCATACGGGTAGTAATAACCCCAGAGTAACATACCAACTGTGCAGTACTACACTTGGGGCAGTGGGGACAGGGTGCAAGAGTAGCTCATAGTGTCTTATAAATGATATACAGGAATTTTGCTAGTAGGGATAAGGAGGTGATTATCCTCTTGTATAAGGAAATGATCAGACCACACCTTGAGTACTGCATACAGGTCGGGAGGCTCATTTTAGGAAGGATGTAGAACTGCTGGAACGAGTACAAAGAAGGGCAACAAGATTGGTGAATGGAACAAAGAGTTGCTGTTACGAAGAAAGGCTTAAGTTCTGCAAATTACAGCATCTGGAGACTAGGCACCTGCAAGGTGATCTAATTGGTTTGTACAAGCTCAATGCTGATGGGATTCTTCCTCCTGCTCAGATTACTCACCTGAGGAAACAAAATTCAAATTCAGGAAAGACAATTGTAGAATAGATGTGCAGAATAGCTAGCGGGTGGTTGATCATTGGAACAAACTTCCATCTGTTGTAGTGGGGGTCGACAACTTAAATAAGTTCAAGGCACAAACATTTGGAGTGAATGGATGGGTAAAATAAATGGGAATTAATATATTTTTTTTTTTGGTTGATGCTAATATAAGCTTGCTTTCTAGCATCATATGCCTCTACTAACGCCAATATCAGCACTTCAAAAATGGACATGATATTGCCGAGGACTATACAAGGTGCAAAAGATCTTGCATTTAAAAAAAATGACAAACATGTTTCCCACATCAAAAGCATTATCTGGGACCAATTATCAAATAAGAATTGAATACATAGCCTCTCAAGTTGAAATATATGATAGTTGCCAATCCTTTGATGGCTTGGCAATTACAATATGATATTTTAAACATGAAAATATTATGCAACTTCTTTGCCCCCAAGTTTATAACGACAGATCAGAAAGAAACAGGGGTTCAACTGCTAAAAGAAACGGTTGAAATTTGTAATTGCAATTCAGATAGAAATGTGATGTTTACTTTATGACCTGCAGACAAAATTTCAATGCTTTCAATAGAGGTTTCAACTCGTCGGTAATTGGAATGCTGATGATGGGAGTAATGTGTCACAACACACAGTACATTGAACCCTGCTGAAAATGGGGCTGCATAGCTGCAGGCTGCTCCGAGTGCCCGTGCTAACCATGGTTCATCAGCACCAGCACCTACAATGAGCAAGCAAGCAAGCATTGAAACTGGACCTTGAGTGATTGGAAGAAGGTCATCTGGTCCAATGAATCACGTTTCCTGTTGCAAAGTGTGGACGGCCAGGTACGTGTGCTTCATTTACCTGGGGAAGTGACAGCACCTGGATGCACCGTGGGACGAAAACAAGCAGGTGGCGACGGTGTCATGCTCTGGGCGATGTTCTGCTGGGATACCCTGGGTCCAGTCATCCATGTGCCAGGCACTCTGACGTCTACCACCTACCTAAACATCACTGCTGACCAGGTACATCCTTTCATTGCAACGGTCTTGCCCTCTGGTGGTGCCATCTTTCAGCATGATAATGCGCCATGCCACACTGCCCGGATTGTTCAAGACTGGTTACGGAATATGAGGAAGACTTCCAGGTCAGACCTGGCCTTCAAATTCCCCAGACATCAATCCCATCGAGCATCTGTGGTTTGTGTTGGAACAGCAACTCCAATCTGCAGCGACTCAACCACGGACCTTACAGGAGTTAAAGGATCTGCTGGTTACGTGTTCATACCAGATACCACAAGACACATTTAGAAATCTTGTAGCATCAATGCTTTACCGGGTACGAGCTGTTTTGGCTGCACATAGAGGACCAACATCATATTAGATAGATGGTCATAATGTTTTGGCTCATCGGTGTATACTTCTGTTCAGAATTTTTACTAATAGGTTACTCTTTTAGAAATACTCTCCTGAAGAATGTTTGAGAATTCCAATCAAAAGGAAAAGACCACACCTGTGAGCAATGAAAAATTGAAAACTGCACCATAACAATTATCCTGTATTGTTGTTAACACAACAAACCAAACTAACCTTCAAAGCACTAGTTTATTTAGTATTTAGGATAGAGTTGCTCATAATTCTACTCTTAAATAACTTTACAACTTTACATTTACAATCAGTTAGTTCTGAAGTAAAACTAACTGATCATATATGTAATTTAAGTATTTATAATTTACTCAATACCCATCTTTAATTTCCCCAATCTGAATGTGAATCCCTGATGTATGCTGAAGAGTGTTTAGTACATATTTTTTATACAATAAAGATTATTATATATGTCTATAACAATTTCTATAATATGCAATTATAATAAAGATATACATGCAATTATGTTCAGACAATTCACTTGACTATCCTGTTTAATTTACTGATGACAGATCTTAGTTATAACATTTTACCATCATATGGATTAGAGTAATTCATAAATACCTGAACAGTGAAAAATGCTCTGGCTGGAATGTCATAAAATGTGCCAAGAACTGAAAAGAAACATTGGTTTTACTTAAAGTAAACAATCATTTACAAATTTCAAAATACAGAAAACATGTTTCCAACAACAGAGTTACTGTTTACAAAAGTAATGTACTATACAAGGATGACTTTGAAAGGTGAGAATAAACTTAGAAGTGAAATCTAGCACCCAGAAATAGAAAAAACATTCCGCCCCAAAAAGATAAGTAAAAACTTTCTATAGAGGACTGGTGCAACTAAAAGTGCAGCAGTTTATTTATTTATTCAATTAAACATATAAACATATTATAAGGGACAGGCCCTTTCCTAGGGTATTGGCACGCTCCCCTTTTTTATTTGATAATTAGTAATGATTAGAGTAATTTCTTTTTTCTCTGATAAACATAAGTACAGTAATACCCCGAAGTTACGCGATAGGTGGGTCCGACGAAAATCGCGCGTAAGTCGGAGTACAACTTTGCATATAAATACATATAAATTTTGCTTAATTGGGACCAAGGACTAACAAAAACACTAGTTTAGAAGAAAAATATTAATAAAATTGCAGTTCTTTATACATATTAATACAAAATATGTATTAAAAAAACAAATGACTTACGTTAAAAAGTTATTTCGATGTCGATGGCTTCATAAAATCTAACAAATTCGTCTGACGACACAGCGCGTTCTTTTTTTCACGCAGAATTTCTTAGTAGCAAGCTAATAATTTTTTTTATTCCTTGCTTTGTAGCTATAACGCGTTCTTCGTTGGAGTCTATGTTTTCTAAAATTTTTAAGCCCTTTACAATTGAGCCCTTTTCAATTTTCAACCTGTCAAGTTTGCAATTGTCATGTGCTTTTCGCCGTTGCTTCATTTAGGCCTGTAGCACGTGCAATATCACATGGTCTTTCATTTCGCTCAAAGCGTTTCACAATTTCATATTTTTTCTCTATCAACAGAGGCGGACTGGCCATAAGCCTTACCGGGGTAACCCCGGTGGGCCAGTGTGATTTTGGCCATAAACCATAGTGTGAGGCCACTATAAATTTTCCCGGGTAAGAATTTTTGATCCAGTCCGCCTCTGTTTATCGATAATTGCTTTTCTTTTTCTCTCTGAATCTGCAGTGTCTTCACCAGGACGCTTCCTTTTCACACCTTTTAATTAAGTATTTTACTCATTTTTAGGGAATAAAGCACAATTACAAAACGAGGAGGCACACTTGATACGCATAAACAAAGCTGCGCGCATGTAGCAACTGAATAAACAACACCATAAAGGCAGAGATACACTATTAATACCTCACATTTCTAGGGGTTACTACCATAAAACAATAAAAATCCAGTTGCGTTTCTGCTAGTGGAATCTGTTATAAACTGGTAGTAAACTCGATCTAATTGCATTTGCGATTATACCGATAGCTGGAATTGTGTTGGTTTTTACGTTATTATGGTGAAATGTGTTTCCCTTCACTGATATAAAAAACATAAAAGCAGCAAAGTTGAATTTTGTTCATCTTTCGCTCTCAATCTCCGCGTCGCACCATATATCGATAACATATGAAAAACGACCTTGAAGATAGTGGGCGGCAGCGTTGCCAAACGAAAAAATCAAGAACCGCGTAACTCCGAGTTCGCGTAAGTCGGGGTAGCGTAAGTCGGGGTATTACTGTAATGATAAACATAAGTTTACAGTATAAATTTTAATTCTGAAATAAATTTTTATCTAATTATTAAGCATTGAAATATTAAACAATCACAAATAAAATCAACAAAATTATAAGATAGCAATATCACTTACAAACAAATTATACACAAAAATAAATAAAAATTAAGAATATATGTATTCAAAACTTAAATTTTAAATGAAAGAAATTATGTACAGTATTCAAAAAGTTGTTTTACGAGATTTTATTGATGCAGATGTTGAAATAATATCATGCATATTAATTCCATCTAAAACATCATTTTCAACTGAAATTAATGCAAGATTAGTTGTTTTCCTCTAGCATACTGAAACAAAGGCAATTTTTAATAATTTTCAATTCTGACAATGAGCACTCTCTGGATGCTACAAAAACAGGAAGTGTTAGTAATATTCTTAATACTATGTATATATTTGGATATATGATAGATTATAAATTATTCCTATGTAGATATTGCATAAGTTCCACTGGTGTCATTTGTATTAGATGTGCGAATTTTTAATGATTTTAATTGTTCACATAATTCTGTACCATTTATATCTGATTCATTTTCTTCATCTTTCATTTTTTTATTCTTCATCTGATAACTTACAACGGTTAATCAAATATCTTTCTGCAATATATGAATAATTTTACAAAAAACTAAATAAATTACAACGAACTTTTTAATAATGAGAAACATTCTTTGATTGACTGTAAAGCTCTGTCTATAATAATGTAATAAAAGTTTATTTTAAAATTTTGTTCAGGACCCTGAACTATCTTGTTCAAAAAATTCTTTTTACATCTAGCTCTTAAACTATGAACTGCAGGAAATCCTGGATCGACATCAATTTCATCTGCTAACTCCTTTGCTGTTTCAGGGTAACAGTAGCTTTTGATACTGTTCCACATAGAAGACTACTGTACAAATTGGAGCAGTATAGCATTAAGGGCAAATTGCTACAATAGATAACAGGATGGTTGAGTGGGAGATGACAAAGAGTGGTAATCAATGGACACTGCTCTTCGTGGATTAATGTTATTAGTGGAGTCCCTCGGGGTTCAGTGTTGGGCCCATTGTTGTTTTCTGTATTTATAAATGAAACTGATGATGGTATATCAGGCTTAATGTCCAAGTATGCAGATGATGCAAAGGTTGGCAATGTACTACTGTAACAGGATCTAGAAAAGTTGGGCAGATGGGATGAAAAGTGGCAACTGAAGTTTAACATTGAAAAATGCAATGTACTGCGTACGGGTAGAAGTAAGCCCAGAGAAATGTACCAGCTGTGTGGTACTATACTCAGGGTGGTAGAAAATGAAAAAGACCTGGGAGTATTTGTGTGGTCAGATATGAAATTTTCTGAGCAATGCAGACAGGCTGCAAGAGTAGCTCATGGTGTCTTGTCAATGATATACAGAAATTTTGCTAGAGGGGATAAGGAGGTGATTGTCCCCTTGTATAAGGCAATGGTCGGGCCACACTTTGAGTACTGCATACAGATCTGGAGGCCTCATTTTAGGAAGGATGTAGAACTGCTGGAATGAGTACAGAGAAAGGCAATGAAATTGGTGGGTGTAACAAAGGGTTGCTGTTACCAAGAAAGACTTAAGTTCTGCAAATTGCAGCGTCTGGAGACTAGGCACCTGTAAGGTGATCTAATTGAGGTGTATAAGGTCTTAAGGCCTTGAATGGTTTGAGCAAGCTCAATGCTGATATGGAATTCTTCTTCTTGCTCATATTACTCACCTGAGGGGACATAAATTCAAATTGAAAATTGTAGATTAGATGTGTGGAAATTTGCCTTTAGCCAGCAGGTGGTTGATAGTTGGAACAAATGTCCATCTATCACAGCGTAGGTTGAAAACTTAAATAAGTTCAAGGCAGAACTAGACAAGCATTTGGAGTGAATGGATGGGTGAAATGGAAAAGGGTTTTTTTTGGCTGATGTTGCTATATAAGCTTGCTTTCTTGCATCATATGCCTCTACTAATGCTAAGTCATTTAACATATCTACACAATCGTATATTAACTTTAGGGTCTCACAAAAGTTTATTTACGAAATTAATTTTGAATAAAACATCATTCCAAATTATTACAGCAATTTATGTTTTAATTTTTAATCCTAAAGACTGTTCTTCATGTTTTGTGTTTATATCTCTTGTTGTGTTTTGCTAACTCTACCAAACTCCCAGTAGCCTAAACGCAAAGGAGTAATTTCTTTAATTCTGCTTTTGCAATGAGTGTCACTTAGAGGTTGGTTATAATGTTAAATTTTTAACATGTTTTCTTAATATATCCCATCTATATGTACAAGATGAATGAAAAAAATAAATTTCCTGAATGATATTAAAAAAAATCAACTGTCTCGTCAATAATTTTAGGCACGTCATTTACCACTAAATTTAAAATGTGGGCCAAGCACAGTACAGCCAGGCCTCGCCTAATGCGAGTTCGATTAATGTGTTTTTCGGTTACCGCTATTTGAAAAAATCATACCACTTTTCGCTTTATACGATGCAAATTTCCAGTTAATGCGATATTTTTTTTTATGTGATAGTTGAAAAAGATTTGAATCGTGCATTAAGCTTACAGCGCGTCGGATGGGGCAATAAACAAATGTTTGCCTGCTCCCACCTCACTGTGTTCCATCAACCCTCGGAAGATGTGTTACCTTTGTCTTCCATTAATAAAGTCAATGCAGACTTGCATTTAAAAATTCTAATTTTTAAATAAGCAAGATGAAAATGTTACCATGAAGGAGATAATGGTAAAAGAACTAGATGAAATCTTTCGTTTGAGGTTCTCTGCAATATTTATTTCGCCAGGGCCCAGAGAAGGTTGTTGTCGGCTATCGGAAATTGATTGATGAAAAGAGAAAGTTAGCACTGTTCAAACAACTCTGTTCAAATATTGTAACAAACTGTTTCTTCACTGTGTATGTTATGTCAGAGTTTCCCAAACTTTCTCGGTTCACGGCACCTTTAGTGTCTCAGTAATTTTTTCATGGTGCACCTAGACCAAAAGTTCCTAGACCTAACAGTTCCGTTTATTAAGTAGTTAGGTCCAAACAACTTAATAAGAAATGTTGAAACTGTGAACTACCTAGAGCACATGTATCAATATTTGTAAACTACATAGTAAATAATGAAATAAATACAAAATTAACAATTACCTCAGCTCAATGAAATGATTTGTTCTGTTTGCAGTTAAATGTTGAAGTAAGAGAAATTGTTAGTTGCTAATAACATTTCTGCATCGCTGTTGTTTAAAACAACATAAATGATATACGACTACTCGTCGTGCCCTTGTAGCAAATGTTATTATATTGCAGCAGTTTTGTCAGGTGCCATGCAGCAAGTTGATTAGTTAAACCAATTTATAGCAATTGTTGTTACATTGTAACAATCTTTCCAGGCACAGCGGGTAGGTTGCAACTAATTAAGCACATACACCAACTGCTAAATCCAGGAGCAATGGCTGACATTCAGTGCAGCACCCTTGTCCATGGTGTTTAGCACAACATCAGCAACGGGTAGGAATGGACCTGACAGAGCAGTGGTGTCCAACCTTTTCCCGTATAGGGGCCATATCCAAAGTTAGATTTGTTTCGCAGGCCACACTGAGTGATTTGAGAAAAATTTGTTGCAATTTCCATATTTTGTTACATGTAAAAGGCAGTTTCTATTTTCATGTTACCATTTTTTATTTTCAGGCTATATATAAAAAATGCAAAACACTTTTATGTGCAATAAATCTTATTTTTTAGATTTTATTAAAATTATAAAAACATAACTTACTTTTGTTTTTTAAAATAAATACTTTACTTTTGCTTTTCAATGGTCACTTTAGAAAATTTACAACCTGAAAAGGATCACTGCTTTTCAATATTAAGGTGAATAAATAAATATATGATACATCTAAAATTGAAAATATTCTAAAATTTTATTAGGTACAATACACTAACATTTACTGAACAAAACTTAACATTTAATGAGATGATTGAGGGTGGATATTTTTTAGATAATTGTTCAAAATTGGTTGAATATTTGTGATGCCAATTCTCAATACGGAATGAAGATGCTCATCTGTTATTCTGTTACTTTTTAAATATTTATTTGATTTCATGCATGAAAAAAAATTGCCCGCAAATATATGTTGATCCCAACAAAGTAGCCATTATTGTGGCAGTTTCTTTTATTAGCAGAAAATCTTCAGATGGGAGAGCCTTGTAGAATTCAAATAGTTTAGTTTCACATTCCATATACTTATTTTTGAATCATGTTTTGGCTTGAAGATCAATAATTTCAAGTTGCAAGCTAGGATTGTAGTTTTCAGCCACAGAAGTAAATGGATTCTCCAACAAGCTTATGTCTTTTTCATGGGATCTTACATCAGCAAATTGACTTTCAAACTCGTAAAAAAAGTAACTGTAATAACAAGAGGCAACAATTCTAAATGCATTTGTAGAAAGAAAAATTCTATTTACAAACTTTTTGATCAAAGAATGAACCCCAGGAATGAATTAAGTTTGTATGTTGATGACTGCCTTTTTGCAGAATTTCACATGTATATATACACACATATATACATACGTGTGTGCATTTTGAATGTTGGTTTAAAGCAGCATCAATAAATTACATTTGTTTTACTATACAGGGATATAGTTTCGTGACAATTTTTATATAAACAAATGTAATTTATTGATGCTGCTTTAAACCAACGTTCAAAATGCACACATGTATGTATATATGTGTGTATATATACATGTGAAATTCTGCAAAAAGGCAGTCATCAACATACATTTTCTATTTTCTATTATTATCACAAAACTTTCTAGCAACAACAGACAAACTGAATTAACATAAATTTAAAATAAATTTTTATTAAAATAAATGATATCTATATAAAATGCTGAAACGGATATAAAATATAATAAAAGCATTAAAATACAATAGAATAAAATCAAATCTAGACAAAATTAATAAAATATACAGTAGTTTTTGGGGCGAAGTGTCTCTTCATCAGCTTAGTCAGTGAACGGTGTGCTGCAGTATATATATGTTGGTTAAAACAGCAAAAGTCAACTGAGCATGATCAAGCATCACAAGCCTAGTGTCAACAGAGAAGAATTACATATACGTGACAAGCGGCAGCACGGTTGATCTCATAATGGGATGCCAATGCACTCCCTTATGTGCAGTGCCAAAAATATGAGCTCTGGCAGTAATCACATGAATAGTCGACAATTTCAATGTCTCGTATAAATTAGCCAAATAAAATTACCAGGCTTGTGATGGCCGATCATGCTCAGTTGACATTTGCTGTTTTAACCAACATGCATATATACTGTAGCACACCGTTCACCGACTAAGCCAATGAAGAGGCACTTCACCCTGAAAGTTACTGTATATTTTATTAATTTTGTCGACATTTGATTTTATTCTATTGTATTTTAACGCTTTAATTTTGTATTTTAATGCTTTTATTATATCTTATCTCCATTTCACTATTTTATGTAGGTATAATTTATATAATAAAAATTTATTTTAAATTTATGTTAATTCAGTTTGTTGGTTGTCACTTGAAAGTTTTGTGATATGCAACCAGAAGCTCAAGGCCTGTTTTCAATTTCTATTATTATATCAAGTTTGTCACTAAGCTTTAATGTTATTTTTCTTTCCTTCCCTGTATGAGGTTTATTAACTTTAGGAGCCATAGTGAGGGGTTTTTAATTTAAAATAAATGTAAAACAGTGGTATAATTGTGATATCAGTACAGAATTCACTTTATTAACTCCCTTTTAATTTAAACAAATAAAGTAATCACGTGACTTGCCATTTTCTTTTTTTTTTATATGATTGTAAGCATATCAGAGTATAGAAAACATTTCTTGTTTTCTATACTTTGATACGCTTACAATCATTCCCTTATATGAGACTATTCAGCTTAATATAACATAGCCTCATCATTTGGTCTAACGTATATGTAACGTGATATCAGTACAGAATTCACTTTAAAAATGGCTAATTTAAACAAATAAAGTAATCATATGACTTGCCATTTTCGTTTTCCGGCACTGAAAGACATTTGCTTTGCATGTAAACATCAGACCTCAATATGCTGTTATTTTGGGTGCCATCATTTCAGTCTACAGTATATACAGTGGATTCCGGTTATTTGGGCCACCGGTTAATCGGGACAGCTGTTTATTTGGGGCAAATCTTAAAAAACAGAAACCAATCGAGAAAATAGCCAGAGTTTACTTCACTTAATTGGGACAGCATGCCGTTTAATTGGGGCAAGAGGCCGCAGCACTGGAGATTACTCTACAATTGTCTCCGACGGTACCACGTGGTTCGGTGGAAATTCTGGAAGTCACAACCACAAAACAATAAAAACAATTAGCAGCCACCTGTTTAATGGGCTTTTCTGTTAGTGAAAGTTATCATAAAGAGACAGTAAACTCGATCTTACTGAATTTGCGATAATACCAACAGCTGGAATTCTGTGGGTTATGGTGAAATGTGTTTACACTTCCATGGAATCTTCAATCATATAAAAAAATTAATTTTCAAATCTTCTCTTCGTTCCTATTTTTAAAGCTTTGTAACTCGTTACTCCGTTCTCACTTGTGCATATAGTGTTGCTTGCAATTTGTGTGTGCCGTGTTCTTTGTTATTGATTGCTTATCTTTTTACTGTTTTAAATTTTAACCCCCACCCACAAGTCAGTGAACAGAAATGTCAACTAGTTAGTATACGTATTAATTATTCCGATTATCACGCATATTCTTCCGAATTGGTAAGGTAATAAAGGGTAAATTTGTGCTTAATATATCTTTGCTCTTATAGCCTGTGGATAATATTCCTCCTATTTTCGCTAATTAGAATCACTGTTTAATAGAATTAAAATTCAATTCACAAACGTGATCACAATGACCGGCGCTTACTGCACATCATATAGTGAACGGCACTTTACTATGTTGAGTTCGTCATAACGTGATTTGATTGTACAGTGACAGTCTTCTAATTAGTCTATTAGAATAAGTAACATTAGTCTTCTTCTTAGGTGAAGCGTTACTTATTCGAAGTAGTGCAATATCATGGCAACTCGTTGTGAAGGTATTCACAATATGAGATAGCTTAAAACGATGCCGTTTTACTAATATTCTGATTTATTCAGATATAGCTATGTATTTTTGATGCACTTGCACTATATTTATACATAGTCTAGACTCTTTCATAGCTTGAAGCTTATGCCCTAAATGCTTTAGAGGTGTACAGTGAACCAATTGTAAGGTGGGGGGGAGGTACATTGTATTTTTAACTATTTACGTGAAACTTCGGATAATTGGGGCAGCTGCTTAATCGGGACAAAATGCACAAGTCCCGATGTGTCCCAAATAACCGGAATGGACTGTATATACAGTAAACCCTCGCTAATCGCGGGGGTTACGTTCCTGGGAAATGCTGCAAATACTGAGTTATGGCTCCCATAGTAATAAAGGGGTTCCGTTCCAAAGTATGAAATACGGTGAAACTTCCCTTTAACGGACAGGGAACGAAAATGTGTCCGTTAGAGAGAAGTGTCCGCTAACAAGAAGTCTGAGGGAAAAAAAAAAAGAAAGAAAGAAAAATTGTTAAACGTTTAATGTAAAATTAAATTAAATTAAATACAGATTTTACGCAATATTTTTGTAAATAATATACATACAATTGTGCTATGCATATTATGACTTTATCTTAAGAAAAATACATACAGTAATCGCTTATTTTCTTCTGCACCTTCTTCTGGCTGATAATTTTGTTTTAAACATTTGTTTGGAGTGAAGAAACCATCGAAAGTCCTTCAGTATCTTCTTCAGCGGCGAAAAACATTTTTAAACGATTGATTTGTATGAGCGCTTCTATTTTCATCGGTGGTTCGTCGTTAATATGTTCTTCGACAGAATGACCTCCTTCCATTTCTTCATCCTCATGAGGAACTTCTTGAAAAATATCGATGATAATATCGTTGATATCTAGAACACCATCTTCTGTAGTGAGGTTTGAGTCTATATCTTTGTAGCCAGGGTTACTTGTAGCGGAAGTATCGTACATTATCAATAGATGCTGAAGTTCTTGTTCTTCTTGGTGCTCCACATTGCTGTTCACAACTTCAATTTTTGCCTTTGAGAAGCCAGACTTTACAAAACAGTTCACGACAGTTTGTTTTCTAATTGCGTTTACTGAAGAGGAAATCCATTGAATCGCATCTAGGATACTGATTTTCTTTGCAAGGTCACTCGCACATGTTACATCGTTCATGTTTGCAATGAGATGTCTTAAAACATGTTTTCTGTAGTGAAGTTTAAAATTTTTTATTATCCCTTGATCCAAGGGCTGACACTCTGCAGATGTGTTTGGTGGCAGAAAAATGATTTGAATGTTGGACAATTCAATGTGCAGATGAGATGCAGCATTATCCAGGAAAATAATAATTTTTCTGTTTTGACGAATCATGTTTTGGTTAAAGTGACTTATCCATTCGCTCATGATATCTCGTGTCATCCACGCTTTTTTATTAGACTTCCAGTCAACATCCAAAAGATTCAACTTTATGCCCTTGAAACAATGAGGATTTTGTGGGTTTCCTATAACAAGAGGTTGTTCAAAGTCTCCCAGCATATTTGTACACAATAGTACAGTCAAGCGTTCCTTAGAAATTTTTCCGCCCTGGCACTTTTCGTTTTTAAGACTCATTGTTTTTCATGAAGAGCTTTAAAAAAACAACCCTGTTTCATCCCAGTTGTAAATATCCTTAGCTTCAAAATCACTACATAAATCTTCCAATTTGACGGGCCACTCTGTTACAACCCCAGTATCAACAGATCCACCTTCACCACTTACGGTTTTCCAAGGAATTTTATGCCGAGTTTTGAACTTGTCTAGCCATCCCACAGAAGCTTTGAACTCATTTACTTCCATAGATTTCGCAACCTCCAAAGTCTTTTCCCTAATAATAGGCCCATTAATGGGAATTTTTTTAGCACGTGCGCGACGAATTTGAAGTCCAACAGTTTTCGGGAATGATTTTTGAACCTGATCATTTCCGTGTTGCCAAAATTGTTTGAGCAGTTCATTTTTTTTCTTTAGGATGTCGCTTGCCTGCGTCTTCCCGATTTTGAATTTTGCAGCGAGATTGCGAACACTATTTTTTTGCCGATCATACGCATTAATGAGTTCGACTTTATCTTTTAAAGTTAAATGTTTACGAGAAGACATTGTGCACTTCACACGACACTGAACAAAACTGAAAACTGAAACCGAAAAGACGAAAGGCCAACCATATCCCCCCCCCTGCACACACCGAATTCATCAGAAGTTTTACACGTGCCTTAAAATTCTTGAAAAAGGGTTTAGAACCGCGACGTAAACCTTGATAAAATTCAGAGAATTGGAAATAGAAAATAAACACACGATTGAGGCAATACGTGGAAGAAACGTTCCTAGAAAAAGAGCCGTGAGCTCGCCCGCTGTCCGTTATGGGGAGATCAAATTAAGTGCTAATCTAAACGAAACAGTGCAGATTGCCTGTCTGTGTCCGTTACAGAGAATGTCCGCTAGACAGAAGCTGCAAACACGTTAAAACCAATGGAGGTGAGTTGGGGAATTTGAAAATGTCTGTTGTAGAGAGATGTCCGTTAACGAGAGGTGTCCGTTAGGAGAAGTTTCACTGTATATAAGAAAAACTAGTCTAAAATTTTGTCTATGTATATATTATATGTACCTTCATAATATGACTATATACATAGACAGTACATAGTGAAATGCAAGCATAAGGCATCGAAATGAAAATAAGAAACAATTTAATATTAAGTGTAATATTTATTAGAAATTGCAAACAAATCTTTCAATCCAGCGCCTTTGCTACAGCTAAAAAACTTATCCCGCCAGTGCTATCACCAGTTTCACTAAAGTGTTGATAAAGGTGTTTTGCCTTTTCACGAATGATGAGTGAACTTAAGGGAATTTTATTTTGAGTTCGGTCTTCTATCCACAGATTTAAAGCTTTTTCCATTCTTTCTAATTTAACATCACGAGTTACAGAGCAAATTTTTGAAGCAATTAGCACGTTTTTACTGACATCATGGCGGATTTTTTGTTCCGATTTCTTGATTGATCATACCATTGCTTATTGATTTTATAATGTTTTGCCACTGACGAGACACTTTCACCATTAGAAATTTTGTCTAATATCTGAATTTTACTCGCTAATGTCATCACCTTCTTTGATCTTTTCACAATTCCCTGTTATTCATAGCCATATTTTTGTAGGGGTTAGAAAAGAATTTGTCCACAATAAAGTCACTTTCTTCCGTTAACACACTTGAAAAAGTCTGTTTACACTAACACACTGCAAAACGGTAGATTTTTCACTTTTGCAAGCATATCAATTTATAAATTGATAAATTTATTCAATTTATAAGCATATAAATTAAAAGCAAACGACAAAACTTTCCATGACAAGCGCACAGCACATACTGAACAAGGATTAGCGAGAAACAACCACGCTCGCGATTTTGTCACCCCTCTGCCCCCACCCACTGAATGCTGTTTTGACCAGGAAAGATAATTTTAGCCACACCCATGTTTTTTTATGGTGGAAAATGTTCACGGAGATTTAAAATTCACATTTTTTTTTAGGTACAAGGTCGCTGATTTATATTAAATCAGCGTCCGCGAATATGCGAAACCGCCAATAGAGATACCGCGAATAGCGGGGGTTTACTGTATATATAAGTTTGTATTAATGTACTGAATATAGGGGCTGGTCACTCACACACTAACAAGGCTTTTGTGGATTTATTGGATGATTGTTTTGTACATCAGCATGTTCAGAAGGCAACTAGAGGGAGTAATACTCTTGATTTGATTATCAGTAGTGATTCTTCATGCATTAAGAATCTGCAGATAAATGAACCACTAGTGGAAGTGATTACAGTGTGCTGAAGTGGGATTTACTCAAAGAGGTAACTGCCATTAAGGGTAAAGGGAAGGGTTATTGCTTTCGTAAAGGCGACTACGATGGACTGACACAGCATTTAAATTCTATACAGTGGGACCAACTGATGATGTTACCAACAGCAAATTCAAAATGGGAAGCATTCAAAGAACTTATCTTGGAAGCCACTAGGCTTTACATACCAACTAAGAAATATTGTTTGAGGTTTAGGCCTAAATGGATGTCAGATGAACTAATGAGACATATGGCAGAGAAGAAAAATGCATGGGATACATACAAATTAACACGTGACACAGAAGCCTAAGATAGATACAAGTTGATCTGTAACCAAGTTACAAAGGAGATTAGGCAGGCGAAGGCAGATTACGAGAAATCTTTGGCAAGGATGCAAAGAAAAACAGCAAAGAGTTCTTTACTTATGTAAACTCTAGAAGGAAGGTGATGAATCAGATTGGTCCACTTGATATCGATGGGTCAACTGTTGATGATCCTGCTCAGGTAGCTAACAAACTAAATGAATATTTTGCATCGACATTCACACATGAGGAGTTATTCAGCGAGGGGAATGCCAGAAGTGTATTCAACTCTGGCAGTAAGCTAAAGAATCTTGTAATAATTGAGAGTAAAGTGGAGGAGAAATTGTTGAAGATAAACACAAGAAAGACACTTGGGGTGGATGGGATCTATCCAGTTATATTAAAGGAGGCAGCAAAAGAAGTAAGCAAACTCAGCCATAATTATGAGAGCTTCCTTGGACTCAGGGGAGGTACCCACAGACTGGAGATGTGCAAATGTGACCCCAATTCACAAAGGAGGATCAAAGGCTGACACAATTAATTATAGACCTGTTAGTTTAACTTCTGTTCCAGGTAAATGAATGGAGGCACTGGTTAAAGAAGCACTGCAGGATCATCTAGACAAGACTTCAGTTATAGCTTGGACACAGCATGGTTTTGTTAAGGGGAAATCTTGCCTGACTAATTTGATAGAATACTATGATGCAGTCACAAAAGAACTGGATGCAGGGAATAACTTTGATATTATATACTTGGATCTTAGAAAGGCTTTTGACACTGTTGCACATGGAAGACTGCTGCACAAATTGGAGCAGTGTGGCACTGGAGGCAAATTGCTGCTATGAATAAAGGGGTGGTTGATGGGGAGAAGACAGAGTGGTAATCAATGGACGTTGCTAATGTTATCAGTGGAGTCCCTCAGGGCTCAGTGTTGGGTCCATTATTGTTTTCTGTATTTATAAATGATATTGATGATGGTATATCAAGCTTAATGTCCCAGTTTGCAGCTGATACAAAGGTTGGCAGGGTTGTCAAGGACACTACTGACACTATGCTGCTGCAACAGGATCTGGAAAGGTTGAGCAGATGGGCTGAGAGGTGGCAAATGAAGTTTAACATTGACAAATGTAAAATACTACACATGGGAAACAGCAACCCCAGCAGAGCAACGTATCAACTCTGTGGTACTACACTGACAGTGGTAGAGAATGAAAGGGACTTGAGGGTGGTTGTGCAGGCGGATATGAAGTTCTCTGAGCAGTGCAGACGGACTGCAAGAGTAGCTCATGGAGTATTGTCAATGATATACAGGAATTTTTCCAGCAGGGATAAGGTGGTGGTTATTCCCTTGTATAAGGCAATGGTCAGGCCACACCTAGAGTACTGTATACAGGTCTGGAGGCCTCATTTCAAGAAGGATGTAGAGCTGCTGGAACGAGTACAGAGAAGGGCAACAAGATTAGTGAATGGAACAAAGGGGTGCTCTTACAAAGAAAGGCTTAAGTTTTGCAAATTACAGTGTCTGGAGACTAGGCTCCAGCGAGGTGATCTGATAGAGGTGTATAAAGCCTTGAATGGTTTGAGCATGCTCAATGCTGATGGGATTCTTCCTCTTGCTCGGAATAATCACCTGAGAGGGCATAGGTTCAAATTGAGGAAGGACAGATGTAGGATAGACGTGTGTAAATTTGCCTTTAGCCAGCGGGTGGTTGGTTGGTGGAACAGACTTCCATCCCTTGTGGTGGAGGCTGATAGCGTAAATAAGTTTAAGGCTCAGCTGGACAGGTATTTCGAACGAACAGAGGGGTGAATGGAAGTGGTTTTTTTTTTTTTTTTTTTGGGCTGATGCTGCGTAAGCTTGCTTTCTTGCATCAAATGTCTCTACTAATGCTAATAAAGTATGCATAAGTGGATGTGAAAGTTACACAAAATGCCAGTAACTAGAAGGGTGTGTAGATTTGTGAAAGAATGTTAATATCCTAAAGGTTATGATGAATTAAGAGAATTATGGGCTGAATTAACAAGCCAATAGAAAATGGAAGAACTGTAAAGTGAAATTATTACATCAAAAGACAATAAAAACATTTCTTGTTTTCTATACTCTGATACGCTTACAATCATTCCCTTATATGAGACCATTCAGCGTAATAACGTAGCCTCACATATCATTTGTTCTAACGTATATATGTTTTTCTCCAACGTATTATACAACGCTATTTATCTATTAATGGTAATGCATTTAATTTTGTATGACTTTATCACGATAAAGTCATACAAATTGCTATTTATATTGCTAATGTGATTGAAGTTTACGTGCATTCATCTACTCTACTGAATATGCGTGCGTCATCCCTCCGCCTTTTTCCATCTGCTATGTATATATTCTTTCCCACCAGCTTGTTTCCATTACGCATTTCTTGAAATACTCCAGGTATCGTTCACTTTCACATTACACTTTCGGTTTTGTTTTAGATTCATTTCTCGGTATGTTTCAACACACATTTTCCATTTTATTACAAGCATTTGCTGTTAGCTCCCTTTTATACTAATGCTTACAAATGCCAGAGCCCCTACAATAAGGTTGGGCTTCACAACCCCAGCAAGCTTAGTGTTATTTAATTAATAACTTTTTCTTTGCTTTTTATCTTTCTGCTGTCTATTTCTACTGTACTTCCCGTTTGTAAAACTATTAGTATACACGAGGGTGAGACAAACGTTCCTACTGTCCTAATTCTATTGCTATTTTTTGTCTTTATTTATTTAAAATACTCCTTTTTCCCTTCCCCATCCTCAATTTAATACCTCACCCTATACCATATGTTTGTTCCATATTTATTTATTGAATCATTTAAAACCTATCAATACATAATTAAATCCTACACTTAATTCTACATATTTATATTAATCATATTTATTTTAACTTGATCCTTATTTTTACCTAAATAAATTACACTGCATGGGACTACCTAGTCCATACCATATTATAATGTGCTAATTTCATTTTTGTTGCTTTTTGGCCTATCACTTTTCTTCTACTACTATGGACAAGTATAGAAATGCAGTTCCTGATACATGGTCAGGTGTAGTCCCCCTGATGAAATACCTGATCATGTATCAATATTTATTTATTTTAGCTGACATCAGATCAAGCATATCTGTCTTAGCTATATTCGACCATTTTCTAAATACATTTCCTACCATATCTGATGACAGCTCCAACCCTATCATTTTATTTTCATTTTCTATTTATTTATTTGCATTTTTATTTTATTAGTATTTGGATGTATTAATTTCACTTTACAGTTATATTGGCTTGGTGATTTAGCCCATAATTCTCTAAATTCATCATAACCTTTAGGATATTAACATTCTTTCACCTTTCACAAATCTACTTCACTTCTTTTTCTACTTTCCACACCCTTCTAGTTACTGTCACTTTGTGTAACTTTCACATCCATTTCTGCATACTTTATTCAATATATTAATACAAACTTATATGGGCTTGACACACCCAGGGTCCTGAGCTGGATATCATCATTCTTCTCTTTCTTGGTGATTCCCTTCTACTTTTGACTCTCTCTCTCTCTCTCTCTCTCTCTCTCTCTCTCTCTCTCTCTCTCTCTCAGGGTAACTCGGGAATTTTTTTTTGGCTGGTGCAGCATAAGCCTCAGGCATCATTGCACCATATAGCTAATAATAATAATAATAATATACTCTTGCATCCTTTAATGCTGCTTTGCACTTTTAGGTGCATCTGTCATACCTGATTTATTAATCTTTTATTCATTGAAACCATTGAATCAACAGAATATCTCTTCATCATATGTAACTTTTTAAACATTGCCTTTAAGAGGTTACATTTCATATTCACACACACACACACACACACGCATGCGCACACACACGTTCAAAGAAAGTGCATCACCCCTTAAAATTGTAATTGTAGTCTGAATAACGTAAGTATATGGCAATATTTCTTACAGATTGCATCAGATAAGATTGACACACATAGGTGATGACGTAATATTGCATTAACTGCTACTTTCAGCTATATAAGCACGCTCTGCAAGGGTTGCAGTCATTCCTTGCTTGTGTCAAGATGACAAGTTACGTGCAGTTGACGCCACAAAGAAAGAGTGCTATTGTTGCTTTACATGAGGAAGGATGTTCTTCCCGTCATATTGCTTATAGAGTGTCTTGTAATCAGTCAACAGTGAATAGATTTCTTTCCAAACTCAAGAATACTGGTTCTGCTGATAGGAAAAAAAGGAACCAAATGCAAACGAATCTCTACGCCGAAACAGGACTGCATTTTGAAGTGCTTATGCCTTAAAAACCATAAAGCTTCTTCATCTGAGCTGAAAATAGAATGGGAAGAACATACAGGAGTGGTAGCAAGTACAGTAACAGTCAGAACACGTCTCTTAAAAAATGAACTTGTAGCCTGTCGTCCTAAGAAGAAGCCCCTCCTCACACAAAAAATGAACAAGGCCTGATTAATTTGGTGTAAGGAGCATGCCAAATGGATCCCCGAGCAGTGGAAGTCAGCTATTTTCAAGGATGAGAAGAAATTCAACCTGCAGCATGGCTTTGATGGGAGACAAACGATTTGCCATAGACATGGTGAAGAACACTATCCAGACTGTATGGTGTCTACAATGAAATTCCCTAATAGGCCAAATGATGTGGGGGTGCATTTCGTATCGCAGAGTAGGTGGTCACCTGCAGTTTATAAAAGGTTCCATAAATGCCAATAGATACCTGGCTATATTGGAAGGCAAATTACTGCCAACCATTAGAGACCATTTCAACCTGCCAAGTAACTACATCTTTCAGGACGACTCTGATCCTTGTCATCAGGTGAAAAGTGTAAGTAGGCACTTCTGTAGTTACTTTAGCTTCATTTCTGCATTAGAGGTTTGACAGTAATGTGTTTACATTTGTTACAGTGAAAAAATGGTTGGAAGAACGGTCCATTACAACTCTTAGCTAGCCAGGAAACAGTCCAGACCTGAATCGTATAGAAAACTGTTGGCATCGTGTGGAATCTGCAGTTGCCAGAAAGAAACAAAAGATCCTTCGTGAACTTCAGGAAGCCATAATTCATGTTTGGAACCACACCTCGAACTATCAGTTGATTATCTTCAGAAATTGACCTTGTCGATTCCTCGATGGTATGCTGCTGTCATCAGGTCCAGAGGCAGTTAAACTAAATATTACTTTGCACCTGGTGTACTTTTCATTTTGTTTTCCATTTAAACTGAAGCAAATTGAGGGCTTCTGATTAACATTTCAGCCATAATTGTTGTGTTTACCAAAACACAACAATAAAGGTTGTGCTGTATAAAGGTTGCAAATACTCATTTTGGAATATTTTGAGGGCACCTGTCAAATATTACTTAGCTTTGCCTTAACTATTAATAAATATGTTTTGGTTATATTTCTATTTCTGATGCTGGTCAATAATGTAACATACCATCGCAAAAAAGGGTTAGAAATGTGAAATTCCTAGGTGATGCACTTTCTTTGAACACCAGTGTATGTATATATGTTTAATGTTGGTTTGAAGTAGCATCAATGATTTACATTTGCTTATGCACAAATTGTCATGAAATTCCACAGGCATATAGTAAATATCTATTAAATATACATTTAACAACAGCTGCTTTTATATTTATGACAGTTTTGAAAATTGGTGTAGACATGCATAATAACATAAGCTGATTCAAGTCAAAATAGAAGAAATTTTTTGGAATTTGACACTGAATCAAGTAAGATGCATACAGGATATTATGTCAAAAAACTAGTTTTTATTTTTGTTACAAACTTTTGATCAACATATAGGTTAGTGCAAAAGCATCATTTTTACGTAGCCATCTACCAAAGTAGTTAAATTAATTAATTAAATTGGCATCGTTTTGGTTATATCTCATATCGTGAATGCCTTCACAACGAGTTGCCATGGTATTGTACTACCTCAAATAAATACTTCACCAGTGGAGAAGACTACTGTTATTTATTCTCAGCGAATACCACCACCCAGACGGCACCGTTTCAAAGCTTGTTGGCTTCTCTTCGGTGGGTGGGCAGGTACCCTGGTGTTGCAATAGTGACAACCCAGTTATGAGATATAACCAAAACAATGCCAATTTAATTAATCAATTTAACTACTTTGGTAGACAGCTACGTAAAAATAACGCTTTTGCACTAACCTACATGTTAGTCATTCCCTCGTAGCATGACACTAGGGTACATGCCCACCAACCGAAGAGAAGCCAACAAGCTTTGAAACAGTGCCGTCTGGGTGGTGGTGGTGGTATCAGCTGAGAATAAATAACAGTAGTCTTCTCCACTAGTGAAGTGTTATTTATTCGAGGTAGTAAAATACCATGGCAACTCGTTGTGAAGGCATTCACAATGAGATATAACCAAAATGATGCCAATTTAATTAATTAATTTAACTACTTTGGTAGATGGCTACGTAAAAATGATGCTTTTGCACTAACCTACATGTTACTCATTCTACCTTGTAACATGAGGCCTTCGCCTTTAAATATTTTATAAACTTTTGATCTTGATTTTATTTTTAACAATCTCACACTAATTTTTTGTTTTAAGCAATTTTTTTTTTGTTTAAATTTACTTTGTATAATTTTTAAATCTTATTTCAGTAATTCTGTGAAATTGATTTCTACAATATTTCTAAATTTAGTTCTTAACTTTCCTAAAGTATTTCTGCTAAGTTATAAGTTCTTGCTAAGTTAACAGAAGCTAAGAACTTAGCTTCTGCTAAGTTCTTGCTGGTAACTAAGGCAAGAATATAACTTAAGGCAAAATTTAATTTCACTAGTGAATAGTTTCAGTAAAAGTTTAATTTCTGCACTTTTAATATGTTTAATACTTTGTTAATTTAAATTCTGTAATATATTACAAAATTAAATTTTGCAATTTTCTTAAGTTCAGATTTTACCTAAATAACGGTTGTTACAAATTTCACTTTCAATACAGTCTGAGGATATAACTAACTCAGATGGAAATGCCTGTGGACATTTCAGATATGACTTTAATAAGTTGCACAGCCTGTGGCATGTGTTCTAAGGTTACACTAGTAGACACACCAAGTTCAATTGGTGATTCTTTTCTTTGAACACAATGTAAGGTACCATCTCAAATTAAAACTTGGTTCATTACTAGAAATGGACTAGAATTAGAATCAGTGTTTGCCAGTAGTAACAATTGATGATGTTACCAACAGATTGTTAGGTTCTAAGGGAAGGGAAAGGGAGCATTATTATTTTGTAGAGATGGGAATTCATTTAAAAAAAGTTTCTGCAGAGGGTTTTAGCCAATACCATGATGATATCATAAGGGTTCAGGGAAACTGATAGTTAGGAGGGACAAGAGTAATATAGACATGCATTTATTTGATAATATGGGTCAAAGTAATGCTTGCAGACATCTCAAGAATTCTTGTTTGTTGTCGCAACAGCCAACATCAGAAAGACGTTCTGAGGGTAGCAACGTTTCAAATGAGTAGGTAGAGAAACAAGCCCAAATAGCTTCAAAGGGTGTGTGTGTGTGTGTGTGTGTGTGTGTGTGTGTGTGTGTGTGTCAGGCTGGAAAACTATCGAAGAATACTTAATCTTGACTGTATCTACAGTAATATCTGGAGTGTTGTCAATAAAATGGGAGAATTCAAACTCCTGGTTAGGAACACTAATATTGACATAATGGAGCAATGGAAACATGGTGCCACCTGGAAATTGGGGATGATGAGTTCAGATATGGTACGTATGATATATTCAGGAAGGATAAGGAAAATAGAAGATGTGCTGGGGTCATGCTTATCAAAAGCAGCCTGAGCAAAAATTATTTTTTGCTGAGTCAGAAGTTATGCCTACCTGCATAGAATCTATGTGGTGTGCGTTAGATGAATGCAAAGGTATAATGAGAGTGGGAGTAATCTAACAACCAGATGATTGTGATGAGCATAATGAAGGTCTCTACATGCAAATGGAGTGAGAGAGATTGTCTTATTATGGGTGATTTCAGTTTGCCCCTAACTGGTTAAGTGGGAGGGGAACTCACCATGGGAAACAAAATTTTTAAATAAACTAAATGATTATTATTTTGACCAGCATGTTAGAGAAAATATTAGGAGTAAGAATATTCTAGACCTCATCATTACTCACGAATCAGATGATACCACCGGCTTACAGTAGAGGAACCACTGGCTAGTAGTGATCATGCAGTCATTAGCTGGAAGATGAAGAAAAGTGTTACAATAGTTAAAGGTAAAGTCACGGGTTTTAATATCAGGAAAAAAAAAAAAAAGACTATGAAAAGTTAAGAAATTACATGCCATCTATGAACTGGTCGGATTGCAGAGGGAGGGAGAGTGAATATATTAGAATTATGGGATACCTTTAAATGAATAGTTACAGAAGCCAAGAATGCATACATACAATTAAGAAAATATAGCACAAGAAGAGTACTGAGATGGATGAATATGGAGCTGGCCAGGCTAACAGAGCAGAAAAAGATAGCATGGGAAATTTATAAAGCAATGTAAAGCACTGAAGCCTACACAGCTACAAGTTGATTTTTAATGGTACCAAAGAAAAGGTTAGGGTGGCCATGATGAATATGAGAAAGTACTGGCTCAGAGAGCAAAGAATGAGGATAAGAAGTTTTTCATGTAAGAGTACAAAGAAGGAAATGAATCACAGTGTACCACTGTGTAATAGGCAAGTCTCAATTAACCCAGCTGATGTTGCTGATGATTTGAATAAGTATTTTGCATTGCTCATTACTGACAAAAGACCCTTGAGGAGAAGCTGTGCAAGTGAAATTGGCAAGCATTAATTAGCAATATTGAATTTTCAGAACATTATTATTAATCAGAAAAACTTTCAAGCCCAAAGGCAAGTAAGGCTTCTGGAGTTGATGGCATACACCCAGCAATTTTGAGGAAGGTAGCTAGAGAGTGCATTCAACCACTAAGGTTAATTATGAGGGCATACCATAGCATTCAGGAGAGATTCCTTTAGATGAAGTAGTACCAAGGTATCGCCAATACAAAAAGGCAGTTCTAACAGTGGTAACTAAAGACAGGATAGTCTAGCTTTGGCAGAGGGAAAATCTTGGAGGCAATGATTAAGAGTGCAGTCCAAAGACATTTATATAGAAATGGTATTCTGAAGAACACAGAACATGGTTTTGTTAAAGAAAAATCATGTTTAACTAACCTGATAGGCTATTTTGACAGTGTTACTCATGAGCTGGTTTAGGGAACAATTTCAATATAGTTTATATTTCGATTTTAGCAAGCCATTTGACCCAGTCTCATGAGAAGTTATATGTGAACTTCAATATGCTGGAATTACTAGAAAGATTCTAAGATGGATCGCAGGTAGCTGCTAGGCAGAAAGCAAAGCATTGTGATTAATGTATTCTTCATATCAGTGTAACACCAGAAGTAGGGTCCTCCAAGGATCAATTCTTGGACCAATTCTGCTTCTGATTTTGATAAATGTTGTTGACGAAGGGATAGAGGGCATGATGTCAAAATTTGCAGATGATATAAAGATTGGGAGAGTTATTTGTTTGTTATTTGGATTTTAGGAGCATTAGCAACTAAGGCCATATTGCTCCGGGATATGCGGTGGTCATTCCCTGACCTTTCCGCATCCTCCGTATTTGGTGGTGACGGGCTCGAACCCCGGTCTAATCAAGAAGCATGTGCTACGCACTGAGGGAGAGTTATTAATGATCAGTACCAAGCAGTGCTCCTTCAGGATGACTGAACCGGCTTCAAGGATGGTCAGAAAAGTGGCAGCTGTTTTAATGCAGCAAAATGCAAGGTCTCACATTTATGAACAACCCCAAAATAATTTACACCCTTGATGCAGTTGAATTAAAAACACTAGAGGAAGAAAGGGATCTCGGAGTTATGACAGAGGCAGATATGAATATCTCTAAGCAGTGTAAACAAACAGCTGGTAAAGTCCATGGTACCCTGTCAATAATTTATTAAACAGTAGCCTGTAAGAGATAGGGAGGTCATAATCACACTACATAAGGACTACATCTGTCATTTGCCAATTCTAAAACCACACTTGGAATTCTGTATCCAAGTATAAAGACCTTGTCTAAAAAATGACACTGAGCTTCTCCAAAGATGGGCCACTCACATGGTGAGATTTGCAAAAGGATGAGTTCAGAAGGAAAGACCAATTAGGTGGGATACAGAGCTTGGCAAATGACAGATGGAGAGGACATGATCGAGATTTATAAGACTGAGAGGGAGGTTAGTAATGTAAATGAAGACAAAATTTTCACTGCTAATAAGTATATCAGAACTAGGGAACATAAAGCATTTCAGAACTATCCAAATTACAGGGGAAGGGGTTTAGACTAGATTACAGATTTTCTTTTAGCCAGCAAGTTATTGATTACTAGAACAAGTTGCTGCCAAAGGCTGGCAATTTGAAGAAATTCAAAGGTAAAGTGGATCATTACCTATGTGAAAAGGGAAGTGCATAATTTGTTTATTTTCTTACCTATATTTTACACTCTCTCCCCCCAGTTGTTCAGCAAAGGCTCATAGCTTCTACCATATTCTAAAACTAAACACTAATGTTTTGCTATAAAGTCAAAATAGGAAAACATTAATATTTAAAAACATGCATGCACACAGTTTTTGAATTTTTTTAATAAACTTTCCAATTCTTCAAGAAAGCACAATCAGAGTGGATTGCATACTATCCAGAAACCCACTCGTGAAATGGTTAATGAAAGTAGGACAAATAAAATAAGTCTGTAGTGAGGATTTCTGAGACATATTAACAATATTTTAATACAAGCTAACACTAGATATAGAAACTAATTTTCTGCAAATGTTCCACTGATTTTTTTTTATTTAATTTTTAAACATGTACAGTAAACACCAGCACTTTACAAAATGAATTCTTTGAATCCAGAACATTTTACAAAAGAAAAAAAAAAAAAAAAAGAAGAAAAATCAACACCTGGAAATATTAAGAAAACAATCCAGCACTCGTATAAATGATCACATTTGTCTTTAAGAATCCATATGAAAAATGATAAGACTAATACGAGGGCTGCTCAATAAAGTCCCCATTTGACAAAATGCACTTACTCCATTTTTCAAAAACATGGTAGAAGCCATTTTTTTACATGCGTGTGAGAATTGCCTCCAATGTCTTGATGCCTTTACTTCTTCTAACGAATGGAAACATTTTCCTCACATTTTGGAAATAAAAAAAAAATCACAGAGTGTCAGGGGTATAGGGCAGATGAGGAACACATTTGACATTAATACAAGCTAAGTACTTTATGACGGTATGAGCAATGTGAGGCCTTGCATTGTTGTGATGCAGCATCCACTCACCTGTGTGCAGCTGTGGTCATTTACAACAAATATGATCCCACAAAGTGTGCAGTACAGTTACATAACAGTTGTATGATGTGGCACAACATGCTGGTAAAGCATTCCTTGAATTTCAAAAAAGAAATAAACATAACCTTTCCTGAATAAGCCATAACTTTTGCTTTTTTTTCAGTGTTGGTGATGATGCAGACTTCCAAACAGAGCTTTTGTTTCTTACACTCTAGGTTGAAATGATGAAGCCATATCTCATCTACAATTATCACCTTGTGTAGAACCTCACCATCTTCAGTAACCATCTGTTGCAGATCCTGACAAACCTCCATGTGACTTGCTGTTGCCCAAGTGTGAATACTCTTGGAACCCAGCATACACAAACATGTCATATGCAAATGGTCACAGAAAACACTGTGCGTGCTTTCTACTGATATTCTAAACACTGCCTTTTGCCTTACTGTCATACGACAATCTTCTCTTAAGACTGCAGAAGCAGTGTTTATGGTTTCTGTGGTGATAGCAGTGGTTGGAGCTCCAGAAATGCTGATTTTTGTAAACGAATCACATTCATCTTTAACATTCTAAACCACCTATGAGCTGTGCTATATGGAAGTGTAAATTCACCACAAGCCTCTTTTAACATTTCATATGCTTCAGCGAAATATTTTCTTTAGACAGAAACAAAATTTGAGAGCACCATACTGTTCCTCACATGTCACATCCATTGTATGTAGGCAAACCAAACAGACATAAACTTGACCGAATGCCAAAGTCACACTGTGCATACGAGTCAACTGCACAGCTGCTCTGTGATGCAGCTTGGTTTGGTCTTAAATTCTGCAGCTCAGCTAGAAATAGCAATACAGTAGTCATGTCCTGAACAGTCCTCATAGTTTAACAGTAACTGAAGCCAGAGTAAAAGTAATTCTTACACCTCATACATTGGAACAAGTAGCAGCCTGCAAAGCAAAGTGTTAGGGAATTCAAGACCTGCTGGGTGCTCTCAGGGAATAAGCAAATATATAGCTGTGTGAGGGTTAATAAAAGCAGTTGCAGGTATTCTTACATGTACACTAATGCTAGGAGGACAGTAAATAAATCTGATGAATTTTAAGTGCTGATCAATCATCAAATGCAGATATCAGAACTGTGGATATCAGAGACATGGTGTCATCCATATATAAGAGGTTCAAAATTTGAATGAGTAAAATGTGTAGGGAGGAAAAACAAACAGGATGGGAGAAAGGTTATGCTCTTAGTTAAGAAACACAAAATGTAAGGCAATACAACCAGTGGACATGGGTGGTTAGTGCGATGCTGAGTCAGTTTGAAGTGACATAACGTTGAGACAACAAAAATGAGGGTAGGAGGACTAATGACTGTGACAAATATAATAAACAAATTTACAGACATACAGATTAGGCCAGTACAGCAGAATGTCTTATATAATGGGGAATTTTAACATTCCAGATATTGACTGAAACTTTTTGAATGGTCAATCATACGGTAGCAAAGCTTTTGTGGATTTACTGGATGATTGTTTCCTACATCAGCATGTCAGAGTGAGAAGAGAAAGCAATACTCTTGATCTGATTATTGGCAGCAACCTTTCTTGATTAAGAATCTGCATACAAAAGAACCTCCAAGTCTTGCCAGTGATCACAATTCATTGATATGCGATTTAATTAAAGATGTAACTACTGTCAAGGGCAAGTGATTTTGTAAAGGTGAGTACAGCAGTCTCAGACAGTTTTTAAATTCTATGCAGTGAGGCCAAATGATCAAGTTACCAACAGCAAATTCTAAATGGGAAGCACTCAGAGATGTTATCGTAGAAGCTACCAGACTTTTATACCAACTAAGAAATACAGTTCAAGGCAGAGACCTAAATGGATGTTAGATGAACTGATGAGACTTATGCAATAAAGAAAAATGCATGGGATGTATATAAATTATCAAGTGATAGATACCTACAGTAGATATAAACTAGTATGAAATCAAGTGAGAAAGGAGAGTAAGCAAGCCAAGGCAGATTACAAGAAGTCTCTAACAAAGAATCAAAAAAGCAGCAAAGACTTCTTTACTTATGTAAACAGCAGAATGAAAGGATTGAATTACATCGGTCCTCTAGATGAGAATGGATTAACTGCTGATGATCCTGCTCAGGTTGCAGACAAACTGAATGGGAATTCTGCATCTATATTGACACATGAGGAATTTTTAGGGATGGACATGCCAAAAGTGAGTCAAATTCTGGCAGGGAGATGACTGTTTTTGATAATTGAGAGGGAAATGGAAGAAGAATTGTTGAAACAATGTAAAAAAGGCACCTGGGGTGAATGGGATTTATCCAGTTATATTAAAGGAGACAGCAAAAGAGGTAGGCAACTTTAGCCATGATTATGAAAGCATCTGTGGAGTTTGGGGCACTACCATATTGGAGATGTGCAAATGTATTCCCAATTCACAAAGGGATATCAAAGGGAGACATGGGTAATTACAGACCTGTTAGATTTGACTTCTGTTCCAAGGAAAATAACAGTCACTGGTTTAAGAAGCAATGTAGGACCATCTTGACAGCAATGCAATTTATACTGTAGTTGGAGCATTGATTTTTTAAGGGGTGATCTTATCTCACCAATCTGATTGGATATTATGACACAGTAACAAAGTAACTCGATGCAAAATTAATTTTAACATCATATACAGCCACTCCACAGCTTACATAATATTCGACTTACAGAAATTCGACTTCACACAAGTTTTTGGCGGCCGGCGGAAACTTAAAAAAATCATGGAAATGTATTTTGCATCCCATAGGAATAAATAGGGATATCATGAAAATATCGTAATATGAACCCAATAACACATTGGTTTTTTTGGTAATTTGTTCCAAGACCTCAGAAGTTAAAATTTTCACTATATAACTAAGCTATTTATAAAAGGTCATTTTTATAATGGAAATTGCACTACATATTCATTGTTATCATATGTTCCGTTATAAGAAGCAATTTTGAATGCCTTTGTGATATTTTCTTAAAACACATTTCTGGAGGTCACTACCATAAAACAAAAACAATTTGCACTTTCTGGTTTATTGGGCTTTTCTGTTAATGCGATTTATTATAAATGGGTAGTAAACTCTACCTTATTGCATTTGCGATAATACCGATAACTGGAATTCTGTGGGTTTTTACAAGTTATAGTGAAATGAGTTCCCCTTCACTGAAATCTTCAATCATATAAAAAACAAAAATAAATTTTCAGAATCTTCTCTTCATTCCTATTTACTTATAACAATGGTGAAGGGAAAAGAACCAACAGAAAGTGCAAGTGCTGGCATTGCTAGGAAACGAAACAAAATTGATTTAAAAATGAAGATGATTAAAAAGTATGAAGCAGGACAAAGTTTGTCATCTATTGCACGGAATTAGGTCTCGCTGCTTCAACAGTGAATACTATTTTAAGGGACAGTGTGCATATAAACACACAGTGATCAATGCATTTAAGATCAACGGTGATCACAAAACAGCATTCAGGTGCTATATCGAAGATGGAAAAGCTATTAATAATATAGATGCAAAATCAGATTCAGAAGCGAGTGCCCCTGAGTCCAATGGTCATTCAAGCAAGAGCAAGAAGTATTTATGAAGATATTAAGGATAAGTACGGCGAACCCCAAGCAAAGTTCATGGCAAGCAATGGGTGGTTTAACAGGTTCACGCATCACGCTGGTTTCCAAAACATTAAAGTATGTGGTGAAGTTGCCAGTGCCGATTCTGCAGATGCAGAGAAATTTTGTGATGTGTTGGAAAAACTGCTTCTAAATCTCCACAGCCCTCAACTTCCGCAGTGGTACACTTATCAGCTGGAGAGTTAATTCTGGTAACGATGCTCGAAAGGTAAAACTTGCTAATGTTATGCCTGTCTCCTCTCTCTTTTTGTAATTTTATAATTTTGAAATTTTTGTAATTTTGTACACTTTTGTAATTTTTCCTGTGCATGAGATAAAAAAAAATTGAATAAATATTCAATTTTTTATTCTATTAACATGTTCGTCGAACATTTCTTTTTTGCTTCAATCAAATTTGCGAGTGCTGCATAAGCAATTACAGAAATTCTGACACGTAGAGTTCTGCAGAACGCAACCCTTACATAAGTCGGAGAGTGGCTGTACTTAGATTTCAGACAAGCTTATTTTTGAGACTATTATACATAAATGACTGCTATACAAACTGGGCGGTGTGGCATTAAGAGAAAGTTGCTGCTATAGATAGAGGGATGGGCGGTTGAACGCGAAGAAGACAAATGTGTTTATCAATGGGGACTGCTCATCTTGGACAAATGTTATCAGATCCCCCCCAGGGTTCTGTGCTGGGCCCAGTATTCTTTTCTATATTGATTAATGATTTTGATGAATGCATATCAGCTTTAATGTTCAAGTTTGCAGATGATACAAAGGCTATCAGTGTAGTTAATCAGTTATAAGAGTATGCTACTCCAACAAGATTTAGACAAATTAGGCAGATGGCTGAGAATGGGCAAACTGAAGTTTATTATTGACAGATGCGAGGTACTTCATATGGGGAGCGGCAATTCTGGATTAACTTACCAGCTATGTGGTACCACACTCAGGCAGTGGAGAATGAAAATGAGTTCTTCAAGCATTAGACAGGTTGCCAGGATGGCTATCTGTCTACACTGAGGTTTTGTCAATGATATACAGGAATTTTGCCAGAAGGGATAAGGAGGTAATTATCTATTTGCATAAGACAATGGGTAGGCCACATCTTGAATACTGCATACAGATCTAGAAAATTCATTTTAGGAAGGCTATGGATCTGTTGGAAGATGTAGGAAAGAACAACAAGATTGATGAGTTGAGCCAAAGGCTGTTCTTACCAGGAAGGGCTTCAGTTTTGCAAATAATAGAATATGGAGATAAGGCACCTGTGTGGAGATAATTAAGATGTTTAAGGCCTCAAATGGATTGAGTAAGTTCAATGCTGATGGAACACTTCCTCTTGTTCAGACTAAACACAAGGAGGCATAAATTCAAATTGAGGTAGGATGGTTGCTGATCAGAAATTTGCCCTCAGCCACAGGGTGATTGATTGTCGAAACAAACCCTCATCTGGTGTTATGGACATGGTCATTTTGAATAAATTCATGGTGGAACTAGATAAACTGCTAAAGGGGAATGGACAGGTGAAATGGAAAGTACTGGCTTTTTTCGCCTTTTGTTTCATCTAGTGCTGTATAAGCTTAATTTCTTGCATCATTTTCCATTACTAATACTACTAACAACAACAATAATAATAATAATTTCTCTCTTTATAAGACATTAACAGGACTGTCTTGTCTTTTAAACTGATCAAGTTGTCCTGATGTTGCACAATAAAAGACATGATCTCTCCAAAAGGTTAATCAGTCATTTGTTTAAAATGATAAGACTGCTGTGATAACCTGTTTTAGGATAAACTGGTCCTTCATTAGATAGTAAGCAGTCTGTAGTGGCAACACAGACAAAACAGTCATAAAAAGGTTTATTAACCTTCTGATGAACACATCAAAAATATAATGTGAACGACCAGGTGGGATCATTAAGTGACCCCAGCAATTAATATTTTCCATTTACTAAGTACACGAAATAAAACACAATACAAAGCTACATAAACGTTTAATAGTAGAAATAACACACAAAAAATTAAATCAAACATAGCTGGTAAGTTAAATACTGGTAATAACGAAATAGTTGTGTAACATTTGCATTAGTAGGGCATACGATGCAAGCTTATACAGAAACAGCCAAAAAAAAACACCATTCTCATTTCACTCCAAATGTTTCTCTAGTTCTGCCTTGAATTTATTTAAGTTGCCGACCTCCACTACAACAGATGGAAGTTTGTTCCAACTATCAACCACCTGCTGGCTAAAGGCAAATTTCTGCATATGTATACTATATTATCTTTCCTCAATTTGAATTTATGCCCCCTCAGGTGAGTAATCTAAGAAAGAATCCCATTAGCATTGAGCTTGCTTAATCCGTTCAGGACCTTATACACCTCAATCAGATCACCTCGCAGGTGCCTAGTCTCCAGAAGCTGCAATTTGCAAAACTTAAGCCTTTCTTGGTAACACCAACCTTATGTCAACTCACCAATCTCGTTGCCCTTCTCTGTGCTCGTTCCAGCAGCTCTACATCTTTCCTAAAATGAGGCCTCCAGACCTGTATACAGTACTGAAGGTGTGGCCTAATCACTGCCTTATACAAGGAGACAATCACATGACAGTATCCAATTAAATGTCAGACAAGACTTCCCCTTAACAAACCCATGCTGTGTCTGAACTATAACTTCAGTATTTTCTAGATGATCCTACATCACTTTCTTAACCAGTGACTCCATTATTTTCCCTGGAACAGAAGTTAGACTAACAGGTCTGTAATTAACCGAGTCACCCTTTGATCCCTCTTTGTGAATTGGGGACACATTTGCACATCTTCAGTCCATGGGGAATTATCTGGGTCTAAGGAAGCTTTCATAATTATGGCTCAGGGTTTGCTTGCTTACTTTGCTGCCTCCTTTAATATAACTGGATAGATCCCATCCACCCCAGGTGCCTTCCTAATGTTTAACTTCAATAATTTCTCCTCCACTTTGTTCTCAGTTATTACAAAATCACTTAGCTCCCTTGAATAACTCCTAGTGTGTGAATGTAGAAGCAAATACTCATTCAGTTTATCAGCTATCTGAGCATGATCATCAATAGTCAAACCATCTATGTTAAGTGGGCTAATCTGATTCAACCCTTTCCTTCTAGAGTTTACATAAGTAAAGAACTCTTTGCTTTTTTTGTATCCTTTGCCAAATATTTCTCGTAATCTGCCTTCGCCTGCCTAACCTCCTTTGTGACTTGATTACAGATTAGCTTATATCTACCATAGGCTTCTGTGTCATCTGATAATTTATATGCATCCCATGCATTTTTCTTCTCTGCCACAAGCCTCATTAATTCATCTGATATCCATTTAGGCCTAAACCTTGAACAGTATTTCTTAGTTGGTATGAAAAGCCTAGTACCTCCCGAGATTAAGTCACAGAAGGCCTCCCATTTAGAATTCGTCATTGGTAACATCATCAGTTGATCCCACTGTATAGAATTTAAAAACTCTCTGAGACCACCTTACGAAAGCAAAAACCTTTCCCCTTACCCCTGATGCTAGTTTACATCTTTAAATCCCACATCAGTACATTGTGATCACTGCCACCTAGTGGTTCCTTTATCTGCAGATTCTTAACGCATGAAGAATCACTGCTGATAATCAGATCAAAAGTATTACTCCATCTGGTTGCCTCTTGAACATGTTGCTGAAGAAAACGTTATCCAATTAATTCACAAAAGTCTTGCTAGTGTGAGAGTGACCAACCCACAAATTCCAGTCAATATCTGGAAAGTTAAAATCCCCCATTATAAGAGATTCCGATTTACTGGCCCACTCATATTTCTCTGCACAATTGCTCATTATACTTATCAGATTCATTACACCTATAAGACACACCTACTCTCATTTTCCCTTTACCAGTGCTTATGTCACACCACACTGACTCAACATTGCATCGTCCACCAATGTAAATTCGATGCACTTTCTTAGATGTTATGTGTTTCTTAACTAACAGCATAACACCTCCTCCCTTCCTGTCCTGTCTATCTTTTCTGTACAAATTGTACTCCCCAAATTCCAATTCTGCACTGCTTATATTCGTGAGGCACCACGTCTCCGATATCCCAACAATATACGCTTTTGATGTATTGACCAGCACTTCAAATTCATCAAATTTATTTACTATACTCCTAGCATTGGTGTACATGTAAGTATACATACACCTATTCTTACTCTTAGTTACCCTAACACAATCCATATATTTACTTGTTCCATGATGACTCTCCCCAACAGCTCTTGAAATCCCCAGTACCTTGCTTTGCAGGCTGCTACTTATTCCAATAGAAGCAGTGCAAGAATCACTTTGACCTCTGCCTGTGGCTACCATTAAGCTATTAGTCTGTGAATCCCCCCTCCCTCAAGTTGGCAGTTTTACAACCCACCTAACACTGCCTCAATAGCATCAGCACAATCACTCCAGGGCCGAATTGCAGGCACTTTCAAATTTAACCCTAACTCAACTTTTTTCCAACATTGACCTCTACTTGTTAAGTGAGTCCGCAGATCTCCTACTCTTAATGTCATTAGTGGCAACATGTACAACAATATCACTCTCTGCCCTTAAAAGATAACTGCTCTACAACATCATCAACTTTTGCTCCTGGCAGACATACATAAATGAGTTTTGGTAGATATGCATTCCACTGAATTGTAATTAGTTGTTCTGGTTATTGCATGATTGGCATATTGTTGACTTTATTACAGTGGCATGGTTCCTGCAAACAAACAGATTACACATACTACAGTTTTTCATGATTTTCTTATCAAGGTTCCTGGGGTAAGCAGTACAGCGACCGCATTTCGTACCAGTTCCAGATGTTATTTTGCCCACATGGTTCCTGTTTTTTCTCAGTTTCCAAAATCATACATTGCATTCTACCCAAATAGCATTTTTAATATATTTGGGTAGCCTTGAGAATGCACAGCTATTAGCAGTCCTGTCAAATTCATTCCTAATTCTTCAAGGAATAGGGGTCTTCTAAAAGTTTTACCTCTTTCGTAATCTTCGTATTTCTTTGTGTACAGAACAAATCCATTGACTGCTGCCAAATTCAGAATTTGGAAAAATATCAACAATGGCCAACGCTTGGCATTACGGCAGGCTGTATATTCTCCTATCATGCAATCCAAAGTGACTACAGCCCCTATGCACTTATTGTAGTCTAGTATCACTTGGGGTTTGAAATCAGTTGTTTCATCTGATATATTCAAATCAAAGTGCTGAGTTGATAGTAAGATTATGCTCCTATTTTTCTTAGGAACATAGGAAATCATTATGGTATCCTCAGTGAATACAGCATTAGTTGAGTGCACTGTATAGTTTCTATTTGGGCGAAATTCTTGAGGAACCTCTTTTCGATTGAACGGCATAAGTTCCGTTTAGTGTTTTACCTTGCTTCAATAATTCTTGTGCAACAGCAAGAGATGTAAAGAGGTTATCAGTGGCAACTCCATAAGCTGACAATAAACCTTCCTTTTCGGGTGCACCATCTATCATTCCAGTATAAATTTGCATGTTCCAGCAATAAGAATCGTCTACATTACATAAAGTCCATATCTTTATCCCATACCTGGACAGTTTCGATTTCATATAAACTCAAAATGGACACCAGCCACGGAATGGAACAAGCTGCTCAATCAATGTATAAGTCCCCACCAGGAATATGCGCTTTTTTACAATTCAAAACAAACATGTGGAATATATCCTCAATCACTGCTAACACTCTTCTTGCCATTGTGGTCGAATCTCTATATTGTCAAATCTAATGAATCTGAGCAAATCCTTCAATTCTAGCACGTGACATGGTTGCAAGAAAAAAATCACACATTGCAGTGCAGGATTTCTGTGGCTCCATAATTCTAGAATGGGTTCCTGACATGCTTTGAGTGAACCAGAAATAATTAACAGGCCTATGAACACTTTTATTTCTACGCGACTTACTTCCTTCCATTCATCACCTTTCAGAGAGATAGCTTTACGATTGGTTTTTTGAATAAGTATATCCAAAATTTCGTCAGTAAGAATAAGTCAAAAGCTTCTATGGGTGCCGTAATCTTCTCACTATAACTTGTAAGTCCAGGTTTTTTGTTCAATATGTTTGTTGCAAGACGTCTTCTTGCAGATGGTTGGTATTTTTGACCACAGAGTGCCATCTTTAGTCAAAATTGTATTTACAGAATTATTATTTTTGCCATTGTCAGATAATTCATTACCAGCATGTGCAAAATTTTCGCTTTCACTGTCTTCATTGGATGAATCACTAACTTGTTGCCTTTGGCTTTGTGAAATGTCTTCCAGTAACACGTCTTCATCTTCCGACAATTCCAGTTCATCAGGAATATCCTCAAACTCTTCGTTTACTAACTTTTCAAGTTCAACTTCGGTCAGATACTTATGCAACATCATCCAGCTACGGACTGCTGAAATCAAGCACGTGAGAATATTATGCTATGGGCAACAAAGCAAGCATGTTGCGGCATGTCCTAACACACTTTCAAGCATGCTCTGACCAGACCTTTCATGCTTTACAAAATGTGCCCAAACAAATAATTGCACTCTATAATAGTTAACAATGTTATGACATCGATGGCTACGTGAGGTCACTAGGTGACCCTAATCAAGAAATTTTTTTTTCTAAGTTATTAAAATTTTTTAAGCAATTAACCCATAGAGATCTGGAAAAATGTGAAAAACTTGGCTAAAAAAATAACAAAGCCTCTACAACATTAATTGAAAAAAAATTGTAAAAAAACGTTGTGTTGGGGTCACATAGTGACCCCACCTGGTCATCGTAAGGTATGAGTGATCAAGGGATATTTGAAATCAAAATTTTCTAACTTGTAATATAGCTACAGCTATCCGTTTTGTTGGAGTTTTGTCACTAGAGATCACCTACTATCTAATGAAGGACTGGTTAGACCTGAAACAGGCTGCCACAGCAGTTTGTTTTTTCTTTTAAACAAATAGCCAATTAATCTTTTGGTAGGACCATCTGCTTGAATGTAGTGCAATACCAAGGCAAGTCATTACAAAGCTATGCTTGTTCTGTAAGAATTAAGACCCCTGCATTATCATTAATTCATTAATGAAGTTTAAATCCTACTGGATGCAAAAACAGATGAAGAGACAAGGTAATCCTGTAAACACCATATAATTTCTGAGAGGCCATATAGTTTTAGCTGTATTATAACTTTGAATTTCTGTCTTTTAGTACTATCTTTTATTCAGAAAACTTTTTAACTTAGTGCAAACTACCCTTACAAGTTACAGCTATGTGGATTGTCAGAGTGCTTTCATGAGCAGGTGACCAGTTTGATGTCACTTCAGAACAGCCAAGGGCAAAGAAAGATTGAAAATGCACAGTGTGGGTCTAGCTGGAAAAATGTATGCTTCATTAAATCAATGGTTAATCTGTTTCAAAAACGCTAACTTACTGATATGCATCAACAACAGATTTAATTTCACACAACCAAGATTTCTCCCCCCCCCATCATTATAACCAGTCAATACAGCTCATTTGGGTGCACGACTAAAGCAGGGAGAAAAACAACAGGCATTTTAAAGTCATTCAATTTGGCTTCATACTCCATAATAACATTATGAAAGAGAAGGCCAAGTGACCTTGACTGCTACATGAGAAACTGAATGAATTTTGCCACAGTACATTACTAAAAGCAAAATGTCATGTAAACTAATAAAAACTTCATTATAATAATTATTTTTTAAGAATAACAGTTAATTTTTTCTTATTCTACATTGCATACATAGGCTGTGTTAGGGTAACTTAGAGTAGAAACAGGTGCATGTATACTTGCATGTACACCAATGCTAGGAGAATAGTTAATAAATTTGATGAGCATAAAGTGCTAGTCAAGACATCAACAGCAGATATTGTTGGGATATCAGAGACGAGGTGTCACAGAGACAAAAGCAGTGCAGAATTGGAATTTGGGGAGTATAATGTGTACAGAAAGGATAGACAGGAAGGGAGAAGGGAGAAGGGGTTATGCTGTTAGTTAAGGAACACAAAATCTAAGTGTATCCAATTGATGCTGGTGGATAATGCAATGTTGAGTCTGTTTGGTGTGACATAAGCATTGGGAAAGGAAAAATGAGAGTAGGTGTGAGTTAGAGGCCTAATAAATCTGATGAGTATAATGAGCAATTGTGCAGAGAAATAGAGTGAGCCAGTAAATCAGTGTTTTATAATGGGGAATTTTAATTTCCCAGAGATTGACTGGAATTTGTGGGTTGGTCACTCACACACTAGCAAGGCTTTTGTGGATTTATTGGTTTATTGTTTTTTACAGCAGCACGTTTGGGAAGGCAACTAGAGGGAGTAATACCCTTGATCTGATTATCAGTAGTGATTCTTGTGCATTAAGAATCTGCAGATAAAGGAACCACTAAGTGGCAGTGATCACAGTGTGCTGAAGTGGGATTTACTCAAAGAGAACTACCATCAGGGGTAAAGGGATGGGTTTTTGCTTTCGTAAAAGGTGCCTACGGTAGTCTGAGACAGTATTTAAATTTTATAAGGTGGGACCAACTGATGATGTTACCAACAGCAAATTCAAAATGGGAAGCATTCAAAGAAATAATCTTGGAAGCTACTAGGCTTTTCATACCAACTAAGAAATATTGTTCAAGATTTAGGCCTAAATGGATGTCAGATGAACTAATTAGACATGTGGCAAAGAAGAAAAATGCATGGGATACATATAAATTAACACGTAACATAGAAGCTTATGATAGATACAAGTTGATCTGTAACCAAGTTACAAAGGACGTTAGGCAGGCGAAGGCAGATTACGAGAAATCTTTGGCAAAGGGATGCAAAGAAAAACAGCAAAGAGTTCTTTACTTATGTAAACTCTACAAGGAAGAGGATGAATCAGATTGGTCCACTTGATATCGATGATTCAACTGTTGATGATCCTGCTCAGGTAGCTAACAAGCTAAATGAATATTTTGCATCTACATTCACACATGAGGATTTATTCAGGGAGGGGAATGCCAGAGGTGTATAAAACTCGGGCAGTAAGCTAGATAACCTTGTAATAACTGAGAGTAAAGTGGAGGAGAAATCGTTGAAGATAAACATAAGAAAGACACCTGGGGTGGATGGAATCTATCCAGTTATATTAAAGGAGGCAGCACAGGAAGTAAGCAAACTCTTAGCTATAATTACGAGAGCTTCCTTGGATTCAGGGGAGGTACCCATGGACTGGAAATAGCAAATGTGACCCCAATCCACAAAGGAGGATCAAAGGGGGAGCAGGTAATTACAGACCTGTTAGTTTAACTTCTGTTCCAGGGAAATTAATGGAGGCACTGGTTAAAGAAGCATTGCAGGATCATCTAGACAAGACTTCAGTTATAGCTCGGACACAGCACGCGTTTGTTAAGGGGAAGTCTTGCCTGACCAATTTGATTGGATAATATGATGTAGTCACAAAGTGGATGAAAAAAATAATTTTGATATCATATATTTGGATCTTAGAAAGGCTTTTGATACTGTTTGCACATAGAAGACTGCTGCACAAATCGGAGCAGTGTGGCATTGGAGGCAAATTGCTGCTATGGATAAAGGGATGGTTGAGTGGGAAAAGACAGAGAGTGGTAATCAATGGACACTGCTCTTTGTGGACTAATGTTATTAGTGGAGTCCCCCCAGGGTTCAGTGTTGGGTCTATTGTTTTTTCTGTATTCATTAATGATACTGATGATGGTATATCAGGCTTAATGTCTAAGTTTGCAGACAATACGAAGATAGGCAGGGTTGTTAATGACACAAATGATGGTATGCTGCTGCAACAGGATCTAGAAAAGTTGAGCAGATGGGCTGAGAAGTGGCAACTGAAGTTTAACATTGACAAATGTAAAGTACTGCATATGGGAATCAGTAACCCCAGAGTAATGTATCAACTGTGTGGTACTACACTGACAGTGGTAGAGAGTGAAAAGAACCAGGGGTAATTGTGCAGGCAGATATGAAGTTTTCTGAGCAGTGCAGACAGTCTGCAAGAGTAGCTCATGGTGTCTTGTCAATGATATACAGGAATTTTTCTAGCAGGGATAAGGAGGTGATTATCCCCTTGTATAAGGCAATGGTCAGTCCACACCTTGAGTACTGTATACAGGTCTGGAGGCCTCATTTTAAGAAGGATGTATGAGCTGTTGGAACGATTACAGAGAAGGGTGACAAGATGAGCGAATGGAACAAAGGATTGCTCTTACAAAGAAAGGCTTAAGTTTTGCAAATTAGTGTCTGGAGACTAGGCACCTGCGAGGTGATGTGACTGAGGTGTATAAAGCTTGCTCAGAATAATCGCCTGAGAGGGCATAAATTCAAATTGAGGAAAGCTAGTTGTAGGATAGATGTGCAGAAGTTTGTCTTTAGCCAGCAGGTGGTTGATTGCTGGAACAAACTTTCATCTGTTGTTGTTGTAGAAGCTGATAGCTTAAACAGATTCAAGGCAGAACTAGACAAACATTTGGAGCGAGTGGATGGGTGAAATGAGAAGTGTGTGTGTGTGTGTATGTGTGTGTGTGTGTGTGTGTTTTGGCTGGTGCTATATAAGCTTGCTATCTTGCATCATGTGCCCTTGCTAATGCTAAAAGTATTTTTTCTCTGAAACACAACTACTGATATTCTGATGTTTGCTATAACTAAGCTCATTATCATTTGTTCCCATTTAAAAAAACTGAACTGTTGTTTGTATTTTAACCATACTATCTTTTAGTTAGTATAAATGTTTACAGATGTAAATATTCATTGAAATATGTGTTCTCCAAAACAGCTCCACCTTATATCTCTCTAAAATCCAGAAAATTTTAAAATTTTAATATCTTTTAAAATCCAGCACCTTAATCCCTGAGTGTTAATTTTCAATTTTTTTATAATTATTACCATTTTTAATGATATACTAGAGGGCTTTAGCCCCTGCTCGCTTTGCTTGCCAATGCCTCTGCACGCTTTTCTATGTAAAATGTACAGTTGGGCAGAGTAAGTCAGATCTTATCTACATAAAAGAGACACCTGTTGAAACGCACTGATGTTCTTTCTTCCCTTTTTACTCTCATCCTTCAGCTATCTCCTTCACTTGTGCTTTTTTTTTTCCCTCTTTTGTTCTCCGTCAGGAAGCTCAGGCAACCCCTGATGGAGAGCAGCCAGAGTACTATGGACAGCCTGGCTCACCTCCCAGTGGTGGTGGAGAGCAATGAGAAGCCCCACTAGGGGCCCTGCAGCCAAGAAGCCAGCACAAACAACAGAACCCAACGCTAAACTACACTGGTGCTGTCAGACAACTAACACAACACTTTTCTGGCTTTTACAGAGGTTCTATATTCATCACAAGAGTACTGATGGAGTAGATGTGGGAACCACAGGTGGCACCCTACCCAAACATTATGCCACTATGATCAATATCTAATCAGGAAATGATCTATGTAATTATTTACCTATGCATTTGTAGTGACGTAATTGCCCTGCCCACTTGTACCACATGACCAGTGTCTCTCTTCTCCCACTGGCTACTCCACCACGCAGCATTCTCAAGGTTGAATAAATATCACTATGTAATTATCTACCTGCATTTACATAGGCCACTTAGGAAAAGGCCTTTTGCTTCGGGTTCCATAATTCATGAGGAATATTGTTGCATCCTAAAGAGCAGGACTAAAACATTGAACTTAAATATTTACAAACTATATAAATATTCAAAATATTTACAAAATACTAAACTACAAATATACAAAGTATATCAGGAACAATCGAACATCAAATGATGCAGTGCGTGGTCATGTATTACAGAGTGAAGCAAAGTGCACGAGGTTGGTGAACGTTACAGAGGCAGTTTTCTTTCAATGGAAGACAACAATGTAATTATTTACCATTGCATTTGTAGTGACATAATTGCCCTGCACTCTTGTCCCATTGGCTTGAATAAATATCACTAGGAGGAAAACCTTTTTAATGTACAGAGCAATATGCCACTGAAGATTTAGATTTGAAAAAGGATACATGCCCACAAAAAGTTTTTAAAGCACTGCACTAGAGTTAAAATTCTTCACATAGCCCTGATTAAAAACATCACAATCATCTAGTAAAAAAAAGTGAATATCCCTTGGCTCTGCCCCCCACCCCAGTATAAATGGCAAAATCTATTGGTTTAATGATTTTGAGCAATACAAGTAATCATTTGTTCACCTTTGTATTCATAAAGATAAGTGCCAGGAACCTCTTTCCTCCATACACGTAAGTTGTCTTTACTTATCACCATCTCCCAGCCATCGTTCTCAAGTCGTTCATTCACCACTTTTTGACAAAGTTTTGAAGGGTTATATGGGTTGGCATTAGTCTTTTGAAGTCTTTCCAACTCATCAGCACATCTATAATGGAAAAATATTGAGATATAAAATTATTCCTAAGAACTATATATTTCTTGAAATTAAAGAAAAATTCTAAAATGCTTTACCAGGTTGTGCTTTAATAATTTAATAAAGTGACTACAGGGAACCCCCATATTATTATTATTAGCTATATGGTGCAAGGAAGCCTGAGGCTTATGCTGCACCAGCAAAAAAAAAAAAAAAAAAAAAATCCCGAGTTACCCTGAGAGAGAGAGAGAGAAAAATGATGATATCCAGCTCAGGATCCTGGGTGTGCCAAGCCCAAACTCACCAGATGTGAGCCCCTGGATAACACGGTACTTCTATAACATAGTTTCACTCTAACACGATTGATAAATTGTGGTAATCCTCACACAACATGGTTAGAGAATTTCAGCAAACCTCACACAACACGGTTTCAATCTAACATGGTTAGAGAATTTCAGCAAACCTCACAGAACACGGTTTCAATCTAACATGGTTAGAAAATTTCGGCAAAACTCAAATAACAGGGTATTTTTGAGCTTATGCTAGATGTCATTTCTATTATGTTAGATATAATTTTTCAACATTTCCACTCTTTTTGAATCCCCGCTGTTGACCCGCTAGTCAAAAAATATTGAGAAATCCCTGTATTTTATTTAGTTGGGAAATCCCCTTGTTATGTTCTGTGCTATTGCATTTGTGCTTGTTGAACTTGTGGAAAAATCTAGATTTCAAAGTTTTATTACTATTGGATAGCCAGGCCAAAAGATTTTAAGTCAACCAAATGTTGAAGTTGTTTCTACAGTTGTACTAGGTTAATACAATTTCTTTCATTCAGCCATTAGATCAAGCCATTATATCCGCCTTTAAAACTCATTACATCACAAAATCGTTGCAATAGATTTTGGAAAAAATTTATTCCAAATCTATTGAAGTAATGGAGGCATGGAAACATTTCTCAATTTTGGACTGTATCAGAATCATAGCTTTATCGCTCAAAGTAAAACCGTCAACGTTAAATGCATGTTGAAATATGTATGGCTAGAGTCAGTTCATTCAAGAAATATGGTCGAACCAGCAGAAAACGGAATCGGTGCGATAGTAGAACTTGCTACGTCGATAGGAGGGAAAGGTTTTGATGATGTGACTACTGAAGCCCTTGTGGATAGCACAGTTGATAGAATCGCCCTCCTCCCGAAACTGGGCGGAAAATACCTGATTTCGAATCCCATCAATGATGGTAGGAATTTTTATGGGTCTTTTTCACAAAGTGGCTGAGTTAGTCGGGCTCAGGCGAGGGTAGCATTCAATGGTTTTTTCGTCCAGCAAAACAGAAAATTGACCTCGGGATACAAAATTTATAGACAATATATGCAGAGCAACATGGCCTTAGTTGCCGATGCTCCTAAAAAAATAATAAAAAAATATATATACATGATTACTGAAGACATTCAAGAATTACTGGTAGAAAAAGAGGCTGGTGAAGCAGATTTGGTGGAAATCACATCCGAGGAGAGGCAAATCAAATAACTTCAGAGGATGACAAGTGCAAAAGAAAATTCTGAACTACCAAATTTTACGCTAAAAAGCATACAGGAAGGCTTTTTAGTTAACCGAGCAATTAGAATCAGAGCAATTTCTTAAATGCAGATTCTTGAATGAAAGGAGCCAAAAATTCAAAAGATTTGTTAATTTTTTAAAATTTTGTTCATGAAATAGTGTATTTTTGTTAGCTTTTCTAACATTTTATTAACAAAATAGTGTATTTTTGTTAGCTTTTGGAATGTTACCCCCCCCCTTTTTGTACTTTTTCTTAGTCCCGTATAACACAGTTTCGCACAACACGGAATTTTAGAGGAACCTAACTACTGTGTTATATGAGGGTTACCTGTACTTGCTTCTACAAATCTTATGATTTACTTGTACAATAAAAAGCCAACAGACTGCTCTGGTCCAGAAAAATCATTTATTGGAGAACTCCACTATTAGGAAAACAGGTAACATTTTTTGTAATATGGGTAAGTAGGCTAGAAAGAATTAACTGAAAAACTAGCCGTGAACGGAAGAAAAGGAAATTAGAAATTCAAACTATTCCGAATCATAATGAAATTCAACCACAGAGTTCTACTATGCCTGATACTTACCAGGAACATAAAACTCCAGCAGAATGAGTGAAGGAATATTGTGCATGAAAATAAATCCCTATAGTGTTTACACAAGCTGACAGCGAGTGAGTTTGAAAAACTAGCGTACAAAAACCCATTTGGATTTAGTTGTAATATTTGTGATTGTTTATGGTTTCAATTAGATTTGAAACCATTTCCAACAACTTCATATGAATTACTTCAAAATGAATTTCCTTTACAAGAAATGAGTACTTTCATGACATGTAATACATGTCATACTTCATTAAAAGAGGGACGGATACCAACTATAGCCACGTCAAATAGATTTATATATCCAACATATCCTACTGATTTGCCTCCAATGGATGTTGTAACTGAACGTTTGATATCACTAGGATTATTCTTTATGAAAATTCGTTGTTTACATATGAACATGGACAATATGTAATCGTTGGACAAGTAATAAATGTACCAGTTAACGTAAATACGATGGTTCATCAATTACCTAGAGAATTAGATGACGATTATGCCATTAATATACATATAAAACAAAGACTCATATATAAATCATCATATCTACAAGGATGTGTGCAGAAGAAAATAGTGAAAATATGGTTAAGGTATTTGATAAATTCACCTTTGTATAAATTCTACGGCATAAAATTGAGTGACGATTTCTTGGGGACAAATGATGATAGTGAACAGGAACATTCAGATGAAATTGTAAAACCTGTCAACAATGATGATGAACTATTGTTAATTCAACAACAAACATTATTATGGTCTGAAGATAAATATTTATGTATTAGCACCGGGTCAGAAATCATCTCCAACAAGTTTCATATTTGATATACATGCAGAAGAACTTTCTTTTCCAGCTATATATTTTGGACGTGCATGAAAATTTAAAATTGGATTGAAAATTACTCCTTTTATGATGGCATTGGAAATTCGTAGATCTGATCATCGTGGAGTAACTCCACAACATTTGCTATATATGGCAATGAAAATTATGCAAATGCATACTGCAGAAAATTTGCAAATTGCATTTAAATTAGTAGGAATAACAGCTAACATTACTCGTTCTATATCGGAATCGAAAGAATTTATAAACAAGTCATTAGAGTCTAACTTGGCATTTTATAAAATCAATTCCCAATTCAGCATATTATTGGAGTCAACGTAAACGATATGTGTTTGCCATGATTCATCAATTAGAAAATCCTACAATGTTGTAGGATTTCCTAATTGAACCAACTTAGCCTGTATTACTATGTATGTTATACAAATTCAGATATAAATGAGAAATTACAACTAACAAAGTTTTGGATCTACCTTACACGGAAAGGGCTAGATTAATAAATGAAGACCCCATAACGTGTGCCATATACTTTAATAAAATTGTTGAGAGTATACTCAATTTTAAAATCGAAAACTTATAGCCTTTTTGGGAATTATGTTGTGAATTTCTTTAAATGCACTGAATTTCAACATCGAGGAAATCCACATGCACATATATTATTATGGACGAACAATGCACCCTGTGCATTGTTCGTCAGAAGAAAAAGGAGGGATGAAAAAAAGCAATCCAATTGATAGACGCATTATGCTCTATAGAGAAAACTTCAGCTTATTCAAATTTACAGCAACATAAATATACTTTTACCTATTATAATAATACAAACCGATGCAAATGTTGACTTGAAGCACCTTTTTGGCCAATGTCACAAACTCATATATTGATACCAATGGCCACAGATGACAATCGAAGATCAGCTTATCATAAAACGCACGACTCATTAGCATTAGTAAAGGCACATGATGCAAGAAAGCAAGCTTATGTACCATCAGCCAAAAAAAAAAAAAACTTCTAATTTCACCTATCCACTGGCTTCAAATTTTTTTCTAGTTCTGATTGGATAATCATGTTAATTTCGAAGAATTCTTTAAATCAAATCAATGCCAATCAGAAGAAGAATATCTAAATATTTCGAGGGCTGGTATCAAACAACCACATGCTTTTCTTAAACACAAGATAGAAGAGAAATTTATGAATAATTACAATCCTTGGATTTTAGGAGTGCTCAAGTCTAATTCGGATTAACAATTTATCATAGACAATTAACAATTTACCTCAGGCTTGAATGGTTTGAGCAGAAGTATCCCGTCAATGTTGCAGACGGGATACTTCCGGACGGGATTCAATGTTGCAAAATTGCAGACGGGATACTTCTGCTTGCTCAGACTACGAACCTGAGGAGGCATAGATTAAATTGAGGAAAGACAGTTGTAGAATAGATGTGCGGAAATTTGCCTTTAGCCAACGGGTAGTTGATTGCTGGAACAGACTTCCATCTGTTGTTGTGGAAGTTGGTATCTTAAATAAATTTAAGGCTGAATTAAACAACCATTTGGAGTGACCGGATGGGTGAAATGGGAAGGGTGGGTTTTTTTTTTTTTTTTTGGCTGATGCTGTATAAGCTTGCTTTATTGCATCATATGCCTCAAGTAATGCTAATAAAACTAACAGAGGAATAAGCAACCTGCAACAGAAAATTATAGAACTACAAGAAGAATATCCTGATATGGATATAACTGATCTAACACGAGCATTAAGTGTAGATGTATTGAATTAGCGGCTTGATATTTATTACAATACCCAATGTCCATATCTTCAAGAGCGATTGAATACGCGTCAATGATATGGCCACATGAGCATCAGAAATTACGTAAATCAATAGCTGCACTGGATGAACAACAAGTTGATAGTGAGCCTTTGGATATATGGAAAGATAGTATTTTTGATAAATATGAAAAACGGAGCAAAACATTAAAAGATATAACCCTTTACAATTTATTGCTCATTATCAAAAAGGAAATGGGGGATGGGTGAAAAGACAATTTCCTAAAATAATTTGGTATCGGAATTATAATACATCTTCATGAATATATATGCAAAATGGTAACTTTACATATACCATTTATCAATGAGGAGAATGAAATTTTGAATGAAACTAAATATTTTGAACTTTATGAAACCAACAAAGAGATAATCACCTTGAGAAGAAAAGAGTTTGAATCTGATATTGATATTGAAAAGATGCTAGCAATTTGTAGGCAACTTTGTATCGGACTTGATGAGAATGATAAAAGTGGACTAGCGGTAGAAAAAAAAATGAAGAATTTCTTAAATCAAAAGAAACTGATGATTCCTTTACTGACAAGAAAACTATTGATGAGGAGATGAGAATGGCGATGAGGGATAAATTATCATCTGTCGTTAGGAAGCTAGAAAATGTCTTACCATCTGAAGAATACTGTCGTTTGATAAGTAGTACTAATAAAGAACATGCATTATTATTTGAAGCTATCTATCGTCAAATTGATAATCAGATACATGAACCGATACAAGTATTTCTCACTAGACCTGCTGGCTGTGGAAAAATATTTACTCTTAAATTATTGATGGAAATGTATAATCGCTTTTGTAATGTATCACATATTTACAATGCACATATAACTTGTGCCTCCATGGGCAATATCCTGATATGGATATAACTGATCTAACATGAGCATTAAGTGCAGATGTATTGAATTCTGTGGAGATGAGTTCAGAAGAGGCAGCTTGGTATTTATTAAAATACGCAATGTCCATGTCTTCAAGAGCAATTGTACCATCAATTGCCACAGCAGCAATTGCTGCTGTGGCAATTGATGGTACAACAGTGCATTCTGCTTTCTGTATATGTCTATCAAATAATCTTCAACTTAGTAATGAAATTCTTCAACAATATAGAACTGCATTTCAACATGTACATACTATTCTAATTTAAAATAATAATAATAATTCTGTTTATACTCCGGCACGACAACCAAATTAGTAGAGTTTACAATAAATCGTCAATACAAATATTTATCGTATTTAGTAGACACAGGCTTGAACCCCGGTCCAATCAAGGAACGCGTGCTATACACCTCACTCCTGACCACTTAGCTACGTTGATGAAGTTAGTATGATTAGTGCAGAACTATTATTGATTATAGATATGCGTTTAAAGCAGATAACTGGTGTTTGTGAAATAGCATTTGGAGGTATGAATATATAATTCATTGGAGATTTACAGCAATTGCCTCCAGTGCATGCTACACCTATATATAAACCCCTGAAGAACTCACTGATTGCTCCAGAATTATGACATTCACTACAATTTCATGAATTAGCACAAGTTGTTTGACAGTCTGATAGTACATTTTCTAAAATTCTTACAAAAATAGGCAATGGAGAAGCATTATTACCAGATGAACTTAAAATTATAGAATCAAAATTTGTGACCAAAGAAGATGCTACTAGTTTTTGCGTCCACAAGGGATTTGACTATTTTTAAGAAATAGTGATGTAAATGCCTATAATAAAAATGCTTTAGTTGCAGATGAAACCCATGAAGTGGTTGCACAAGTTTAATACCAAGGATATCATTCTGAAGAACAATTAGCAAGTATGTGAAATAAAATTCATAAAATGTCAGTGACTGAAACTGCAGAACTTCCATGCATCATCATCATCATCAGCCATTTTCAATCCACTGCAGGATGAAGGCCTCTCCAGCAACTTTCCAGTTCCTTCTGTTTTGAGCACTGGCCATCCATTTACTACGCAAAAACCCATGAATTTCATCTATACAAAGGGTACTAGAAAAGTTTTGCAATACAGCTTTGTTTATTTAATTTTTTCAAAGTAATTTCCTCTACATTCAATACACCTCTCCATCCTCCGAAACCAATCTTTAAACCAGTTCTGCCAAGTTTCACTAGGGAGTAAAGCACACTCGTTGTCCCAAGCTCGTAGAAGGTCCTCATCACTGGAAAACCGCCTCCCTTTTAGCTTCATTTTCACATGCGGAAACAGTGCAAAGTCGCAGGGAGCAAGGTCTGGATTGTAGGGAGGGTGCTCGAGAAGTTTCAGTCCTGTCGTGGTCAAATATTCGGTGCAGGCTTTGGCGCGGTGAGCTGGAGCATTATCGTGATGGAGGTTCCAGGTGTCCATTCTTGACTTTGGCCGCAGGTTCTTCATAGATCCAATGACCTTAGGCAGGCATTGTTCAGTATACCACTTAGCTGTGACTGTCTTCTGCGTGTCCAAAACGACACGTTCCACAATTCCACTCGATTTGAAAAATACAGCTATCATTTTCTTCTTTACAGATCGGGATTTTCTGACAATTACGGGTGTGTCGTCGTCATCAAAGACCCAAACTTTGTTTTGAGCCTTGGTCGGCAGATCGTAATAGTACAGCCAAGTCTCGTCACCTGTCACGATGTTGTTCACATACCGAGATTGTCCCTTATCAAACTTTTTTAACATCTCCCGGCACCAAGTCACACGTCATGTCATCTGCTCTTCAGTCAGTTGATGCGGCACCCAGAGAGAACAAAGTTTCTTCACGTGCAAATGATCTTGCAGAATCGAAAGAATTGCTGGTGCATTTAGGCCCAAAGTATCCTCTATCTGTTGGTAGGTCACTCGCCTGTTTTCGTCAAGCATTTTCCTCACAGCAGTAACGTTTTCCTCCGTAACTGGCCTTCCCAGTCTCTCAGAATCCTCCAGAGTGAAATTTCCCCTTTGGAATTCTCTATACCACCTGAATATCGTTGTACGATGTGGACAATCATCATCTAGTGCAAGAGTCATTTCTTCTAAGCACTGGTCTATGGTTAAACCACGCACGAAATTATACCGCAAAACTGTCCTTATCTCATTTCGTGACCACGATGCCATCGCAAGCACTTTACACTCTCACTACTAATGAATAACTGAGCCCATTGACTTGGCGCGGCGGCTACTATGCACGTACGAACATGTCTCAACATGCAGCAACAAGCAGCTTCCTGTGATTCATTGTTGCGTCATATTGCAAAACTTTCCTAGTACCCTTTGTACATCTCCGCCTGTCTTCCAGGTTTTCTTCTAGCTCCTCTTGGGTACCATTATGTTATTTTCTTAGTCCATCTGTCATCATGTCTTCGAGCTATATGTCCTGCCCAAGACCATTTTAGTTCTTTAGTTTTGATAAGAATGTCCTTTACTTGAGTTTGCTGCCTAATCCATGCGTTTCTCTTCTTATATAACGGTCTGATTCCCAATATAATTCGTTCCATTCTTCGCTGTGTAGTTCTCAGCTTCTCTTCCATTCTTTTGGTGAGTGCCCAAGTTTCACTTCCATAAGGCATGGTGGGGAGTATACATTGGTTCATTATTTTAAGTTTCAGACAAACTGGGATATTGCTCTTCAGTATGTGACTATATTTCCTGAATGCTATCCATCCAAAATTTATTCTTCTCTTGACTTCCAGCCATTTATCATTATTACAGCTAATAACTTGTCCCAGATAAGTATATGACTTCACCTTTTCAATTACTGCTCCTTCAATCATTATTTCCCTTTCTGTGGCATACTTGTTCATCATTACTTTTGTTTTAGCCATATTCATCTTTAGTCCGAAATCCTTACTAACTGTGCATAACTGATTAAGATTTTCCTCTAATTCTTTGGGATCATGGCTTATGACCACAATGTCATCTGCAAATCGTAAATGGTTTAGGTACTCTCCGTTCACATTGACTCCTTTCTGGGACCAGTCTAATCTTCTGAAAGCTTCCTCAAGGGCAGCAGTAAACAGCTTCGGAGATATTGTGTCTCCTTGTCGAACTCCTTTCTCAATTTTAAATTTCCTACTGTCTTTGTCTAGTCTAATAAAGGAGGTAGCACTCTCATATTTTCTTCAAAATCAAAATATATGGGGTATCTATGCCTTGTCTTTCCAGTGCCCGAAACATTGCCTTATGCTATGGAGTCAAATGCCTTTTCATAATCCACAAATGCCAGGCATAATGGTGTTTTATATTCATTTGCTTTCTCCGTTAGCTGTGATATTACATGAAGGTGATCCATAGTTGAGAATCCTGTCCTAAAGCCAGCTTGCTCTTTTGGTTGATTCTCATCAAGTATTCTTTCTAATCTGTTAGTAATGACCCTTGTGAACAACTTGAAGATGTGGGTTAACAAGCTAATTGGTCTATAATTTCCAATTTCTGATTTATCTCCTTTCTGCAGCAAAACTATGATTGCATTATTCCACTGCTTAGGCGTCACACCTTTTTTAATGCACTTTGTGAAGAGCCTTGCCAGTTTTTGTGTTATGTCTCTTCCTCCCAATTTTAACAACTCTACATACAGTAACTTCATCTTCCCCCGGGGCTTTCCGATTCTTCATTTTCTTCAATGCATGTTCTACCTCATCAGGAAGAATATCGGGTATGTCATATGTGTTTTTGTACTTTGCAATCCATCTTCCCCACTGCTGGCATCGCTCCTTGTATAATTCTCTATAGTAGTCTTCTGCTATTTGAATTATGCCTTCTCTGCTGTTTACAAGTACACCATCACTATTCTTCAGTTTCAGTATCATTTGTCTTTCTGTATTACTGCTCATGGCTGCTGATTTAAATCCTTGTTTTCCCTTAATGCTTGTTCTACTTTTCTTGTGTTAAATCTTCTTATATGTCCTCTCTGAGTCTCTTTCTAATGGCTTTGCATAACTCAGTATACTCAATTTTCTCCCTGTCAGTGTTTTTCTTGCTCTTCATTTGTCGTCTTCGGTTCATCATGACAAGTGTTTCTTGACTAATTTTTTCTTCTTTGGATTTATTTTTCCCTATAGGTTTCTTGGGCTTTATCACTTTCAGAAAGTTGTAATATTCCTCATCGATATCTTTGTACTGAGCAGTCTGCAGAAGCTCAAACTTGTTCCTAAGTTCCAGTACATACTGCAACTTCCATACATTCTACCATTACTGAAAGGAAAACCATACATGATTACTACAAATATAGATGTGGTCGATTGGTAAACAGTGCAATCAGTACTTTAATATATTTCAAATTTGAGGACGACGAAAAAGTTAAACGAGTATGGATGAAATTTCCTGAGTCAAAAACCTCCATAACCTTCAATCTCGTTATAAACAATATGTGAAAGATAAATATTTACCTAGTCAATTCATACCTATTATAAAACGATTAACTACGATTCCATTCAAGAACAATAGGAAATTAACATGTAGAAGTACACAATTTCCTTTAGTATCTGCTTGTGCTTTGACCATACATAAATCTCAAGGAGGGACCTTAGCAAAGTTGTATATAATTATGAGAAAGATCATCAACAGCAACTTGTTGCAATGAGTAGCATTATCTCGAGTGACCTCATTGCAAGGTTTATATATTACAAATCTCCACGACTTCACATTTCACCATGGCAAAGCTACTAGTAATATAAAACTTTGTGCTGAACTAGACTGCTTGAAAAATAATAAGCTACCGTCTCTACAGGATGAACTGCAAGATTTCATACAAAGTGGTATATCTGTCATCAGTGAACGTAGAAAGTTTATGGGCCCGTGTTCGAGATATTGAAATGGACACAATCTAACAGCAATCCAAAATACTGATATTAAGTGAAACATGGTTGGATAACAATGAACATATATTACTTAAATCATTCCAATGTGTGACTCAATTTAAAAGGTCGGATGTTCGTAGTGGTGGTGTTGCGATATATCAATGTGAAGGTTCAACTATCATCAGTACACCATATATCTTTGCACAACATAATAGCAGTAATGCGACAGCAGTATCAGATGAAATTGGAGACATTTGTGGATCTTTATGCAAATTCAATAGTGTATATATTTTCATCTTTGCCATATACATCACTCCAGGGATGTCATTAGATGTAATTCAAAAATTCATAAACAAGAATTTGATGCTGCATTCCACTGAAGGTGCAAAATTGGAAGAGTCACTGGATCGTATACCTATAGTTCTCGCTGGTGATTTCAATCTAGAATTAAATTCTAAGGCTCGAAAGAAGTTTTGTAAATTTATGAAAGAGGTCTTCAATTTAGATATTAAGTCAAATACTTGAGTAAATAGTACACATAATGGAATGACAATTTATGGAGTATTCACTCAGGAATTAAAATCATTTGAGTGTCAAAATTATATATCTTATTTCAGTTACCATAGACCAATAATTTTAGTGTTATTATAATATATTTTATACAAATTATTTCATTATACATTAGTACAATGAAAAATTCCATTCATTGTATTTCATTGTACTGAAATTATTTTTTCAATAAAAATAATGCAGCAATACTTTTTTTATTTATTTTACTGTACCAGTTTCATAATGAGTTCCCGCAGTAAAGACACTTTTAACGGCTGCCGCTGTGACATTATCAGTGACACTATCAGTCTCAGAGTAGAGCGGCAGAAACTCATTATGTACCTGGTATATAATAGTATGCAAACCTTTCTTACATACACCCATTGTACACACACGTGTATGTTTGACGTTGACCTTTTATTATTTTTTTTAGATGTTTTGACATCTAAAAAAATAATAAAAGGTCAACGTCAAACGTTTTTTTAGATGTCAAAAATATCTAAGTTTTCCCAAGATTGGAATATTAGTCCTACACTCAACCACAATTGTGGAAGAGTCTCTTCTGACCTCACCACTATAGTTTCCCATCACTTTTGGACTATGGGTGGTGTTACTCTGCTGATCAAAACAAGTTGGTTCCTCCACAGCCACTCAAGGATCTCATACCACACCAAAGGCATTATAAGCTGGTAAGGTATCCCTCAATGAGCAATGTGATATGATTTCACTGAGAGGTATTATTATATCATTTATTTACAATGAGTAGGAACGAAATTCCAGGTTGGTGCAATAAAAAGTGCACGAAGTGAAGGAGCTCAAAAATGGTTTTATTTTTATTCAAAAAAATCACCACCTGATTGAATACACTTATCACACGCTTCTAAAAGTTTCTGAAAAGAGTCAGCGAATGTGTCCAAAGAGATGATGTTCAGATGATAAGCAGTTACGTTTTTCTTTTTATGTCCTCAAATCCTGAAATCTCTTTCCTTTGATGGCAATTTTCACCTTGAAAAAGATGAAGTTCTCTGGTGTTAGATGGGGAAAGTAGGGTGTATGGTTTATCTGTATACAATGCCATGTTTTGTCAGAAATGCCTTCACAACAAATGATGAATGGGCGGGGGCACTGTCGTGCAACAAGAACCATCTGCCTTTCTTTCAAAATTACCATCTCACCTGGGAAATATACTTCCAAAGTATTTAAAGCACCTGTATGTATAATGCAACACAGACTCTTCTCGGTGCTACTATAGTGTGCGGTCTACGGTGTCTACCAGATGCTACAATGTGAGAATACATTACTGGCACTACAGCATGTGGTCTACCGGAAGTTATATTGGATGCTAAAAATATGCTATATGAATAAATATGAATATGATAAAAATGCAAATTTATGTGCTAAACGATTTTTAATAAAGACTAAATATTAGCTATGATAAATATGAATATCATATGCTAAATATGATATTCGGGTGATACCCAAGTCAAGTGGACCCAATTTCGGCTAAGTCCGGATGGTCTGTGAAGCCAAATCCTCTGCTTGCACCTTCACGATGGTGGGACTGTTAGTAATCCTGGGTATAACCTCCATGCACAAGCATATGGTGGGAGACCACCCAGCTGTGTTACCAGGCAGTACTAGGTGGTAGATGACTTTCATCAACCGGTGCAATACCACCACTTTGCTTATTGGAGGCTTGAAGTGGTGGAACCCATGTTTAGTCTCCAGAGCTAAGTTCCGGTCAACCCTTGCCCATCTCTTCCATCATGCAGTATGATTGATGACTTTTGAGGTTATGATGAACATCATGGCGAGATCCAATCTTCCTTACACTTCGAGGGTACAGCACTAAAACGGTGTTCGCAGGCTGGCCGCTAGTTAATACACCGGACCAAACCTATCGTTAACTCTTTAGGAGGCATCCGAATCAGCTAGTATATAATCTTCTACTTCTACTCTGTCAGATAGTGGCTGGAGGGAGTCCGAGTAGTGTGTATGCGGGGAGCATTGTCGAGACACGTTATGTCAAGGATCTGGGTATATTCTTACCATGTGTATGCCATATCCAAAAATTTCATTACTTCATACAGCATGTCCCACCCACTTTTTCTCACTATTGAATACACCATGAATTGTCAAACTAATAGAGTAAGCTTATCTGCGAAAAGATCTAAACCTACCAAACACTTCCTAATTCATTTCACAAATATACATGGTCTCAATTCTAATCTGAACAATGTCCATTTCCACTTGCAGTCTGCCAAACCCCATGTACTTTTTCTGACAGAATCTCAGTTATCAGTTGATTCAAGTACTGTTCATCTCAGTTGCCCAAATTATTCGCTGTATGATTCCTTTCACCTCAAAGGTGGTACTTGTGCATACATCCGGCCGATGTACCCTGCCAGAGAATTGGTAATTTGGAATCTCCTCTTTTAGATCTTCTCTGGCTTAAAATCTCTCTACCACATTGTGTCAAATTCATCTGTTGTCTCTACCGTTCTCCCAACTCCACTAATCACTTGGAGCTCTTTGACTTCCTCTCTTTGCAATTTGACTTTCTCCAGTCCAACTTTCCTAACAGCGAAGTCATTTTCCTTGATGATTTTAATGTTCATAACTCCAGCCGGCTTCCGTTTTCTGGCTGGTCGAGATGTTGAGGCTTTTGCAATTACTAATGACCATACACAGATTGTTCATTTACCTACAAGAATTCCGGACAATCCTAACCATACAGCCAACACAATTGATCTTTTTCTCACAAACAACCCTTCTAAGTACACGGCCGAAGTGAGAGATCCTATAGGCACCACAGATCACAACTTGGTGATTGTCTCTTCTCCAATGGAGCCTTTATCTCATGGTTCTTCCCAACCTCGTATTGTTTGGCATTACAAGAATACAAAATGGGATGACTTGCGAGATTTCTTTTCTTATTTTACTTGGTCGGATTACTGTTTCAAAACTTCTGATGTCAACATTTGCTCAGATCGAGTCAGTGAGATTATTCTTGCAGGAATGGAATCCTTTATCCCACACTCCATTTTAAAATCTCGTCCTTTATCTAAACCTTGGTTTTCCAATAAATGTGCTAAGGCTGTTCAATAGAAGAAAGCTGCATATCGTAATTGGCTTGTTTCTAATTCTTCAGTTTCGTTTTCTGCCTACACCAAAGCTCACAACAATTGTAATGCAATTATTAATCAGTCCAAACTAGAGTTTTCGACCAGATAAGAGTAGAAAACTTGTTTCTTGTCCTAATGGTAGCCGAGCATTCTGGTCTCTTGCCAAAGCTATTGGCCGCAAGTTTTCCCCATCTCTGCTCCCACCTCTGTCAAAACCAGATGGTTTTGTTGTCAACTTCAGCCAAGGATAAAGCTGACCTGCTAGCATCCCATTTTTCTTCCAACTCATGTATTAATGATCTTGGTAAAACACCTCCCACCAATCCCAACATGCTCCATTCAATGCCTCCTGCGGTCTTCCGTCAAAAGGATGTCAGAAAGATTTTGACGAATCTGATGCTAAGAAAGCTCCTGGTCCTGATGGTATTTCTCCACTTGTTCCCAAAACCTGTGCTCCTGAACTTACTCCTGTTCTTTGCTCTTTTTTCACTTTCTTATTCCGAAGATGTTTTCCCTTCTGTTTAGAAATTTGCTCATATCCAGCCATTTCCTAAAAAGGGTGACAAATCCCTCCCATCCAATTATCGTCCCATTGCAGTTACTTCTACTCTTTCTAAAGTAATGGAGAAATCAATTGACCGTCAACTCTTAAACTACCTAGAAACTTTCCGTCTGATCTATGATCACCAGCATGGATTCTGCCAGTGTCAATCCACTGGTGATATTCTGGCTTAAGTTACCCATTTATGGACTAATTCAATGGAAAAGTTTGGTGAAACTCAAGCAGTTGCTCTCAACATCTCAAAGGATTTCGATCATGTTTGGCATAAAGGTCTTCTAAACAAGCTTCCGTCTTATGGTTTGCCTACTGTTTTTTGTAATTGGTTATCCAGTGATCGCTCACTGAGGGTGATGGTAGATGGCTCTCTGTCTTCTAACTTCTCCACTAATTCCGGTGTCCCCCAAGGTTCAGTTCTTTCCCCTACTCTTTTCCTCTTGTATAATAATGACCTTCCATTGACTGGAAATCCTATCTATAGTTTTGCCGATGATAGCACATTACATTCTACTTTCCATTTTGAGAAACCGTGCCCTGCTCAACAGCTTCAACTTTTCGAAAATCTGCTACCAATTCCTTAAATGCCGATCTCCAGGTAATTCTCCATTGGGGCAAAGACAACTTAGTTGATTTCAATCCTTCTAAAACTCAGTCTTGTCTTATATCTGGCAAAAAGGATTCTTCTGCTCCTATGCTTATCCTTGGTGACACTCCGATTTCTAGGCAAAATGATATCTCTTTTGGGAATTATTCTGACTTCTAATCTCTCTTGGCACAAGCACATTACAAATATTGCTTCCTCTGCATCTAAAAAACTTGGTTTTCTCTTTCGCTCTCGGCGGTACTTTTCTTCCAAACAGCTGTTCACTCTGTACAAATCGCAAATCTGCCCTACCATGGAATATTGTTCCCACCCCAGAATATTGTTCCCACATCTGGGGTGGTGTCCCCAAAACCTCTCTCAGGCTTCTTGATTCCATTCAGAAGAGGGCAGTTAAGTTAATTAATGATTCATCTCTAACAGAGTCTCTCCACTTGCTGTCCCATAGATGTACTGTTTCTGCTGCATGCCTCTTCTACAGACACTTCCATGGGCACTGTTGTTCATGGAATATTGTTCCCACATGTGGGGTGGTGCCCCCAAAACCTCTCTCAGGCTTCTTGATTCCATTCAAAAGAGGGCAGTTAAGTTAATTAATGATTCATCTCTAACAGAGTCTCTCCACTCGCTGTCCCATAGACGTACTGTTTCTGCTGCATGCCTCTTCTACAGATACTTCCATGGGCACTGTTCTTCTGAATTGGCTTCTATAATTCCTGCCCTCTCTTTCAAAACAGTCCGAACATGTGCCGCCACCAGCCAACATCGAATTACTGTCTAACTTCAAACTCACAGAACCAACTTTTCATCTTCCTCGTTTATTCATTCAACTGCTGTTTTCTGGAACAACCTTCCTTCATACGTATTTCCTGAAAATTACAGTCTACAGAAGTTCCAGTCCAATGTCAGCAAATATCTTCTTTCGTCTTCTCAACCTCCAACCAAGCATGGTACTAAGTACTATAGGTTCTGATACCTCTCGTGTTTGGGGTTTATATAAAAAAAAAAAAAAAAAAAAATTAGCTACTCTAATTTTATGCAGTGCAGTATTATGATAAAAACAAAGTTATGTGCTGAATGATTTTTGATGCGGCATCCACACACTATAGCATGCGGTCTACTAAAAATAAGAAACCTGAAGTTTGAGAAAAGAAGTCTAAAAATTTTACCCTATGCAATGCTGTTGAAAGATTTCTACAGAAGACACTGCAGCTGAATTTCTATGTGAACACCATCCTCTGGACATACCCCAAGAAGTAGGGCCTTGTCATCAATGTGGTAGTGTCATGCAAGAAAAAATAAAATGTGACAGAGGTGGATAATATAGGCCTATACTTCGTTGTCCACATAAAAGGGTCCAAACTTCATGTTCTGACTGGAAAGGCAATGCATTCTTCCATTAAATGGACATGAACAACAAATTACACTACAATCTGAGTTTGTGCGAAATTTTAGAACTGGTGTTCTTTTTCGTACTGAAATACCAATGGATACGGCAGTTACTCTAACAGGAAAGTCTTACAATACTATAACTCACTGGTATAACATGTGCAGAGAAGTGTGTGGAGTCAATGTTTCTCACAATGCACAAGGTAAGATGGTTGGCACAGAGCTTAACACCATTCAGATTGAGTAAACAAAATTTGCTGGTGGACGGAAATATAATCATGGGAGAATGCTAAATGGCGACCAAGCTCCTCTCTCCGAAGATAGTAATGCAGTTGTACAAAACAACAGGCACTATGGACCAAGAATTGATGGGCCTTTGGTTTTTGGTCTCAATCAAGGACCTGACTGTCAATATTTTTATGTGCAACGGCATGACTGAGGCATCTTGATCCCTAACATTGAAAGGGAATGTGAACCTGGTTCAGTGATCCATTCCAATTAATGGCCTGCATTAGCAGTCTAAACGTCATGGGTTACTGCAATTTTATGGTGAACCATCAAGAAAATTATGTGGATCCAGTGACAGGAGCAAACACACAAGCGACTGAATGGTCATAGTTGGATTCCAAAACACGTATTCTAAAGAAAATGAGCAGCATTAACAGTAAGCTTTTCAATCTCACCTTGATCACTTCTGAAGTGCTAAGAAAAGATACAGATGATTTATTTGTGACATTTTTAAATGATATTCAAAGTGTATATCATTAAAAAGTATAAGTCATTAATTTAAATATACCTGTATTTAACCTGTATAATTCATAAAGGATATCATTTAAGCTAATATTTAGTCTTTATTTAAAATCATTTAGCACATAATTTTGTGTGTTTAACCCATTCATATTTATTCATGTATCATATTTTTAGCATACACTATAGCATCTGGTAGACCGCATGCTATAGTGGTGGTGGACCACACATTATAGCGTATTCCCACACTATAGCGTTCAGTATACACGGTAGACTGCACACTATAGTAGCACCCTCCTCTCTCTCTCTCTCTCTCTCTCTCTCCCCCCCCCCACACTTCAAATACAAATTCCTTGTGAACTTGTGATTCCTGGACTTTGCTAAATGAAACTTTTTGAGCCTTGGTAATGATTCTGAAATCCACTGCATACTATGACACTTCGTCTCTGGGTCATACTGAAACACTCGACACATCTCTAGTGACAATACAGTCAAGGAAATTAGGATTGTCTTGACAAGTCTAGATGAATTCTTTGCACAATGACATCCTTTATTGCTTCTGCTCATCCGTTAGGCTGTGCAGCACAAATTTTGCACAGACCTTCCTTTTCCCTAAATCTTCATGCAGAATTTGACAAATCATCTCTTTATTCGTATTCAACTCAACAAGCCATCATTCTGAGGATCAAATGACAATCTCTTGCCATAGTTTCCAAAACTTTTGCAACTCTGTTCTCACTTTCAAAGGTTGACAGATGCCCACTTCTTCAGTCATCATGAACATTCTCACATCCCTCTTTAAACCGCTTTACCATTCAAATACATTGGTACAACTTAATATTTTATCATCATAAAGTTTTTAACATTTCATGTTTCTGTTGCAGATTTTCTCAGTTTAAAGCAAAATTTAATATTCTTTTGTTGCCCCACTGAAAAATTGTGACACGGAATGGGTAAAAGGATACTATTGGACATACTTGCTCTGCCTGAATCACCATTGTTGAATCTGGTTGTGACTAGTTTACTTTCTTAGAATCATTGGAGGTGCCACAGCTTTGCTCGCTAACTGCATTCTACGATGACCAAAAATGCACCTGGTTGCTTCAGTCACTGCATACGGAAGAAAGCAAAGGTCATAAGATGACCAAAAATGCACTAAGTGTTTAGCTCACTGCATTTTGAAGGAAGAAATGCTGACCTGGTGCATTATAAGTTTACAGGTGACTTTTAATTGAAATTCTAATATTAATTTTAAGAAATAAACAGGAAACACAAACATATCAGGAATCCACACAGACAATTTGAATTATTTACATTTATTGAGAAAACAAAACAATTTTTAAGTAAACAAAAAATAGAATGATTAGAATGGTACTAAATACAATAAAAATTCAATGATACAATGATACAAAATTATCCTAATTAATTTTAAATTTAAAAACAAAAAAGAAACAATAATATATTCCACAATGATACCCATTAACATAATTTAATGTGGGTAACCATATAATGTAACCATATTATTGTATGCATCGCAGAAGGTAGTGCCAAGGTGCTCCTTCCATACAAAACAATCAAAAAAGCTGGTAGCGATACCATCACTTGTTCCATTCGTTTTTTTAAAGATACATTTAAATCTTTTCCGATAATTTTTCACATTGTCAGCATGGTAGCTGATGGCTGGATTTCGGAAGTAGCAACTGTGGTTCAGTTTAATGTACATAATTTTTGTTTAGTAAATTTGGGATTCCCGAATATGCTGCCTATTCATCGTAAACTATTATGCTACCAGCAACACCTATTCTTTCTACTACTGGTACCAGTTTCGGGATCTTTCCTATCAACCGTGCATACAAATCCCACTTATCACTGATCATATGCTCCAAAAACCCATCTCTGTTTTTTCAGATATCTTCCTTTAGGAAGATATCTGAAAAGATAGGAAAGTACTGAAAATTATTGATTGTTGCGTGTTTGATCGTGAAGACAAACTCCACAATCGTCAATGCTGGTTGATGCAAATCATACTAAAATTCTCACTGCAACCTCTGCAATTTTTTTTTTTTTTTTTTGAAATTTTCTTGTCTTGTAAATGTAAATACCTGATAATACAAAAAAAAATAATAAAAAAACATGTTTTCTTACTTCAGCCCCCTATGTGTTCATGCTTTAATAATGTAAACAAAGAGAACCAATCAAGAGGTAGTACAGCAAAGTAGAGTGAAAGCGTACAGCACTTTCACTCCACCCACTAAGTAGGCAGGGAGAATGTGCCCAGTTGTGCACCAGTGCCCATTAACACTACTAATAAAACTGGTCGTTACTTGCAGCCTGTCAACCTTGGACAATCTCTGTACCACCATCTGTTGGAGGAAGTTTGAACTACAACATACCACTCTGTTTATTTTCAAACTCATCAAACATGACCAGTATGGGAACTTTTTGCCACACCTGGTACAACTGCATTCCTATCAATATGATCCTGCATTACTCTTTAACCACTGACTCCTTTATTTTCCTTGGAAAAGATGTTAAACTGACAAGTCTTTAATTACTTACTCCAACCTCTGATCTCGTTTTGTGAATACCAGAGACATTTTCACATTCCAATCTGTGAGGAACTTCCCTGAATCAAAGGAGGCTCTCATAATTATGACTAAACATTTACTTACCTTCTTTCCCTATAATTGAATGGATTCCATCAGATGATATATTCACTTTCAGCTTCAACAATTTCTCTTCCACTTTCCTCTCAGTTATCACAATAACATTTAGCTCCCAGTTATAACTTGGTATACCTCTGCTATGGCCATCCCTAAAAAATTACTTACATACAAATGCAGTTGCAAAATATTTATTCAATCAATCAATTCAGCAGCCTGAGCAGATCATGAATAGTTATGCCAGTCATATCTAGTAATCCAATGTGGCTCATCACTTTCTTCTAGTGCTAATGTTAGCAAAGAATTCTTTGAATTACTGTAAATTTCTGTGTACATTGATGATTTATAATCATCCCAATTATTTAATATTTGTATCATGTACCAAAATGTTTTAAAGTATGGCACTGGTAAAGAAAATCCTCAACTGGAAATGAAAAATGTGTAAATTTTAATCTATTTCAACAGGCATTTCAATAATAAAACAAAAAAACTAATATACCATTTTCTCTGATAAAGAATTCCAAATCAGCATAGAGAATTAATTTGTTCACTCAAAATATTATATTCAATTTTGTGAATTTACCCTTTCATTTCGGCTTCTGTGATCTTCTCATTTTCCCAACTAAAGATAGCAGCAGCAAGCAAAATGTTCAGTGGCTTTCTTCTTTCTTTACGAAGTGACTTCACCAATCGTGAAACTACGTACCGTAAACTTTTGTCACTGTATAGTTTTGTGTATAAATTCCATATTTCCGACATCCGCTGCAGTCTTTGGAAAGCATAAAAATTACACTGCATTGTAAGAATTTCGCCTAAGAGAAGCAATGTTTCGCTACATTTTGTCTTAAAAGTCTCCCATACTTTCTCTCGCCGAAAAATATTTTGGTTTTTTTGAAGAATACGAACGTGAATATCACCGGAAAATAAGCCGTTCTGTTTCCAATTGACAAAAAGCACTTTCCTGAAATCTTGAAAGATTTTCGTCTCACAGTGTGGAGTCCATGATCGAAAAGGAAGTAATAGCTTAGCAAATACAACACCTGAAACCATGCTTTCAATTGATTCCTAACAGATAAGCTACGCTAAACATATCTAAAATAATTTTGAGAAGTACACCTCTAATAATCATGAATAGTTATGCCAGTTAAAGATATGAATCAAAAGGATGTCAGTAATAATTAATTATGCTTCCAAAATTTTCAATCTGCAAGTAATATATTTTTATTTACAATTACACATTCGCAAAAGGCCGATTACCACAACCAATTACAAGCAGTAGAGGTCACTTTATCTACACAAGTTGGCATCAATTTTTTTTAACAAGTTGAGCAAATTAAGGTTTGGTAGCCCAAACTGACACAACACATAAGAAGGGATTGTAGATGTTAGTTAGCAACTTTTTCTGCAATTCCTTGCATGCCAATAGTTATTTATCATTATTATAAAAACAATATATATATATATATATATATATATATATATATATATATTATAAACACGCCTTACTCTATATATTGTTGGTTTTTTTTTTTTTTTTTTTTTTTGCCACGTGGTGGGTACTGCTACAAAGTGCACGAGGTGGCTGGTTGTGTTGGGTTACTACCATTATTAGCATTAGCATTAGTAGAGGCATTTGATGCAAGAAAGCAAGTTTATCCAGCATCAGCAAAAATAAATAAAAAATAACCACTTCCACTTCACCCCTCTGTTCGTTCGAAATACCTGTCCAGCTGAGCCTTAAACTTATTCAGGCTATCAACTTCCACGACAAGGGATGGAAGTCTGTTCGACCAACCAACCACCTGCTGGCTAAAGGCAAATTTCCTCACGTCTATCCTACATCTGTCCTTCCTCAATTTGAACCTATGCCCTCTCAGGTGATTATTCTGAGCAAGAGGAAGAATCCCATCAGCATTGAGCATGCTCAAACCATTCAAGACTTTATACACCTCTATCAGATCACCTCGCTGATGCCTAGTCTCCAGACACTGTAATTTCAAAACTTAAGCTTTTCTTCGTAAGAGCACCCCCTTGTTCCATTCACTGATCTTGTTGCCCTTCTCTGTACTCGTTCCAGCATCTCTACATCCTTCTTGAAATGAGGCCTCCAGACCTGTATACAGTACTCTAGGTGTGGCCTGACCAATTTCCTTATACAAGGGAATAATCACCTCCTTATCCCTGCTATAAACATTTCTATATATCATTGACAATATACCATGAGCTACTCTTGCCGCCCGTCTACACTGCTCAGAGAACTTCATATCTGCCTGCACAACTACCCCAGGTCCCTTTCATTCCCTATCAATGGCAGTGTATTACCACAGAGTTGATACGTTGCTCTGGGGTTGCTGTTTCCCATATGTAATACTTTACATTTGTCAATGTTAAACTTCATTTGACACCTCATAGCCCATCTGCTCAACCGTTCCAGATCTTATTAAGTAGCATAGTGGCAGTAGTGCCCTTGACAACCTTGCCAACCTTTGTATCGTCTGCAAACTTGGACATTAGGCTTGATATACCATCATCAATATCATTTATAAATACAGAAAACAATAATGGACCCAATACTGAATCCTGAGGGACTCCACTAATAACATTAGTCCACGATGAGCAGTTTCTATTGATTACCACTCTCTGTCTTCTCCCCCTCAACCACCCCTTTATCCATAGCAGCAATTTGCCTCCAATGCCACACTGCTCCAATTTGTGCAGCAGTCTTCCATGTGCAACAGTATCAAAAGCCTTTCTAAGATCCAAGTATATAATATCAAAGCTATTCCCTGCATCCAGTTCTTTTGTGACTGCATCATAGTATCCAATCAAATTGGTCAGGCAAGACTTCCCCTTAACAAAACCATGCTGCGTCTTCAGCTATAACTGAAGTCTTGCCTTGATGATCCTGCAGTGCTTCTTTAACCAGTGCCGCCATTAATTTTCCAGGAACAGAAGTTAAACTAACAGGTCTATAATTACTTGTGTCGCCCTTTGATCCTCCTTTGTGAATTGGGGTCACATTTGCACGTCTCCAGTCCATGGGTACTTCCCCTGAGTCCAAGGAAGCTCTCATAATTATGGCTAAGGGTTTGCTTACTTCCTTTGCTGCCTCCTTTAATATCACTGGATAGATCCCATCCACCCCAGGTGCCTTTCTTGTGTTTATCTTCAACGATTTCTCCTCCACTTTACTCTCAGTTATTACAAGATTCTCTAGCTTATTGCCAGAGTTGAATACACCTCTGGCATTCCCCTCGCTGAATAACTCCTTATGTTTGAATGTCGATGCAAAATATTCATTTAGTTTGTTAGCTACCTGAGCAGGATCATCAACAGTCGACCCATCAATATCAAGTGGACGAATCTGAATCATCCCCTTCCTTCTAGAGTTTACATAAGTAAAGAACTCTTTGCTGTTTTTCTTTGCATCCCTTGCCAAATATTTCTCGTAATCTGCCTCCGTCTGCCTAACCTCCTTTGTAACTTGGTTGCATATCAACTTGTATCTATCATAGGCTTCTGTGTCATGTGTTAATTTGTATGTATCCCATGCATTTTTCTTCTCTGCCATATGTCTCATTAGTTCATCTGACATCCACTTAGGCCTAAACCTTGAACAATATTTCTTAGTTGGTATGTAAAGCCTAGTAGCTTCCAAGATAAGTTCTTTGAATGCTTCCCATTTTGAATTTGCTGTTGGTAACATCATCAGTTGGTCCCACTTTATAGAATTTAAATACTGTGTCAGTCCATCGTAGTCGCCTTTAGAAAGCAATAACCTTTCCCTTTACCCATAATGGGAGTTACCTCTTTGAGTAAATCCCACTTCAGCACACTGTGATCACTGCCACCTAGTGGTTCATTTATCTGCAGATTCTTAATGCATGAAGAATCACTACTGATAATCAAATCAAGAGTATTACTCCCTCTAGTTGCCTTCCTAACATGCTGATGTAGAAAACAATCATCCAATAAATCCACAAAAGCCTTGCTAGTGTGTGAGTGAGTGACCAGCCCCGAAATTCCAGTCAATATCTGGGAAATTAAAATCCCCCATTATAAGACTCTCTGATTTACTGGCCCACTCTATTTCCCTGTACAATTTCTTATTATACTCATCAGAGTCATTAGGTCTATAGCACACTCCTACTCTCAATTTTGATCTCCCAATGCTTATGTCACACCAAACTGACTCGACACTGCACTGTCCAGTGATGTCGACTGGCTTCACTTCCTTGGATTTTATGTATTTCTTAACTAATATCATAACCCCTCCTCCCTTCATATCCTTTCTGTAGACGTTTTGCTCCCCAAATTCCAGTTCTGCATTTCTTATATCTGTGTGACACCACGTCTCTGATATCCCCACAATATCTGCCTTTGATGTTTTGAGCAATACCTCAAGTGTATCAAATTTATTTACTAGACTCCTAGCATTGGTGTACACGCAAGTATACATGCACCGGTTCTTTTTCTTAGCTACCCTACCACAACCCATGTGTTTACTTGTACCTGAATGATTCCCAGCAGTCTCTGAAATATCCTGCATCTTATTTTCCAGGCTGCGGCTCATTCCAATAGAAGCAGTGCAAGAATCACTTTCACCTCTGCCAGTGGCTACTGTTAATCTATTTGTCTTTGTCTCCCCCCAAGCTAGCCGTTTTCCGACCCACCTAACACTGCCTCGATAGCATCAACAAACATTCTTGCACCCTTTCTATTTAACTGTATCCCATCCCTGTATAAACAGTCCCTCCTGTTAACATTATTGTTACTGTTGATCGAGAAACTCTCTTTCGATCATACAGCTGTTCATGATTGCAGCTTTCTAGAGTTCTGTGTAAGTGTTTTGTGTAAGTGTTCTGTGTAAATGTTCTCTGGGAAAACTAGGTTATTACTATTATTATTGATTCGGGGTTCCACCTCGTGACGGGTATTGCTACCAAGTACACAGGGTGGTTGTTGTTATGTCTGGTGTTACTGTAGGTCGAGGAACTTTGTGACTAATCTACAGGTGTTCAGGATTGCGACTTTCTGGAGTTCCTTGTAGGTGTTCGCTGTGAGATCTATTGTTGCTAGGCTGTTATGTAGGGGCTTTGGCACCATACCTGTGGTTGACACGATGATCGGAATGGTCATTACTTCTTGCATATGCCACATCTTCTGGACCTGCTCTCTCAGGTTCTTGTACTTCCTAAGTTTTGCCTCGTGGGTTTTTTGGATATTGCTAGTGTTGGGCACCTCTATATCAATCAGGTAGGTAACCTTTTCCATCTTGTCCACAAGAATTAGGTGGTGTCTGTTGTGCTGGATGGTCTTATCCGTTATTATAGCGCGGTCCCAATACAGCTTGTGGGTTGGGGTTTCTAGTACTGCCTGGGGTTCGTACTGGTAGCATGGTACACTTACTTTGGTCAACTGGTATTTCCTCGCTATCTTCTGATGTATTATCCTCGCTACCTGGTCGGGTCGTGTCTATGAGTGTACTCAGTCTAGGTGATCACCTTGCAACCCCCTGTGATGTGTTGGTTCGTTTCTTAGCCAAGGTGGCATCGTCGACACGTGTCATATAACATTCTCATCTCCTTTGCGATGTATTTTCTATAATTTCTGGTTTTGATTACCTGCTCCTGGATGGCCAGCATGAATACGTCATTCTCGGGGAAGAGCGTCCCGCTTGTAAACCATGCATTGGAAGCAATTTTATCGATGTGATCTTGATGGAGGTGATGTAGTATCTGCCATGGAGTGCCTTGTTTGCCCATCTTTCTAGCTTCGTTTCTTATGCCGTCTGGTTGGGAGGGGGTTCCTCGCTTAGGTTGAGTGGGGTATATCGCTTATTTACCTTCCTTATGGCCTGGTGGAGTGGTGCTGTGTTTTTCTCCAAGTAAAACTTCAGGTTAACTATCGCTGTTTTCTCATGCTCTATCAGACCCCTTCCTCCCTACCTCTTTCCGAGCTATTGTTAAGTCTCTCCACTACTGACCTGGTGTTGGCGGTTCTTGGTCATCATTGTCCTTGTCTTTCGCATGATATTCTCTAGCTCGACTTCAATCTATGACCCCAAAGGAGTACGTTAGTACAGGAGCTGCATAGGTGTTTTTTGGGTTTAACTGTGTTCCCTCCGTTCAATTTTGCTTTTAACAGGCTTCTGAGTATATTTTTCGGTCAGGCACTTCTTGATTTCCTTGTGCTCTATCTGCTGATCCTCCATCATCCCTAGGTATTTGTAGGTCTCTCCTTCTGCCATAGCTTCGATCTCTTTAGCAGTCAGCAGCTGGTAGTTTCGGCCGACGAATTTTCCCTGGTGCAGGGCGTGGGTCTTGCATTTGTCTAGACCAAATTCCATCCTGAAGTTCTTGCTGAATTCTTTGGTGATCCGGAGTAGTTGCTGGAGTTGTTTCTCGGCTGCCGCGTAGAGTTTAATGTCATCCATGTACATCAGGGGGTTGAGAATGTTCAGGCTCTATCGTCCTTCTTTTAGGTTATATCCATACTTGCTGCCGTTAAGCATGGTGGGTATGTACATCAGGGGGTTGAGAGTGTTCAGGCTCTATTGTCCTTCTTTTAGGTTATATCCATACTTGCTGCCGTTAAGCATGGTGGGTAGCGGGTTGAGTGCTAGAAGAACCACAGTGGGCTCAGAGCCTCTTCCTGAAAAATTCCTCTTCTGGTGGGAATTGGTCTGGTTGTGATGTTCTCGACCTCGATGGTGGTACTCCATGTCGCGATTATTGCTCCTAGGAAGTTTGTCACTATCGAATTGACTTTGTAGATCGTCAGGGTATCTATGAGGCACGGTGTCGAAGGCCTTGCGGTAATCGATGTAGGCTGTGTACATGTTGCGGCCCTTCATGTAGTCTTGCTCCATAACTGCGGCATCTGTGGTTAATTGCTCCTTGCATCCTTTCTGCCATTATGTTCTGACTCTAAGTGGTCTGATATCTTCTTGGTTATGCAGCTGGTCAGGATCTTGTACATCCTTCGGAGGCAGGTGATTGGCCTGTATTTCGCCGGATTTCTTGTATCTTCGTTGACCTTGACCGTTCCGTATTTGGTGGTGACAGGCTCGAACCCCGGTCTAATCAAGAAGCGTGTGCTACGCACTGCTGGTCCTTCCCACCCGGCTACGGAGGTGCCTCATATCAGTCTCCCAGCGCAATAAGCCATGCTTGCTTCCACCAAGGCGGAATATTCAAACCCGGGTCCATCAGTCTGGTAGTCCAGTGTCTTAACCACTCGGCCATTATTTACTTTTATTGTTTCTCCCTTATTGGGTGTTCCACCTCGTGACAGGTATATATAATTACTAAATAAAATTTTATGTATGAGATACATATACACTGTGTTGCCACTTTATTAGGTACACCTACCTAGTAGCATGTTGAGCCTCCTTTAGCCTTCAAAACAGCCTGAATTTGTCTAGGCATGGATTGAACAAGATGCTGAAAACGATGTGCAGGAATGGAGTACTATGCCGACATGAGTATATCGTGCAGTTCCTTGAGATTCGATGGAGGTGTAAGCCTGCAGTGAACAGCCCTTTCCAGCTCATTCCAAAGATGTTCAATAAGAATTGAGATCTGCGGACTGAGGGAGCAACTGTAGCAAAGAAAAGTCATTGTCATGTTCCTGGAACCATTCCGTAGTGATTCGGGTTTGTGCACCAGCGCATTATCCTACTGGAAGTAACCATCTGACTGAGGATAAACTGTCAACACGAGCGGATGCAGTTGGTCAGCAACAACGTGCCGTTCAATCTATGGGTATTAATGGACCCGTGTGCCAATAAAACATTCGCCACCCCATACCTTGCACAGTAATCATCAGACATAATGGGTCCATGGATTCATGTTGTTTTTGCCAAATTCTCAGCCTTCCATCAACATGATTCACCAGGATCTTCGACTCATTAGACCAAGCAACTGTTTTCCAATCCTCGATAGTCCAGTGCAATGCCCACAGGAGGCATGCTCTCTTGTTCATCATTGATAACAAAGGCACGTGATGTGGCAGTCAGCTGTTGTAGCCCGCCCATTTGCAACTAGTGGTCTGTTGCGATTTGTATTTTTTCTGCGCACCAAGGTTGTATTCTGACGTAATTTGCGATATTGTGAACCGTCAACCCTGCACAATTCTATCCATCCCCCCTGACCTCTCTCATCAACAAATGATTTTCTTCCACAGGAGTGCCATTGAGAGGATATTTTTCTGTTCGTTGCACCATTCTCGATACACCCTTGAAACTGTGCGTGAAAAGTTCAGAACTGCCGTTTCAGAGATGCTTTGTCCAGCATGTCATGCACCTACTACCATGCCACGTTCGAAGTCTGTTAGATCACTCCTTTTCCCCATTCTTGCTACGGTTTGTACACTTAACTGATACTAGGAAGATTGTTTTGCTGAATTTATATCCACAACTGTGATCATGTTATTTGCAACATTGTGGAACTAACCATTTGTGTGCACAGCAGGGGTGAACCTAATAAAGTGGCAGCACAGTGTATGTACACACAGCTATTTCATTGCAAAATCCAGATATTTCAACCACTTTAATATATGTATTCAGTATAACTGTGGTTTTAGGTTTAATTCCAATGACATGTACAACTTGACTTCCCACAGGGAATCCAGTACTTTATACTGACCATTTACCAACATTGAGTATGGCTCTTGCAAACAAAGCACATCTATATTTTTATCAAATAATACAGCTCTAAGTTGAGCTAAAATGCTATGGGACCTCTGAGCATTCTGCTGCAAAAATTACAGCCCAACATAAGCTCGAAGTTGTTCACAATTAATCAAATTAAATTGGGATTATCCATAATTTTCTCTCGCCCTAGCTAGTTCCAGTGCTCTCTGAAACTCTGGACATGCAGTATCCCTAATAGAATGCTCAAAAGACCACTCCTTTCCAGTGGCAGATTTCTGCACAGGGGCCTCTTAAATAGAGGGGCCTCAAACTCAGGTCTCAAAAAAAAAAAAAATTGTTTCATTTTTAATTTTTACACTCATCATTATTACCGTTACTGAATACAACTATAATTTAATATGAGAAGTTAGTAAACTCTTATGCGAACATCCCTACATATTATATAAAATATCTATGCGAACTAAGTGAATCTGAAGTAGAATACATATTATCATTAATGCTTAGTTGTGCCATTTTTTTCATTTAAACATTAGTTAAAATATGTATGAAAGAATTGGGAAACCAAAATGATTAAAACCACAACACCAAACGTAGAGCGCGTGCTATAGTAAAAATGTGCGCATAGAATGTAGTGATACCGAAAATATTTAAAGGGGGCCTCAAAATTGAATTGCGCCTGGGGCCTCTCAAGTGCTAAATCTGCCACTGCTCCTTCCTCTTACAATTCACACAAAGAATAGACTTATCCCTGTTTTTACAATCTGTGTACACATGCCCACCCACTGCAGTGTAGACAAGATGTTACCTTGTGTGAACAGTACTGTGAAGAATGGCCAAAAACACTTAATTACAATAGTAAACCGCCTAAACTTATATGAACTGTAACCCAAAAATATCCTATCACAGCTCATGAAGCTTGTTAATATTTTATGGGGTAAACTCACAACCCAATTTATAGATTTCACTTCATTTCCAATACTAAACCTAATCTTTACATTGTCCTTTATTTCTTCTTCTTTGAAACCATAATCTTTAAGGTTTTTAGGATATAAATCCATAATAAACTCCTCTTGGGTAGCTTCTTTTGGAATATCATAAATGAGTATAGCTGGATTGTTCAGTCTTGGCATATCACATTTAATTTCCTTAGCAACTAGTTTCTGAGTGTTTAATTTTCTCTAAATCTAAGTCCCAGGTCTGAACTAAAATACCCTTATTCCATATACTTCTTAAGTTCCTCATCTTAATAACACTGAACTCCTCTTTAAGTGTATTTATTACAGTCTTTTATTTCCTGACTTGATTTTACTTCAGATCCATCTCCTGTTATTATTATTATTAATAATATTATTATTATTAATAAAACACCAGAAATTATAGAAAATACATCGCCAAGGAGCCCGGAGTGTTCGATGACACATGTCGATGATGTCACCTGGCCTCAGAAACGAACCAACACATTGCCAAGGGATGCAAGGTGATCACCCAGACTGAGTACACTCATAGACATGACCAGGTAGCCAGGATAATACATCTGAAGCTAGCAAGGAAATACCAGTTGATTGAAGAAAGTGTACCATACAACAAGTACGAACACCAGGCAGTACTAGAGACCCCAACCCACAAGCTGTACTGGAACTGTGCCATATTAGCGGATAAGACAATCCCACACAACAGACCGGACATAACACTTGTAGACAAGACTACCTATCTGATTGACATAGCGGTACCCAACACGGGCAACCTGCAGAAAACCCATGGGGAAAAATCAGCAAATACACGAATATAAGACCAGAGATGCGGCATATGCAACAAGTAACGACCATCCCAATCATCGTGTCAACCACAGGTATGTTGCCAAATGCTTTACATAACAGCCTAACAACAATAAGTCTCCCAGAGAATACCTACAAGGAACTCCAGAAAGTTGCAATCCTGAACACCTGTAAGATAGTCAGAGAGTTCCTCCACCAACAGTAACACCAAACATAACAAAAAAATCCACCCTGTGTACTTTTTAGCAATACCCATCACAAGGTGAAACCCCCAATCAGGGAGAAATAATATAAGGGCAATAATAATACAATACAATAGAATACAATTTATTTCCATCAAAAGAATTTGTTTACAATAAATGAACCTGTTAAGAAAAGTAAATTTCTTGACAACAAGTTGCAATTCTTCATAAACAACAGTTTTTCCATACAAATTTATCTAATAGAAAAGATAATGAAATCACAACACATAGTACATTCCACACTGCAAACAGAGATAGTAATTTATCTGCATAACAATTCTAATCTACTGTGTCATTGAGTATCAAAAATTTTCTTCTTAGGAATTTTAATTTGGAGATAGGATAACTTCTCCTGAGCCTGAAATCAACACTAGCCAACAAGTTGTTTATATTCATTGTATGCCTATCTCTAAATCTATTTAGTATCCTAGGGTGGGACAAAACAATTGCTTTTGGGTTCCTTAAATTATGTGAGAAATTCCTTTGCAGATTCAGCTCTTCAAAAATAGTGTTAAGATTTTTCAAGATTACATTTAACTTCAGGTTTTGAACTGGAAAAAGTATTTTATATTTCAACAAAAATTGCCTTCTCTTATTCAGGTCACTCCAAAAGTTCATTCCCATTAAAAGTCTCAAAATCCTGTTAAATTAAGTTGTTTATTACCCTTATTTCGGTTATATTTGCTGTGCCCATACATTTACTAAATAATTAAGTTGGGAGTCCACTAATGCATAAATAAGGTAACTTTTGTTCTAAGAACTTATTCTTAATGTAGTAAAAAATAGTAGACATAAAATCTTTTTTTTGTACAAATTTGTTATATGAATTGCCCACTTAGACTGTAGTCAATCCATAAACCAAGGTAACAATGATTTGAAACGTCTACCATAGTTTGACATTTGCAATTCTGGAAATTCTGATCATGTAGGCAGTCATGTTTATGTAATTTAATAGAAGGATGACTATCCAAGATTTGATGAGGAGGTCTAATTATCAAAAATTTGTTTTTTCAAAGCTGAGTGCTAATTTATTATCATGCAACCAAGTTTGTAAATGTATTACGTCCTGCTGTAAATCTTTAGTAATTTTAGTTAAGTTCTTTCCAATTGTATATGATTGCAGCTGCATAAATTTTTATAGAGTTCTTAATTACTTCAAATATTTCATTTATATAGATATTGAACATGATTAGCCCTGAGGTACTCCTCTCTTTACATTATATGATTTTCCCTTTGTATTTTCTACTTCAACTATTATTTTTCTTTTGATTAAATAACATGCTAAAAGTTGATTCAAATATGGGATATTGAAATAATTAAGTCATATGCTTTTGTCAAATCTATAAATAAAATCATTATGAAGTTATTGTTGTTTAAATGTAAGTTAATTAAAAGAATCTACTAAATTTTCTAATAATGTCTCTGTGCTCTTACCCTTCTGATATGAGAATAGAGAGTTGTTTAGCAGTCCATATTGATGTAAGTATTTGCTAATATGGGGGAAAAATATAATTTTCTATTATCTTATTTATAACTGACTGTATTGTTATTGGTCTATAATTGCAAAAATCATCTGGAGATCCGTTTTTATATATCGGAATTACCTTAAATGGAAGTAAATTTGTAGGATAGCTTCTTGACTCAAACATCATTGCTATAAGCTCCACCAAGAGAACAGAGAACTGTTCTTTATTTCTCTTCACTTTGGTTACTGTAATACAGTCCAGTTCATAAGATTTCTTGTTCTTTAACTGTTCTATAATCTTAAGAATCTCAGTATATATTGTGGAGTTAAGACTACACAAGAGTTCACTATCTGAGGAAGACTATCTTGTTGATTAAAAAAATTTTGGCAATAACGAAAATAATATCTATTGAGATCTAATATAGCTTTGGCAAACCTATTTGCAGCCTCATATTGTTTCTTTGTACCAGAAATCTGTTCTAATAGTGTTTTGATTTGATTTTGTTGACATTTGTTGTGTAAGATACTTGCTCTTGTATTAACATATTATCTATGTTTTGTTTCAGTTTACCTGTTGATAAATAATTTTTCTTCATAACATTTGTTAATTTTATATCTTCACATGGATGTTGTTTTGAGTACATATCCACTATTAGTATACATGTTCTGTGATCTGAAAATTGATTTAATAGTATTTAAGAATTAGCATACTTCAACTTTATATTTGTTATAAGGTGATCTAAACAGGAGCTTACTGTTCTATCATCCTCCATCCTTTGTTGCCTAGTTATTCCAAATAAGGTGTGTTCAAATTAAGATTACAGAGTATTTGAATATCACATTATCAGTTTCATTGGTTAGTAAATTAATATTAAAATCTCCTACTAGAATAGTCTTATCAGCCTGTATGTCATCCCATTGCAAAATTGTGTTATCTAATTCTATTAGGAAACTGTTTATAGAATCTGATGGTGACATATAAAAAGCACAAATCATGAATGTGTTTTCAGGATCTTCTCCTAACAATTTGACACAACAGTTTTCACAAGACTGAGTTAAGTGGTAAACCTGTACTGCCTTAAAGCATGTTCTATAGTATATTATTATTCCTCCACCCCTTCTCAAATCTCTCAACATACAGACCTTGTCATAATCTTGTACGTTATAATAAGAAATTTCATCACTTTTTATATTAACCTCTGTTAAAACTATACATGAAATAAATTCTTTCATTACATTTATATATTGCAAGGTGTTAAACCAATTTTTTCTTAATGACCCGATATTTAGAGCTACCAGAAAGAACTGATTTTTATCAATTATAAGAGCTTGAATATTTGGATTATTTGAAAAATGTAAAGGTGAATTAAAAATCTGCGAGTCCTCAAAAAGCATACCTGATGTCTTTTTACCTTAGCTCTAGATTTCAAGAAATTTCAATTATGCAAAATAAAGAGTCTATTTATATACTGCAGATCTTTTGAACTCAAAATTCTCATGGCTCTTGATGATTCATTCTTCTTCACATAAATCCTTCCACATTTCAACCATAAAAATTTGTAACTGTGAGTTTTTATTGTTTTGTTTCCCAAAATAACTGCTTAAGATGAGTTGTTAAGTGTTCATTTATGAAGATTGGAATACTGCTATTGTTCTGATAGACATCATTTGCACAGTCGGACCTCCTTTGCCTTTCTAATCCATTTTTCCTTTACCACATGATTTGCAAATTTCACAATTAGTGTAGGCTTATAATTTTTTTTCTTATTGTTAGGTGTATATAATAATGCACTACTACTTCTTTATTGTGCTGTAGCTGTAATGCAAGCCCTAGCTGTTGTATAACATGCTCTAGATCTTGTCCTGCTAATCCAGTTAATCCTACCATTTCTACATTATTTGCTAACAGTTATTGTTCTATTGAGTCAATTCTTAAGTTAAATAAATTGGAATTTTCCTCATTTTGCTTGAATGAAGCTTCCAGATCCACAGTTCTTTTAGTGATTGCAGCATTGGAGTCCTGCAGTTCACTTATGATTTTTTGCATTTTGTCAAAGAAATCTGAGACAAATGAAATTGATTTCTTGATATCTTCAGCTCCTGTCTTCAGATCTTCCATTTGCTTCTTTATTGGTACAATTTCTATTAGTAAATCCAGCAAATGGATTTTACTGGATAGCTTCCTTACTATGTCCTCTCGCCAGCTTTTGTGTAACCTCTAACTCTTCGTTTTGCTACAGTTAATGAATGCAGCAAATCGTGATATTTTTCTGCCAAGTAGGAAATATCACATTTTTCTTCCCTCTTCTTTCCTGCAAAATATACATCTCCACTGCTGTTTCTTTTGTTTCGCCAACCTTTTATAGGTTGCTTCTTTCAATGAGCATCAATAATGATACCCATTGTTGCAGCTACGACATACCACCTCTAGCACACGCAGCAGTAGGTACATTTTTTGCATATATTGTGACTCATATTTGCAAACCTTTGGAGTAGAGTTAGTTTTAACACAAGACGTTTCAGTTAATACACTTGATAATAATAATAATAATGACAATAACAAAAAAAAATTGCTCCCTATGCATGGCTCAGGAGCGGGATGCTCTTCCCTGAGACTGAAGGATTCATACTCGCCATCCAAAACCAGGTAATCAACACCAGAAACTATAGAATATACATCACCAAGGAGCTCGGAGTGCCGATGACACTTGTCGACGATGCCACTTGGCCTCAAGAACGAACCAACACATCACCATGGGATGCAAGGTGATCACCCAGACACGACCAGGTAGCCAGGATAATACATCAGAAGCTAGCAAGGAAATACCAGTTGATCGAAAAAAGTGTACTGTACTACAAGTACGAACACCAGGCAGTACTAGAGAACCCACAAGCTGTACTGGGACCATGCCATAATAACAGATAAGACAATCCCGCACAACCGACCGGACATAACCCTTGTGGAAAACAAGGAAAACGCTGCCTATCTGATTGACATAGAGGTATCCAACACTGGCAACCTACGGAAAACCTAAGGGGGAAAAAATCAGGAAGAACACAAACCTAAGACAGGAGATCAAAGCGATGTGGCATATTCAACATGTTATGACCATCCGGATCATCATGTGAACCACAGGTATGGAGCCAAAGACCCTACATAACAGCCTAGCAGCAATAGGTCTTCCCCAGCAAACACATACAAGGAACTCCAGAATGTCGCAATCCTGAAAACCTGTACAATAGTCAGAGAGTTCCTCGACCAACAAAAACACTAGACATAACAATAACCACCCTGTATTCTTGGTAGCAATACCCATCATGAGGTGAAACCCCCAATCAGAGAGAAATAATATGAGCAATAATAATATCAGTAATCTCCTGTCTTAGATTTGTGCAGTTCCTGATTTTTTCCCCATTGGTTTTCTGCAGGTTGCCAGGTCCGCTTTGTCAATCAGATAGGTAGCCTTTTCCTTCTTGTCCACAAGGGTTATGTCCAGTCTGTTGTGTGAGATTTTCTTGTCCGTCATTATGACGTGGTCTCAGTACAGCTTGTGGATTGAGCTCTCTAGTACTGACCGGGGTTGGTACTTGTAGTATGGTACACTGTCTTTGATCAACTGATAGCTTCTGATGTATTATCCTGGCAACCTGGTCGAGTCTATGAGTGTACTCAGTCTGGGCGATCACCTTGCACCCCGCGGTGATGTGTTGGATCATTTCCGAGGCCAGATGGCATCGTCGACATGTGTCATCAGCACTCCGGGCTCCTTGGTGATGTATTTCGATAGTTCCTGGTGTTGATTACCTGGTCTTGGATGGTGAGCATGTATCCTTCAGTCTCGTGGAAGAGCATCCCGCTCGTGAGCCATGCATCGGAAGCAATTTTATCTACGTGGTCTTGATGGAGATCACTGTAGTGTCTGCCATGGAGTGTTTTTGCTGCCCATCTTTCTAGCTTCGTTTGTGCCTCCTGGTTGGGAGGGAATCCTCGCTTAGGTTGAGTGGGGTATACAGCTTGTCTATCTTTTTATGGCCTGGTGGTGTGCTGATGTGTGTGTTTCTGAAAATAATCCTTCAGGTAGAAATCGCTGTTTTCTGTTGCTCAATGAGGTCTATCAGGCCCATTCCTCCTTCTTTCCGAGCAATTGTCAGTCTCTCCATGGCTGACTTCAGGAGGTGTTGGCGACTCTTGTTAATCATTGTCCTTGTCTTTCTGCAGCTCAGATTAGTCCAATCTATGATCCCGATGTTAGCACATTTGTTTTTTCAGCAGGCTTCTAATTCTTTGATGGTATTATTCGGTCAGGCAGGCCTTACTTTCCTTGTGCTGTAACTGCTATGCCTGCATCATCCCCAAGTATTTGTTGGACTCTACCTCTGCCATGACATCAATCCCTTTACCAGTCTGTAGCTAGTAGTTTCGGTGACTAATTTTCCCTGGTGCAATCCATGGGTCTTGCATTTGTCTAGACCAAATTCCATCCTAATATCATTGCTGAATTTTTCTGTAATCTGGAGTAGTTGCTCGAATTGCTTCTTGGTTCGCGTGCATAGAACTTGATGTCATCCATGTACATCAGGTGGGTGACGGTCTACAGGCCTTCCTTCCTTCTTTGAGGTTATATTTGTACTTGCTGCTGTTGAGCATGGTGGATAGCAGGTTAAGTGCTAGACAGAAACACAGTGGGCTCAGGCATCTTCCTGAAAAATCCCTCATAATGGGGATTGCCCTGCTTGTGATCTTCTCAACATTAATTGTGGTACTCCATATCACCATCGTTTCTCCTAGGAAATTTGTACTATCGTATTGACTTCATAGGTGTTCAGTGCCCCTATTAGCCAGCTATGAGGCACGGAGTCAAAGGCCTTGCAATAATTGATGCAGACCATGTATAGGTTGTGGTGCTTCTTATAGGCTTGCTCCATAACTGTGGCATCTATAGTTAATTGCATCCTTTCTGCTGTTTGGCCATTATGTTCTGACTCTCTAAGTGGTCTGATATCTTCTTGGTCACGCAGCTGGTCAGGATCTTATACATCATTTGGAGGCAAGTGATTGGCCTGTATTTCACCGAATTTCTTGTATCTTCATCTTTAGGCTTCAGATATGCCATTCTTTGAGTGAGAAACTTTGGAATTGTCTCTGGGTGCCTTATCATTCTGGTGAACTGCTCTGCCAAGTGCTTGTGTGTGTGCAAGTGAGCTTCTTGTACCAGTAGTTGTGGACGTCATCTATTCCTGGAGTTTGCCAGTTGTGATAGTCCTCGATTATCTGTTTTACCACTTCTTCCTGAATCCCCCACTCTCTCACCCTTGGTTTTCTTGCGTTCTAGTTCTAGCCAGTGGGCTCAGCTGTTGTGTGTTACTTCCCTGCTCCCTATGTTGCCCCAGAACTCCTCAATCGTCTTCTGCTCAGGTGGTCCGTTTCCATCTTCTCCTAGACTCCTGTAGAATCCTTTTTGTTCCATTTAAATACAGTGGTAAACTTTCCATATATACACACTATTGAAACAAATTTTGTAATTGATTTATTTTTTAAATTAATTTAATTACATATCTTTGTATGTGCACTTATTTCTGTAGTTGTTAGTTTTAATTATATGTATTTTTATTTTTACTATTTGTTTTTTCCCCACTTCTGACTGTGGATTATTTCTGGAGGGTTGAAATTTAACTATAAGAAAAAAGTAAAGGAGCCAATAGTTCAAAAAATAGTACAGAAAGGATGCTAACCTGGTGAATACCAATTGATTGCAAAAAGAGACCATTGGTAGAAGTGATTGAAAAAAATAAAATAAAGAAAGAAAGAAACGCTCAAACAATTCCTTTTAAACCTCAAATCTGTCCCAAACAGACGTGTAACACTTTAATGTGTAAAGTTACTTTTGATATAGATGTAACTTGGTTTGCTGAATTTCCTTTTGTTCCCTCTCCCCTCCTTTTTTGGCAATCTTCTCTCACCCTTTCCTCCTTAGTTTGAATGCTCATGCCTAGCCCTTGTTTTTTCTCATTATGTTTTAATTTATTCTGTCATTTGGTTTACTTTAGCATAAATACTATTAAACAGAAGAATCTGATATACTACATAAGTGCAATAAATTTATAAATTTGCAATTCCATTAAAATAAATTAAAAATCAATAGAATCCAGTTAAACACTTTCATCTTCATTATTTAACAAAACACAAATAAGATTCACAATTTAAAATTTTTCATCTTTAAATGACAATTAGGATCGTCTGCAATATCTGAAAACTGACTCTCATATGGTGACTTTGATGAATTTACTGGCACTGTGCCCGTGCAATTAAAGATATTTTCTGAGCTCTGCAAATGACATTGGTGCAACAATGTTTCCGAACAAAACGGCAATCCTGAAAAAGCCCCTCTTCACGTGGAAAGCCATGTGATCCGTCGGCATAAGTTATAAGTCCTGGAAAAAAGATTTTTAAAAGTGAACCCTTTTCTGTGCATAAATTAATATACTGTATCAGGAGAGATCAATCATTTGGACATGCACTGGCAAGCCAACTGCTAATTATGCCCCGGCAAAATTTAAAATTTTCTGTATCAATAAAAAATATTTGCTGTGTAACAAAATAAAAGTCACAAACCAGCTCAGCAGTAAAAATAATAAAACAACTCTTTCACAAAACTTATAAAATAATGGCAGTGGTAACACTGGTGATGAACACAGTAATGATGAAGAGTCTGAATTAACACTGAAAAATAAACACAATAATGCCAATAAGTCCAAATTAAAGCTGACTACACAGTAGAGCAAAGGCTTGCAAAGAGTGTCCATTATGCTGCTGCATATTGCACAAATATAGTTTGTTCTCAGATGTATATGTTTTATTTACATGCTATAAATATTTGTTAACATTATCAGTAAATCAAGTAACCTGTGAACAAAGTTTTTCTGAATTAAAATTTATTAAAAATACTTTGATCCACTATGGCATCACCACATACAGAGGATTTCGTGTTAATGTTTGGAAAGCACCAGATATCTATAAGAATATCAATGAAGAAAAAATTCATTCACATATCTGAGCAAAATGATGTGTAAAGAAAATTCCTAAATACCTGTGGACATAAATTATTACAAATATAATTTTTTCCAACTAATATTATTTTTTAAATTTGTTTAATAAAATATATATATTTGCAATATAACAAAAAAGTAAACTTCAGCCATTATCAACCCACAGCAAGATGGGAAGCCTCCTCAACAATTCATGTTGAGGGAAATGGACCATAATCTGCCACGCTGGTCCAGTGCAGGTTGGCAGATCAACCATATTTAGCAGTCAGGGTCTTGAATCCCGGTCTACTCAAGGAGAGTGTGCTACTGCACTCCTGCTCCTGACCATTCAGCTATGGAGTATGAGCTGATTAATAAAAAAAAAAAAAAAAAATCCGGACCAAAATCCCTCCTCGATCTGCTCTCTAATAATGAATGGGTTTTTTTTTTTTTTTTTTGTTAGTTGTTAGCGCATCAACTTCTGTGGCCATAATGCTCCCAAGGTTTTTGCACTACTCTGATCCAAGCCCAAGGCAGGATTCGAACCCGCGAATTTTGGGTTGCCAGGCAGGCACTTTACAAACCCAGCTAGCCCAGTCAGCCCAATAATGAATGTACAGAAATGATTCCACTAATTACAAAAACTTATAACAAAATAACATAACACAAAAATATGAAATTTGGTATAAAGTATTTCCTACTGTTTAATTAATGATTTTACTCGGATAAGTGAAACCACATTAAAATTTGCTTGAAAATGTTTTTATTAATCACAACCAGATATGTATATGATGTTTTTGCCATGAATCAAAAGTAATTGTGGATCTTGTGATTAAAAAAAAAAAAAACTTAAATCAATTAGTAGTGTTAGCACTTATCTTAGAACTTAACTGACAAGTTGCATGGCTAAGTGGAAAGATTAGCATTAGCAATAAATTCAAGGAACAACTAGAGAAATTATTGGAGGGAGTGGATAACTGATGTGGGATTTTTTTTTTTTTTTGGTTGATTCTTTAAAAACTTGCTTCATTGCATCATATGACATTAATAATAATAATAATAATGATAATAATAATAATAATAATAATAATAATAATAATAAAATCAAAAATAGTAAAATAGTTCAAGTGGGAGTGAATGGAGTTTATTTAAAAGCAGAATCTTTTTGTTGTAATTAAATTCAAGGAACAACTAGAGAAATTATTAGAGGGAGTGGATTAGTGATGTGGGATTTTTTTTTTTTTTGGTTGATTCTTTAAAAACTTGCTTAATTGCATCATATGACATTAATAATAATAATAATAATAATAATAATAATAATAAAATCAAAAATAGTAAAATAGTTCAAGTGGGAGTGAATGGAGTTTATTTAAAAGCAGAATCTTTTTGTTGTAATTAGCTTTAATTAAGAAGATTAGAAATTTTTAAATGTTTTCTTAGCATTAGCATAGGCATATAATACAGGCTGGCCTCGATTAACGCGATTAATTCGTCCTGCGAGCGCATTGCGCAAAATGGAAACACGTTAATCGAATATAATAATCAATAGGAAAAATTATAATTGGTCCTTGACCTTCTGGAATGTCCATAAAGAATTTTAAAAATACCTTTTAAATAACTTTTTAACTGTATACAATGTAAAAGATAATGCAAATAATTATGGAATTAAATGTTTATTGCATAAAACAGCAGTTCCCAAACTGTGCGCCACGGAATATTTTAAATTTTCGAGGGAAACACAGCGATACTCAACATCTGTCGGACACCGTGCGAACTACTAGCTCGAAGTAGTTCACAGTTTCAGCATTTCTTATTAAGTTGTTTGGACCTAACTACTAAATGGAACTGTTAGGTATTTCTTTTGGTCTGGGTGCGCCTTGAAAAAATTACTGAGACACTAAGGGCACCGTGAACCGAGAAAGTTTGGGAACCATTGACATAAAATACACAATGAAGAAATGACTGTTGCGGAAATATTTGAACAGTGTTGACTTTCTCTTTTCATCAATAAATTTCCGATAGCCAACAACAATCTTCTCTGGGCCCTGGCGAAATAAATATCACAGAGAACTTCAAACCTTTTGTTTGAGGTTCTATGTGACACGAAAGATTTCATCTAATTCTTTTACTGTTATCTCCTTCGCGGTAACGTTTTCATCTGGTTCATTTAAAAATCTGAATTTTTATGCAAGTGTGCATTCACTTTATTAGCAGGAGACAAACAAGTAACATGTCTTCTTCCGATGGTTGATGGAACACACCGAGGTGGGCAGCAGGCAAACTTTTGTTTATTGACCGTACGACTCGCGATAAGCTTAACGCGCGATTCAAATCTTTTTCAACTATCACATAAAAAAAAAAAAAAAAAATTGCGTTAACTGGAAATTTGCATCGTGTAAAGTGAAAAGTGGTATAATTTTTCAAATAGCATTAACTGAAAATCACATTAATCGAACTCGCGTTATGCGAGGCCTGGCTGTACAAGAAAGAAAGTTTATATAATATCAGTGGGGAAAAAAAAAAAAATCTCTTCCCATTTCACCTATCCATCACTCCAAATGCTTGTCCAGTTCTGCCTTGAACTTATTTAAGTTTTTGACCTCCACCATGTCAGATGGAAGTTTGTTCCAACTATCAACCACCCGCTGGCTAAAGGCACATTTATTCTATAATTGTCTTTCCTCAATTTGAATTTATGTCCAATCAGGTGAGTAATCTGAGCAAGAGGAAGAATCACATCAGCATTGAGCTTGCTCAAAACCATTCAAGGCCTTATACACATGAATTAGATCACCTTGGCGGTGCTTAGTCTCCAGATGCTGCAATTTCCAGAACTCAAGTCTCTCTTGGTAACAGCAACCCTTTAAGGTTTAGGCCTAAACGGATGTCAGATTAACTAATGAGACTAGTCTGTAATCAAGTCATAAAGGAGACTAGGCAAGTGAAGGAAGATTACTAGAAATCTTTGGCAAAGGATGCTAAGAAAAATAGCAAGGACCTTTTTACTTATATAAACTCTAGAAGGAAGGGGATGAATGAGATTGGTCCAATTGATATCGATGGCTCAACTGTTGATGATCCTGCTCAGATAGCTGACAAACTGAATGAGTATTTTGCATCTACATTCACGCATGAGGAATTCTTTAGGGATGTGAAGGATAGAAGCTTATTAAACTCTAACAGGGACTTTAATGATTTTGGAATAATTGAGAGCAAAGTGGAGGAGAAATTGTTGAAGTTAAACATAAGAAATGCACCTGGTGTGAATGGGATCTATCTGGTTATATTAAAGGAGGCAGCAAAGGAAATAAGCAAACCCTTAGCCATAATTATGAGAGCATCCTTGGACTCAGGAGAAGTCCCCATGGACTGGAGATGTGCAAATGTATTCCCAATTCACAGAGGGAGGATCAAAAGATGATACAAGTAATTACAGACCTGTTAGTTTAACTTCCATTCCAGGGAAAATAATGGAGTCACTGGTTAAAGAAGCACTGCAGGATCATCTAGACAAGACTGCAGTAATAATTCAGACACATCTGTGTTTGTTAAGGGAAAGTCTTGTCTAACAAATTTGATTGCATACTATGAAGTGGTTACAAAGGAACTGGATGCAAAAAATAATTTTGATATCAAAGACTTGGATTTCAGGAAAGCTTTTGATACTGTTGCACATGGAAGATTACTATACAAATTGGAGCGATTTGGTATTAAGGGCAAGTTGCCACAATGGATAAAAGGATGGTTAAGTGGGAGATGACAGAGAGTGGTAATCAATGGACACTGCTCTTTGTGGACTAATTATTATTAGTGGAGTCCCCCAGATTCAGTGTTGGGCCCGCTGTTCTTTTGTATATTTATTGGTATTAGTATTAGTAATGGCCGCATGGTGCAAGAAAGCCTATGGCTTATGCTGCACCAGCCAAAAAAAAAAAAAAAAAAAAAAAAAATCCGAACAAAACAATGATAAAAAAAATAATAATAAATAAATAAATAATAATAATTAATTAAAAAAAGGAAATTAAACCTATCATCCTATGCACTTCCCTCACCCGAAAGTACTATCCAGATGACTTTTGAATTTCCCCAAACTATCAGCCTCTACGACCCATGAAGGCAACTTATTCCAGTAATTGATAACTCGCTGGCTAAAATAAAACTTCCTGAAGTCCAATCTAAACATTTCCCCCTGTAACTTGAATTTATGTCCCCTAGTTCTAGCATCATTTATAATCTTGAAAATTTCATCCTCATTCATTTTACTGATGCCTCTCAGAGCCTTAAACACCTCAATCAAATCTCCTCTAAGGTGTCTAGTTTCCAAACTCTGCAACCCACATATTCGAAGTCTTTCCTCATATGGACGCCCTTTTGCCGATCTCTCCAGGCGAGTTACCCGTCTTTGCACTCTTTCAAGAAGCTCGATGTCTTTCTTTAGGTGCGGTCTCCATACTTGAACACAGTATTCCAAGTATGGTCTAACATCAGCCTTATATAATGGGATTATCACGTCCCTATCTCTACTTGCAATGTTATTGATAAATATACAATATCAATGATATTGATGAATATATATGCAGATGTACAAAGGTTGGCAGATTTGTTAATGACAGTAATGGCAGTGTGCTACTGCAGCAGGATCTAGAATAGTTTAGCAGATATGCTCAAAAGTGGCAACTGAAGTTTAACATTGACAAATGCAAAAGTACTGCATATGGGTAGAAGCAACCCCAGAGAAATGTACCAGCTGTGTGGTAGAAAATGATAAAGACCTGGGAGTAATTGTATAGTCAGATATGAAGGTTTCTGAGCAATGCAGACAGGCTTGCCAGAGCAGGTCATGGGGTATTATCAATGATATACAGGAATTTTACTAGTAGGGAAAAGGAGGTGATTATCCCTTTGTATAAGGCAATGGTTAGGATATGCCTTGAGTACTGCATACAGGTCTGGAGGCCTCATTTTAGGAAGGATGTAGAGTTGCTTGAGAAAGTACAGAGAAGGGCAACAAGATTGGTGAGTGGAACGAAGGTACCCCCTTAACAAGAAAGGCTTAAGTTCTGCAAATTGCAGCGGCTGGAGACTAGGCACCTGCTAGGTGATCTGATTAAGGTGTATAAGGCCTTGAATGGGTGGAGCATGCTGAATCCTGATGGAATTCTGCCGCTTGCTCATAATACGAACCTGAGTGGGCATAAATTCAAATTGAGGAAAGACGGTTGTTGAATAGATATGTGGAAATTTGCCTTTAGCCAGCAGGTAGTTGATTGCTGGAAGAAACGTCTATCTGTCACTGTGGAAGTTGATAGCTTAAATAAATTCAAGGAGAAACTGAACAAACTTTTAGAGTGTAAATTTTTTTTTTTTTGGCTGATGCTACATAAGCTGATACCAGTGGCGTAGCTACCATGTAGGCAGGCAAGGCAATTGCCTCCGGGCCAAAGCCCTTTAGAGGCCCAACGTCTTTAGCTGTCTCGTCTTTTTGCAATTTTCATTAATTAAGTAGGGGCCGAAACATGTTCTTTGCCTCCAGGCCCGAAAAAGGTAGCTACGCTACTGGCTCATATGCTTTCTTTCTTGCATCACATGCCTCTACTACTACTACTAGTACTACTACCTTACAGGTGCCTAGTCTCCAGATGCTGCAATTTGCAAAACTTAAGTCTTTCTTGGTAACAGCAGCACTTTATTCCACTCACCAATCTCATTGCCCTTCTCTGTACTCATTCCAGCTCTACATCCTTCCTAAAATGAGACCTCCAGATCTGTATGCAGTACTCAAGGTGTAGCTTGATCACTGCCTTATACAAGGGGACAATCACTTCCTTATCCCTGCTAGCAAAATTTCTGTATATCATTGATAAGACACCATGAGCCACTCTTGTATCCTGTCTGCACTATAGGCTCTCAGTTTTTTTCTTTAATACCACTTACCCTTTCAAATTAAGAAAGGTTGTCGTCATGAGGTAAACTAAGCTATACACACTGAAGAAAATTTAATCTTGAACAGGTTTAACTGCATGGGGCGCAGTGTATATATATCCTTAAATTATAAAGTAGCCTTACTTCAAACACTGCCTAATTTCTATCAACCATAAAAGAAAATTTTATTATCTAATTTCTATCAACAATAAAAGAAAACAACTTTGATAAACTATGACAAAACTTTGTCAAATGTGGATGGCAAAGAAGCCCCACCCTGCAAATTTGCCAGAGTTTCATGAGCATATATAGCTCACATTGTACAGTCTACTTCAGATAGACTGGTGTGCGACCTTGAGTAGGGATGATGCTATTTCATGGTCATAGGTATAAAATGTTATTTATATGAGGTGCCCAATTATTATTTTAACATGAAAGAAATATAAAACTAATCCCACAGATAAAATAATATTTTTTATTGGGTACAAAATTATGTCCAACAGCAGATTAAAAACTACCAATGCACAAATATTCAAATAACACTGAAATGGTCACGTGCAAAAAATGATCTTTTAACTCTTAAGAAATTAAAAAGAGACAGCCAATTTCACTGGCATCAATGTGAATTATGCTAACATGCCAAAAGTCAGGGGACAATTGTAGTTATAAAATAAACATCTATTTCTTTATCAAAATCAATAGCATCTTAATTCACATTTGGGTGTCATTACTACTTCATTGTGCTGGGATGTTGTTGAGCGTGGCCTTTTTTTATCTCAAAAATACAAGGCACTCAGCTTGAACCTCTTGTTTCGCACTACAAAAAATGCTGCACCACACATACATTTATATGAATTTTTTAAAATTTCCTTTTCCGAAAAATTCCTGTGCCTCCTTTAACCTTAAAATCAAATAAAACATGTTTGTAAAAAAAAAAAAAGTGTGGGAAGGTGCTTAGTATAGCCAAGTCTGATTTCCCTTGATACATGCATATGTCACAGAACTTGAGTGTTCTTTAGAAAGATGTATTTTCATTAAATGTGTAGTGCTCTTTTTCTTAATAAACAAAGACAAACTTCTCTAAACAAATAAAGGGAGTACATTTCAGTATGTAACATTTACAAGATTTAGCATACAAGCAAATTAAATACAAAGCATATAATGCTGGTGATGAGCATAATGGAATGATTAATAATTGATTATTTCAATAATCGAATATGGAATTTTCATTATATATACATAATCGATGTGTGTGTGTGTGTGTGTGTGTGTGTGTGTGTGTGTGTGTGTGTGTGTGTGTGTGTGTGTGTGTGTGTGTGTGTGTGTGTGTGTGTGTGTGTGTGGTCATCATTTCATCATTCATGATGTCAGTTGATGTCAATGATGTCATGTGTTGTCAGCTGATATCAATGCTGTAATCACCAAATTTCCATAAAATTGATTATTAAATTGCCATAATTGATTATTTCAATACATTCTTCTAAAAGAAACCTTATATTTTATTGCATTTGGTGGCCACCTCAAATGCTAAAGGTAATCCAATATTTGCATTTAAATAAAAAACATTCTTGATCCTTCAAGCATCACAGCCTGGATAAATAGTTACAAAAGAAAGGCATTAACAGTCTTCTTCATTAAAACTCTTTTAGAAGCTACTGTTCTTTTTGTTTGATTCTGATCTGTTTTGACAGTTCTTTTAGATCGAAAAATTAGCAACAACCTCTCCTATCTATGAATACTTCCATAAATGACTGATAACTAGCTTCCATTATGAAAATATATAGTTTTTCAGAGAATTAACTGCCTCTGGCGTAATTCAAATGTTGTCTGATGGCGAAAAGTAACAGAAATTTACTTCACTGTATTACAATTTCATTCACAAATAGATGATAAATAATTTACAAGTCTAGAAGATATTCATATCTAAACAGTGATTATTTGTTTCTTATGTTAACACCGGTGTAGATATATAAGCATACTGAAAAATCATACGAAATAATTCTGCATGATTCTCTCTTTTTTTTTTTATCAACAATAAAGTGTGACATTAAATTCTTATTCCGAAAAAAAAAAAAACTCTCTCTTTCTCTCTAAAAACCAACTCTACCTCTAATGGTATATAACTTGCACTATTAAACACATGAAACATGGAAGCAAATTCAGTTTCAGTACAACATTTAAATGCAACAGGTAAAGTTTAATAATAAAGCATCACAAGTAAGTTTAATAATAAAGCATCACAAGTAAGTTTAATAATAGAGCATCACAAGTAAGTTTAATTATAAAGCATCACAAGTAAGTTTAATAATAAATAATCACAAGTAAGTTTAATAATAAAGCATTGCAAGTAAGTTTAATAATGCAGCATGTGCTTTTAACATTTGATTAATAGCAAAACTGATAAAGACACAGAGAGTATATTTCAGAATTAACAATAATGCTAATAAATCTGAGGAGGGGATGGAAGGAGAGAGATCACAAAAAAGCATGAAAATTATACAGTTTCAATTCAATTCAATTCACTGTTCTACAGCGAAACACATTTTTTTGTTTATATTTTCAGGTATGCTATAAGCCAACTTCTGTTTTTTGCCTTTAAAATCAGTACTCAATTAGTCACACTCATGAGCCAAAGCATTATAATCACCTCAGTCTCCATGAGTGGACACATCCCACAGCACCTAGGAGTGATGTCACCCATTGGCACGGTATATATAGTGACAGCACAGTAGTGCCTCTCACTTTGCCAGTAATGAAGATCATGCAATGGGAAATAATCTGTCGTGCTGGGGCAGCATCTTGGGAACTGCAGGCACTGTTGGCCACGTAGTGAGTTCAAGTGAGCCTGGGACTAGTCTGAAGAGGGACACACAAACCACCGTGCTCGGATGGGGAGACCACCACTATTGAGGTGGTGGTCTTCAATTAACAGCAGATTATAACCAGGGCACACAAAGAAATGGTTGCATGAGCATATGCCATCCAGTGGATGCTCATGCAGATAGGCTCACAAAGTAGGCGATCTGTTTGCGTCCATATTTGATGCTGCCAACTCTGACCAATTATAACTTTATAAAAATATAAATGAAATAATATTACAAATAAAATAAAATAAATAAGTAAAATCGACTGTAAAGTATAGAATAAAATTGTTAAACCCGTACTACTATAAAACTGAATAAAATTACAAATAAAATAAAATAAATAAGTAAAATTGACTGTAAAGTATAGATTAAAATCGTTAAACCTGTACTACTATAAAACTGAAGCTTTCGGCAGCATCTGCTGCCTTCCTCAATATAAGTAGTGCTGCATCAACAATTCATTATAAAGCACTATGCCTTCCCAGGAACCAGGATGTACTATGGTACCTGCGCATACTCTGTTTCCCATATGTTGGCACTGGAAGTGGCATGGGGCTGTATGACCTTAAAACATTCATCCCTATCCAGGATAATGGTCTCAAACATTACATTAATCCTACAACCCTTATCCCTATTCAAGCTAAGATCACCGAAGGAACAAATTCTTAGGCTCTCCAGCCACCTTCCGGTTCCAGAAACCCTCTACCTTATCTGTAATTACAGCTCCTTCAGCTGGCATACCATGCCCAGTTTCCCAGGCATGTTCCGCCACGGCCGACCCCAAGACATTAGCCAACCTAAGTGCCCTACTATGCTCCCCCAGTCTATCTTGTAATCTGCACTTAATCTCACCTGTGTAACATCCCCTACAATCTGGGCACTGAATTTTATAGACAACTCCACTGTTGTCAACTCCCACAACAGGGTCTTTAACAGCAGCCATCACCATGTGCAGCTTCCGCCCCAGAAGCTGCACACAACGTAATTGGTGCAACTGTAAAATGTGGGCTATTGGCTGCAACACACCCAGATAGTAGGGAATGTATGTGATGGAGCAAGGTACTCCCTCCGAGTACCATGTCCACAACAATCTTCAATCACATTCTGGGGGTATCCACATCTCATAAGGTCGGCCGTGACTCGCTTGATTTCTTCCTCCCTATCCTCCAAGGAAGAGCAGTGCAACCAAGAGCCCTGCTCATTAAAGCCCTAACCACACTCTTCTTATGAGTATACTGGGCCCGACACATCTCCTTCCTAAACACTCTTGTTTTTAATTGTCGGCCTACCCTGTAAACCACATTCAAAAATGGCAGGCACCCCCCCCCCCCCCGCTCGCCCTCGGAGGTAAACTTTATAAAGGGGGAGCCACTATTAAGCCAATTGAGAACCTCTGGCCCACGTCCCCCTATATAGCAAACTTATCATCCTCATACCTCTTCCATGCCCGCAGGGGTAGACTGGGGGAGCATAGTAGGGCACTTAGGTTGGCTAATTTCTCGGGGTCGGCCATGGCGGAACATGCCTGGGAAACCGGGGGTATGACAGCTGAAGGAGCTGTAATTACAGATAAGGTAGAGGGTTTCTGGAACCGGAAGTGGCTGGAGAGCCTAAGAATTTGTTCCTTGGGTGATCTTAGCTTGAATAAGGATAACGGTTGTAGGATTAATGTAATGTTTGAGACCGTTATCCTGGATAGGGATGAATGTTTTAAGGTCGTACAGCCCCCATTCCACTTCCGGTGCTAACATATGGGAAACGGAGTATGTGCAGGTACCATAGTACATCCCTGGGTCTGCTGGGAAGGCTTAGTGCTTTATAATGAATTGTTGATGCAGCACTACATATGTTGAGGAAGGCAGATGCTGCCTTCCTAAGCATAAGTAGAACTTCCTCAACATAAGCTGCCTTCCTCAATATAAAACTGAAGCTTTCGGCAGATTCTGCTGAAAGCTTCAGTTTTACAGTAGTATGGGCTTAACGATTTTAATCTATACTTTACAGTCGATTTTACATATTTATTTTATTTTATTCGTAATTTTATTTCATTTATATTTTTATAAAGTTATAATTGTTCTGAGTTGGCGGCATCAAATATGGATAGATTTCCTGACCACAGAGGCCTTTTTAGTGATCTGTTTCGTGTGCCTATGTTCGTCTTCCATTGACACCTATGTCAGCAGCAGGCACAAGAGCACCATTCCTAGACACTGGACAATTGGAAAAGAGTCATCTGGTCTGATGAATCAAGGTTCCAGCTCCATTATGCTGATGGATAAATGCATATTCAATTGCAAGAAGGTGTACAGCTGCCACTAGACTGCATGGTAACATGAAAACAGGCTGGTGGCAGTGGTATGATGGTTTGGGGTATGCTTTCGTAGACATCACTGGGTCCCCCTCATTCTCATTGAACACACCCTCTCCACCAGATCCTACCTCAGCACTGTTCTGAACCACGTTTTGTCTATTATCTATATGGCCATGGACTCTTTCAACAAGACCCCATGTCACAAGCCCAGAATTGTGAAGGAATGGTTCTAGGATCATATAAATATATTTTTTAATGAAAATCCCAAGCATGAAAGGTATTAGAAAATATAATATTTAGTATTGTGCATGGGTCAAAGGTTGAGAAGATGAAAGAAGATACTTCTTGATACTGGAGTTTAATTTCTGTACATTGCAATTTTCAGGATATACGTATGAAGGGAGATTGTTCGAGAAAACGGAAGTTGAAGGAATAAATGAGGAAGAAGAAAAGTTGGTTCTGTAAGTTTGAAGTTGAGCAGTAAAAGGATGCTGACTGGTTACAGCATGTGTTCGACCTGGTTTGGAAGAGAGGGAAAGAAATGTAGAAGCCAATTCAGAACTTTTCTACAGATACTTCTTCATGCAAGTAGCTATAGAAAAGGCATGCTGCAGAAACAGAACATGTGAGACAGAGAGACTTTAGCATTAGCATTAGCATTAGTAGAGGCGTTTGATGCAAGAAAGCAAGCTTATGCAGCATCAGCCAAAAAAAAATAAATAAATAAATAAATAAATAAAAAATAACCACTTCCACTTCACCCCTCTGTTCGTTCGAAATACCTGTCCAGCTGAGCCTTAAACTTATTTAGGCTATCAACTTCCACGACAAGGGGTGGAAGTCTGTTCCACCAACCAACCACCCGCTGGCTAAAGGCAAATTTCCTCACGTCTATCCTACATCTGTCTTTCCTCAATTTGAATTTATGCCCTCTCAGGTGATTATTCTGAGCAAGAGGAAGAATCCCATCAGCACTGAGCATGCTCAAACCATTCAAGGCTTTATACACCTCTATCAGATCACCTCGCTGGTGCCTAGTCTCCAGACACTGTAATTTGCAAAACGTAAGCCTTTCTTCGTAAGAGCACCCCTTTGTTCCATTCACCAATCTTGCTGCCCTTCTCTGTACTCGTTCCAGCACCTCTACATCCTTCTTGAAATGAGGCCTCCAGACCTGTATACAGTACTCTAGGTGTGGCCTGACCATTGCCTTATACAAGGGAATAATCACCCCTGCTAGAAAATTTCCTATATATCATCGACAATACACCATCATAAATTTTATTTTCCCCAGGCTCGAACCCATGTCATCGTTACTGGCAGTCTGGTGCTTATCCCCACGGCTACCCTTTTTTGTCAGAGATGGGTCATTAATTAAACTAACTGCCCTCTCTTGCATGTAGTCTAGAAGCCTGGGAGAGGTTTTGGGGGCACTGCAACAAAACATGCCCATAAAAGTCGATCCCCTTTTTCTTCATTTTTCGCATTTCACACAGTAGTGTATTACAGCAAAATCTTCAAAAAGAACTACCACTATGTACTTTTATTTAAATTATTTCTGCTCTTTCTTTTTAAAATTTACATTGTGACACTGTATAGCACCCAATCAAGTAAAAAACTGCACAATATAATATTATACTGCACAATAAACTGTAAAGTGGTAAGTTCTCCCTTATGTAGGTTGTGAAATCAAAACCTACAGGCACAGATGTGGCTCATAGTGATGCTATATCTATATGTACATGGGAAAATGATTATAATTGAGCCATTCCTTTTTGTCTGTTAAGCACTGTACTGAAAATTGGTTATTCATGATTCTACACTTTGACCAGTGGACCTAGTCTGTATGACCAAAAACATCTCCTGAACACAACAGTTTCTCTTCCAGAGTGGGTTTTTTCAACTTCACAGTTGGAACAACACATTCAGGTGGTAAATGCATATCCACGAGTGGAAAGATTGTATGGCATGACTTGTCACTCCGCAAGACTGATTTCCATTGAATCTATAATTTCACCCTGAAACCTGGTGAGTATATTCAGTTTTATTATCAAAAGCTTGTGGGCTAGCTCTTCTGTGAAAGTTCGTAGAATTCATCTCTCTCTCTCTCTCTGTGCTATAAGGAACAGTCACAGGTTTTCCTGTGGCTGCTGAAATTCTCTAGAGTATGATGGGGAGATGAGGTAACCCCTCATCATTTACACTCTCAAAATGAGTGCACTCCAGTCAGAATTTTGAAACCCTAGACTTCCTTCTTTTCATCATGTTGAAAATTTTTGATTTTGGAATGCTTAATTTCTGAACAACAACATGGACACACATTTCACTTACTTACCACCAACTACTGCGCATCTCTGAATCTCTATTAGCACTTACCTCCTCTTCATTCAGTAAGTTTTAAATTAATTCTGGTATACCACTGATAACCTTTATAGATCATGATATTTGAAATGAACATGTTAAGCACCAGAGCAATTCAGGTTATGAGGCAACAGTATGTTGTGTCTGTAAATTGCATATATTCTGTGGTTGATTGGCTGTTTACTGAATGAAACACCTAAATTTCCAGGAGAAAAAAACCATGCAACCCAAGCCTGAGTCCGGTTAACTCAAACACAGGAAATTAGCCCATAAAAATTTGCGTTATTGAGAAGATTTGAACCTGGGAATTTTCTGCTCAGTATGGGGAGGATGTTGATTATATCCACTGTGCCACTCGCAAAGGTCGAATATTTGAACATTTCTTTATCAAAAACAATATCTTGCGATCAGAAGAAAAATATTCTCACCTAGAAATAAATGTATTTGAGTTAGGGATTTGGTGTTATGTATATATTACTACTATGTGTCATAAGCTAATGTATATTTTTTTGTTTTTCTAGATCCATCAGTTACTGAACTCTACCCCCAGGGGCTCACATCTGATGAGTATGGGCTTGGCACACCCAGAGTCCTGAGCTGGATATCATCATCCTTCTCTCTAGGCTTCCTTGCACTATGTGGCTAGTAATAATAATAATAATAATAATAATAGAGCCATGAATATGAGAGGTGATATGCTAGAGAAGGTTGAGGTCTGATCTGGTATAAAATTTCCTTTGCTAGGCAAAGAAGCAAAACAAATCCTTGAGGAGAGAATGCTGCATATGGGTAAGATTGCTCATCATATGAGACTGAAAAAACTTGGAAAAGACAGACAGTTCGGGTGGGGCAAAGCAATGCATATGATGATCCAAGAGAAGAAAGACTCATCTCAGCCACAGATCCTGGCATTGTGGCTAAAGTGAAACAGCTAGTTCTCAAAGATAGTTGTGTACTTTAATTAGTATAAATTTAACAGCAAATGATGTGAGCATTAGCCATGGATCTTTTTTGCACGTGGCAGCCTGATGGGTTCTGAGATTGTTGACACCGCCTCAAAAGCTCCAAGAAAAGAGTGTACCATACAATTGTTGAAGCTTTGTAGAGAGAATGTTGTTTTTTTTTTTTTTACCAACTTATGACAAGGGAGGAATGCTAAGTACAGTCAGTCCTCATATAACATGTGTTTACATTACACGAATTCGATCATACGCGATTTATAAATACGGGAACGATATCGTATATAACACAAACCGAATTTGCTTATGCACGATTTGCCTTTGTGGTTACAAGAAATGGCAGTAGAACGCGGAATCACCCCAACTGAACAAAACACAATAGCAATGAAGAGAAGATTCTGAAAATGTATTTATGTTTTTTATATCAGTGAAGGGGAACCACATTTCACCATAATAACGTAAAAACCAACACAATTCCAGCTATCAGTATTATAGCAAATGCAATTAGATAGAGTTTACTACCCATTTATAACAGATTCCACTAGCAGAAACACAACTGGAAATTGTTTTTATTGTTTTATGGTAGTAACCCCCAGAAATGTGCTTTAGTGAAATGTGAGCTAGTGAGGTGTTAATAATGTGTCTCTGCCTTTACGGTGTTGTTTATTCAGTTGCTACAAGCACGCAGCTTTGTTTATGTGTATTAAGCGTGCCTCCTCATTTTGTAATTGTGCTTTATTCCCTAAAAATGAGTAAAATACTTAAAAGTTGTGAAAAGGAAGCATCCTGGTGAAGACACTACGGATTCAGAGAGAAAAAGAAAAGCAATATCGATAGACAGAGGTGGACTGGGTCAAAAATTATTACCCAGGAAAATTTGTAGTGGCCTCATACTAGTGGTTATGGCCAAAATCACATTGGCCTCTGGCCCACCGGGGGGTTTCCCCGGTAAGGCTTATGGCCAGTCCGCCTCTGTCGATAGAGAAAAAAATATGAAATTGTGAAACACTGTGAGCGAAATGAAAGACCATATGATATTGCAAGTGCTACAGGCCTAAATGAGGCTACGCCAGGAATTAGAAAGAATGCAGAAAAAATAAAAACAACTTTCATAGCAGGAAAAACTCAAAGTGTAACAAAATCCAGATCAAGACAAAAAGAAGTGGAAGAGATGGAACACCTGTTTGGATAGAAGATCAAACAAAGAACAAGTTTACTTGCAATAGAAGCAAAACCATTAGCAATATTTTATTACGTAATAGTCGTAATAAAATACTTACATATTTTATTACGATTATTTATTGTTTGGTAATGTTTTGGTTACAAATGTGTGTTCAATCTTGGGTGGTCGGCACCTAACCCTATTTTTCCCATAGGGCCTGTTATTTATAGTGCATGAGGATCTCTGGAACACAACTATCGTGCTATACGAGGACTGACTGTATGTTACTATGACCCAGAAACAAATCAGATGAACAAACAATGGAAACATTCACCTTCACCACCTCCAAAAAAGGTATAACTGTCTGCTAACAAGATCAGGTTGTCTTCTGGGACTCTAAAGGTATCATTCTTACAGATGATCTCTCAAAAGGCAACAGAATCAGTGGGCAGTAATAGTAGCAGTAGTGCTACAGAAACCTACTGGAAAGTTATGAGAGGTTATCAAATTTAAGAGATGTAGAAAGCTATCCACCTCCTGGCCAACAATGTTCCTGCTTGCAATGCTGGTCTCACAGTGGACTTTGCAATCAGTGTGGCATTGAAACTTGCAATACTCACATTATTCTCCCTATTTCAGACTGCTTCCCCTTCCCTAAAATGAAGAAACCATTACGAAATCACAAATTTCACACTGACGAGCAGGTAATTAACAAGTTAGGAGTCAAATTATTACATGAAAATAATAATAAATAATAATAATAACAAGGACAATGGTGACCAAGAGCCACCAACACCACATGAAGTCAGCAGTGGAGAGACTTAAAACATCTAGGGAAGAGGGAGGAAGGGACCTGATAGACCTTATCAAGCAAAAGAAAACAGCAATAGCTAACCTGAAGATTACTTCCAGAAACATGCAGCAGCACTCTACCAGGCCATAAGGAATATAGACAAGTGGCATACCCCACTCAACCTAAGCAAGGAGTCCCCTCTAGCCCAGATGGCATAAACCAAACTAGAACGATGGGCAAGGAAGATATTCCATGGCAGCCACTATAATGACCTCCATCAAGTTCACACATAGATAAAATTGCTTCCAACACATGGCTCACAAACGGGACACTCTTCCCCAAGATGAAGGATTCGTGCTCACCATCGAAGACCAGGTAATCAACACCAGAAACTATGGAAAATATATCGCCAAGGAGCCCTGAGTGTCAGATGACACATGTCGACGATGCCACCTAGCCTCAGAAATGAGCCAGCACATCACTGCAGGATCACCCAGACTGAGTACACCCGTAGGCACAACCAGGTAACCAGGATAATATATCAGAAGTTAGCAAGGAAATACCAGCTGATCAAAGAAAGTGTACTGTACTATACGAACCCCAGGCAGTACTAGAGACTCCAACCTATACTAGGACCAGGCCATAATAACAGATAAGACAATCCCATATAACAGACAGGACATAACCCTTGTGGACAAGAAGGAAAACGCTACCTATCTGCTTGACATAGCAGTGCCCAACACTGGCAACCTCCAGAAAACCCATGAGGAAAAAAATAGGAAGTACATGAATCTAAGACAGAAGATCAGAGAGATGTGGCTATGCAATAAGTAATTACCATCCAGACCATCATGTCAACCACTAGTATGGTGCCAAAGACCCTACATAACAAATTATGGTCTCCCAATTAACACCTACAAGGAACTCCAGAAAGTTGCAATCATTAGCATTAGCATTAGTAGAGGCATTTGATGCAAGAAAGCAAGCTTATGCAGCATCAGCCAAAAAAAAAAAAAAAAAAAAAACCCACTTCCACTTCACCCCTCTGTTCGTTCAAAATACCTGTCCAGCTGAGCCTTAAACTTATTTAGGCTATCAACCTCCACCACAAGGGATGGAAGTCTGTTCCACCAACCAACCACCCGCTGGCTAAAGGCAAATTTACACACGTCTATCCTACATCTGTCTTTCCTCAATTTGAATTTATACCCTCTCAGGTGATTATTCTGAGCTAGAGGAAGAATCCCATCAGCATTGAGCATGCTTAAACCATTCAAGGCTTTATATACCTCTATCAGATCACCTCGCTGGTGCCTAGTCTCCAGACACTGTAATTTGCAAAACTTAAGCCTTTCTTCGTAAGAGCACCCCTTTGTTCCATTCACTAATCTTGTTGCCCTTCTCTGTACTCGTTCCAGCAGCTCTACATCCTTCTTGAAATGAGGCCTCCAGACCTGTATACAGTACTCTAGGTGTGGCCTGACCATTGCCTTATACAAGGGAATAATCACCTCCTTATCCCTGCTGGAAAAATTCCTGTATATCATTGACAATACTCCATGAGCTACTCTTGCAGCCCGTCTGCACTCCTCAGAGAACTTCATATCTGCCTGCACAACCACCCCCAAGTCCCTTTCATTCTCTACCACTGTCAGTGTAGATACGTTGCTGTCAGAGTTGATACGTTGCTCTGGGGTTGCTGTTTCCCATGTGTAGTACTTTACATTTGTCAATGTTAAACTTCATTTGCCACCTCTCAGCCCATCTGCTCAACCTTTCCAGATCCTGTTGCAGCAGCATAGTGTCAGTAGTGTCCTTGACAACCCTGCCAACCTTTGTATCGTCTGCAAACTTGGACATTAATCCCGATATACCATCATCAATATCATTATTAAATACAGAAAACAATAATGGACCCAACACTGAGCCCTGAGGGACTCCACTAATAACATTAGTCCACGATGAGCAGTGTCCATTGATTACCACTCTCTGTCTTCTCCCCCTCAACCACCCCTTTATCCATAGCAGCAATTTGCCTCCAATGTCACACTGCTCCAATTTGTGTAGCAGTCTTCCATGTGCAACAGTATCAAAAGCCTTTCTAAGATCCAAGTATATAATATCAAAGCTATTCCCTGCATCCAGTTCTTTTGTGACTGCATCATAGTATCCAATCAAATTGGTCAGGCAAGACTTCCCCTTAACAAAACCATGCTGTGTCCGAGCTATAACTGAAGTCTTGTCTAAATGATCCTGCAGTGCTTCTTTAACCAGTGCCTCCATTAATTTACCTGGAACAGAAGTTAAGCTCACAGGTACATAATTACTTGTGTCAGCCTTTGATCCTCCTTTGTGAATTGGGGTCACATTTGCACATTTCCAGTCTATGGGTACCTCCCCTGAGTCCAAGAAAGCTCTCATAATTATGGCTAATGGTTTGCTTACTTCCTTTAATATAACTGGATAGATCCCATCCACCCCGGGTGCCTTTCTTGTGTTTATCTTCAACAATTTCTCCTCCACTTTACTCCCAGTTATTTCAAGATTCTGTAGCTTACTGCTAGAGTTGAATACACCTCTGGCATTCCCCTTGCTGAATAACTCCTCATGTGTGAATGTCGATGCAAAATATTCATTCAGTTTGTTAGCTACCTGAGCAGGATCGTCAACAGTTGACCCATCAATATCAAGTGGACCAATCTGATTCATCCCCTTCCTTCTAGAGTTTACATAAGTAAAGAACTCTTTGCTGTTTTTCTTTGCATCCCTTGCCAAGGATTTCTCGTAATCTGCCTTCGCCTGCCTAACCTCCTTTGTAACTTGGTTGCATATCAACTTGTATCTATCATAGGCTTCTGTGTCGTGTGTTAATTTGTAAGTATCCCATGCATTTTTCTTCTCTGCCATATGCCTCATTAATTCATCTGACATCCATTTTGGCCTAAACCTTGAACAATATTTCTTAATTGGTATGTAAAGCCTAGTAGCTTCCAAGATAAGTTCTTTGAATGCTTCCCAATTTGAATTTGCTGTTGGTAACATCATCAGTTGGTCCCACTGTATAGAATTTAAATACTGTCTCAGTCCATCGTAGTCACCTTTACGGAAGCAATAACCCTTCCCTTTACCCCTAATGGTAGTTACCTCTTTGAGTAAATCCCACTTCAGCACACTGTGATCACTGCCACCTAGTGGTTCATTTATCTGCAGATTCTTAATGCATGAAGAATCACTGCTGATAATCAAATCAAGAGTATTACTCCCTCTAGTTGCCTCCCGAACATGCTGATGTAGAAAACAATCATCCAATAAATCCACAAAAGCCCTGCTAGTGTGTGAGTATCCAGCCCCCAAATTCCAGTCAATATCTGGGAAATTAAAATCTCCCATTATAAGACACTCTGATTTACTGGCCCACTCTATTTCCCTGTACAGTTCCTTATTATACTCATCAGAGTCATTAGGCCTATAGCACACTCCTACTCTCAATTTTGATCTCCCAATGTTTATGTCACACCAAACTGATTCCACACTGCACTGTCCAGCGATGTCGACTGGCTTCACTTCCTTGGTTTTTATGTGTTTCTTAACTAATAGCATAACACCTCCCCCCTTCCTATCCTGTCTATCCTTTCTGTAGATGTTGTACTCCCCAAATTGCAGTTCCGCATCCCTTATATCTGTGTGACACCACGTCTCTGATATCCCAACAATATCTGCCTTTGATGTTTTGAGCAATACCTCAAATTCATCAAATTTATTTACTAAACTCTTAGCATTGGTGTACACACAAGTATACCTGCACCTGTTTCTATTCTTAGCTACCCTAACACAACCCATGTGTTTACTTGTACCACAATGGCTCCCAGCAGTCTCTGAAATACCATGCATCTTGTTTTTCAGGCTTCTGCTCATTCTAATAGAAGCAGTGCAAGAATCTCTTTCACCTCTGCCAGTGGCTACTGTCAATCTATTGGTCTTTGTCTCCCCCCAAGCTAGCAGTTTTCCGACCCACCTAACACTGCCTCGATAGCATCAGCAAATATTCTTGCACCCTTTCTATTTAAGTGTATCCCATCCCTGTAGAAGCAATCTCTCCTGTTAACAAGTACAGTCCAGGCTGAAAAAAATTCTACCCCTTGAGCCTTGCACAATCTTTCCAGGGCCGAATTGATCGACAAGGCTCTCATCGAATGACCGACAAGGCAATCCTGAACATCTGTAGGATAGTCAGAGAGTTCCTTGACCAACAGTAACACCACATAACAACCACTCTGTGTACTTGATAGCAATACCCTTCACAAGGTGGAACCCCCAATCAGGGAGAAATAATATAAGAGCAACAATGATAATACAATAATAATAATTGCCAGATTTCTATTGGTTACATTTCATTGAAATTTGTATTTACGAGACAAATCATTTTATTAGGCCCATACATAAAATTTCATAAAAATCTGTCTACTGGAAGTTGTTGTTGTTTGTTATTTGGTTTTTAGGAGCATTAGCAACTAAGGCCATATTGCTCTGACTGGAAGTTGAGATGTTATGTGCAGTCGGATGGACATGGTGAAGACAACAGGCATATTATGCATATATGCTAACACACCTAATAAAGCAGAAGCTTGATTTTATGTTCAGCAGCCCATACTTCTCCTTCAACCCATGCACGGTACTAAGTACTATAGGTTTTGACACCTTTCATGTTTGGGGTTTTCATAATAAAAAAAAAAAAAAAAAAAAAGAAAGAAAGAGTTTACCCACAGATAAGGAAAATGTATAGCTCTAGAAGGCAGCTACATATATGGGGACGAAACTGCCAGTCAACTTTCACTTTCCAAACTCAAGTATTTCTAGATGAAAGTTGACTGGCAGTTGATGCCCCTCATAGCACATTAAATTATAGGTAAATATTATGGCAAACAGATAAATTTTCATCATATTCTAAATTCCAATCGTGTATACTATTATTGTATTTCAACCATACAACAACCAACAATGGTTGATTGGTGTACGGTTTGAGGTGCATTGGCATTTATTCGGTACCATATATAATTCACTCATGCACCTCTCTTCACACCATCTGCCAAGCTCTCCTGTGCTACGACAAAACTAGTTTGCTACTTATGGGGGGTAAAGTCTCACCATACACACGCATCTTTAAACAAGAGTGCATCGATGCATCTCCACAGAGAAGGCAAAAGCATGAGTGCCAATCGTGTATATTATTGTAAATTTAACCTTATATGATGCAGCATGTAAATATAGTTAATACTGCATTATATATATTATAAGGATTCATAATAAAATTTTACATTTTTTAATTTTTACTTTTTATTCATTGTGTACATAATTAATTATTTAATTCTGATGTGACCCCCTGGGCTTTGGCCATGAAGGGGCAGTAGCAACTCTCTCTCTCTCTCTCTCTCTCTCTAATATGTTTGAAAAGTGTGTGTATTCTGTGGTCAATTTGCTGTTTTCTGAATGAAAAACCCAAATTTTGGGGAGAAAAATCTATGCTACTCTTGCCTGAGACTAACTCAGACACATTTTGAAAAAGACCTAAAAATTTACACAGAATTTCATTTATATGCATAAGGCTGAAATTATATATATACATTAAAGTTATACAAAATTAGTTGTAGAAAGGCATTCACTGATCAGGTGATTCGTCAGCTGATAACAGTTCTCTAGGGTTTTCTTTCTGCAAGGTTATCTTTACAGAATTTATCCAAATGGGTGCTTAATTTGTTGAAGATTTCTAGGATTGGCGGTAAACGTATCCTTCAGAGAATTAAGTTTTGTAAGTTAGGATGACCTCTTCTCACTTTCTTTGGTCCAAAAATAAAATATGATACAGTTGGGGTACCTCTGTGCCATGTTATGAGCCCTGCTAGAGTGAGGTTATTTCTTGCAAGCATCAAAGATCTCCAGGGAGTGGTGCCCTGGAGACCTCTGATAGATCTGAAAATAATAGGGAACAAGATATGAGGAACGATAACCCATATACAATACCTTGCATTTTTCAATGTTAAACTTCAACTGCCATTTCTCAGCCCATCTGCCTAATTTTTCTAGACCTCACTGCAGTAGCTTACCTTGATTACTGCCATTAACCACCCTACCAACCTTTGTATCATCTGCAAACTTAGACATTAAACCTGATACACCTTCATCAATATCATTAATGAATATAGAAGACAACAATGGGCCAGCAATGAACCCTAGGGGACTCAACTAATAACATTAGTCCATAAAGAGCAGTGTCCATTAATAACTGCTCTCTGTCTTCTTGGTGAAAGTTTACTGGCAGTTGAATGCCCCTCAATCATCCCTTCACTCAGAGAGGTAACTTGCCCTCAATGCCACACTCAGGGGTGGGTTGTCCTAAGGGTGCAAGGGGTGCACTGCACCCGGGCGCCAATGTTCAAGGGGCACCTGAAAACCTGAAACTTACTTACACATATGAAGAAAATTTTAAAGGGGGCACCAAATTTCAATTGCCACCCGGGGCACCACATACCCTAGGAATGTCCCTGGCCACACTGCTCAAATCTTTTATGTGCAAAAGTATCAAAATCTTTCCTGAAATTTATGTATAGATCCAATTGGGCTTAGTAGGAATGTAGTATATATTACTGGTGTCTCTGGCAATTTTGGGTATGTGATTATATGATAATTCTAAAGTTAATCTGTGGAAGAGATGATGGCTGAAAGGTAATTTGTCAAAGTGATTGCACATGTGATCGAAATTCCCAGTTTCACTCATTCATGTGCATGTTAAAGGTAAAGTGCAGCCATTATCAACCCACTGCAGGATGGAAGCCTCCTCAACGATTCATGCTGAGGGAAATGGACCATAATCTGCCAAGCTGGTCCAGTGTGGGATGGCAGATCGACCATATTCAGCAGTCAGGGGCTTGAACCCTGGTCTACTCAAAGAGCATGTGCTACTGCACTCCCGCTCCTGACCACTCAGCTACGTTTTTTTTTTTATGTGCATGTTAATCCCATTCAGACTTTTGAGGCCTCCAACAAAAAACCTAAATCCAATTTACATGCACTTAAGTGCACTGAAACTTGGGAATTTGGATTAACAACATTGTCCACAAAAAAAAGGGAACCACAGAAAATCTTTTGGATACCTCATGCCAGCATAACAGATGGTAGCAAGGTTGTCGTTGTTGTTGTTATTTGGTTTTTAGGAGCATTAGCAACTAAGGCCATATTGCTCCAGGAATATCAATGAAAAACAAGGCGTGAACTTTAAATATGATTACCATTATCGTTTCCGTGATAATTCACAAGCTAGCATTAAACTTTCTCTGCAAACAAACTAACAAACAAAGAACACCGAAAGAGAAGAAATCAGTCTACATAGCCAAACATAACAGCACATTAGCAAACAGGAAAATCAAGAAAGAAATGCTTCATTCTCACCCAAGACAAAACCTCAAATCAAGGAAAAGAATAGGATATTTTTTCATTTCATTTATTTTTTTCATATTTATTGTGTGGGTAGCACCAATAAATCTATAGCAAACTCTGCTGTGTATTATTAGCATTAGCAGAGGCATACGATGCAAGAAAGCAAGCTTATGCAGCATCAGCCAAAAAAAAAAAAAACACTCCCATTTCATGCATCTGTTCGCTCCAAATGCTTATCCAGCTCAGCCTTAAATATTTATTTAAGCTATCAACTTCCACAACAAGACATGGAAGTCTGTTCCAGCAATTAATTATCAGCTAGCTAAAGGCAAATTTCCACACATCTATTCTACAACTGTCTTTCCTAAGTTTGAATCTATGCCCCTTCAGGTTCTTAATCGGAGAAAGAGGAAGAATTCCATCAGAATTCCAACCTGTTCAAAGCCTTATACAAATCAATCATATCATCTCACATGTGCCTAGTCTCCAGGCACTGCAATTTGTAGAATTTAAGCATATCTTGGTAAGAGCACATCTTTGTTCCCCTCACCAATCTTGTTGCCCTTTTTTGTACTCGTTCTAGCAACTCTACATCCTTCTTAAATGAGGCCTCCAGACCTGTACACAGTATTCCAGGTGTGGCCTGACCATTGTCTTGTACAATGGGATAATCACCTCCTTGTCCCTGATACCAAAATTCCTATATATCATGACAAGACTCCATGACCTGCTCTGGCAGCCTGTCTACACTGCTCAGCATTTATATCTGACTGCACATTTACCCCAGGTCTTTTTCACTCTCCACTTCCCTGAGTGTAGTACCACACAGTTGGTACATTTCTCTTGGTTTACTGGTATCCATATGCAGTACTTTGCATTTGTCAATGGTAAACTTCAGTTGCCACTTCTCAGCCCATTTGCCCAAGTTAGCTAGATCCATTTGCAGTAACATACTGCCTTTACTATCATTAACAACCCTGTCAACATTTGTATCATCTGCAAACTTGGACAGTAAGCCTGATATACCCTCATCAATACTGTTCATGAATACACAAAAAAACAATGGGCCCAGCACTGAACCCTGGGGAACTTCACTAATAATATTAGTCCATAAAGAACGGTGTCCATTGATTACGACTCTCTGTTGACTCCCACTCAACCATCCCTTTATTCACTGTAGCAACTTGCCCTTAATGCCATACCTCTCCAATTTGTGCAGCAGTCTTCCATGTGCAACAGTATGAAAAGCTTTCCTGAAATCCAAGTATATGATATCAAAATTATTTTTTGCATCCAGTTCCTTTGTGACCACATCATAGTATCCAATCAAAACTGTCAGACAAGACCTCCCTTTAACAAACCCATGCTGTGTCTAGATCTTGTCTAGATGATCCTGCAAAACTTCTTTAACCAGTGACTCCATTATTTTCCCCAGAACACAAGTTAAACTAACAGGTCTATAGATACTTGTGTCACCTTTTGAACCCCTTTTGTGAATTCGGGATACATTTGCACACCTCCAGTCCATTGGGACTTCCTCTGAGCCTAAGAAGCTCTCATAATTATGGCTAACGATTTGCTTACTTCCTTTGCTGCTTCCTTCAATATAACTGGATAGATCCCTCCACCCAGGTGCCTTCCTTATATTTAACTTCAACAATTTATCCTCCACTTTGCTCTCAGTTATTACAAAATCACTTAGCTCCCTGTTAGAATTTAATAAGCTTCTGGCATTCTCCTCCTTGAATAACTCCACGTGTGTGAATGTATATGCAAAATACTCATTCAGTTTATCAGCTACCTGAGCATGATCATCAATAGTCAAACTATCTATGTTAAGTGGACAAATCTGATTCATCCCTCTCCTTCTCTTTGCTGTTTTTCTTTGCATTCTTTGCCAAAGATTTCTCATAATCTGCCTTTGCCTGCCTAACCTCCTTTGTGACTTAGTTACAGACTTGGTAGATGACTTTCATCAACTGGTGAAATACCACCACTTTGCTTATTGGAGGCTTGAAGTGGTGAAACCCATGTTTAGTCTCTAGAGCAAAGTTTCCGGCATCCCCTCCCCCCATACTTCTCCTGAAACCCATGCACGGTACTAAGTACTATACCTTTCGTGTTTGGGGTTTTCATAAAAAAAAAAAAAAAAAAAAAAAAAAAAAGACTAACTTATATCTGCCACAGGTTTCTGTGTCCCCTGATAATTTGTATGCATTTTTCTTCTCTGCTACAAGTCTCTTTAATTCATCTAACATCCATTTAGGCCTAAACCTTGAACAGTATTTCTTATGGAGGGTTGATAACGATTTTGACATTAATCCTGCTTATGACGTACGGCAGCAATGTAACTTTTTTTTCCACACAGGTGCGATCCCAAACCTTATGAACAGGTGCATCAGTTGTAGAGGTTGTTTTAATGTCAATATGCTTCAGAAATTGGACCCATGGTTGGAAGGTTACATAATCACGCTTTCCAAAGAGGGGTACAGTTATGCTGTTGTTGTTGTTGTTGTTGTTATTTGGTTTTTAGGAGCATTAGCAACTAAGGCCATATTGCTCCTGGGATATGCGGTGATCATTTCCTGACCTTTCCGCATCCTCCGTATTTGGTGGTCACTGGCTCGAACCCCAGTCTAATCAAGAAGCGTGTGCTACGCACTGTTGCTCCTGCCCACCTGGCTACTGAGACACTGGTACAGTTATGCGAAAATTATTGATAGGTGCAAGTCGAAAAATTTTAGTGTATCGGTTTAGTATCCATAAGGTTTTGAATGGCAAAGGAAAATTCTGCGAAGCTGCTGCAAGTGGGCGGCAAACACCAAAGAAACTGCAACCTGCTTCAAGTCGAACGAGGGAGGTAGTAAGAAAAGTGCAGTTGCTCGTTGTTGGTGAAAATCCAAAAACCCAAAAGCTATAGCGTCACATGTGGGAACCTCCCAGTCAACTGTTTTTTGCATAATCAACGAAAATTTGCAACTGGAGAAGATGCGCAAGGCCAACGTACACCACCTAGGAGCAAGGCACATTGCAGAGCGGTGGGTCGATGCTTGAAAACTCTACAAAAAATATCTGGCAGCTGAAAGATGGAAATTCATAGCAACATTGGACGAAGCGTGGGTATACCTTTCTGATTGTAACAAAATTCGGACAATTTATTACCGTCAAAAGGGTGACAAGGCCTTCCCAACATGGGCACGTCAGAGCAAGGAAAGTTTTGGCCGAGGTTTTATGGTTGTAGCTGGTTTTTGTTTTAACAGCAAATTTGAGCTGCTTAGAGTCACTAAAAACGGGAAAGTCAACTCAGTGTGTTACCAGACTGAAGTTCTACAGCCATTGTTTGACCGTGAAATACCCACACTGTACGGGTCTGACGCAGAAAAGGTCTGGGTACACCAGGATAAGGTGTCCGACCACACGTCACGTTACACTTGCGCTGTTTTGGAGAGAATGGAAGTGGCGAGAGGTATTCATTCAATCCCATTTGAAGATATACCTGTTAAATCACCTGATGGTTAAATCACCTGTTAAATCACACATGATTTTTGTGCATTCAAACTTTTGAAAAGAACTCTCGGAAACTGCCACCCCAGAACTTTTGAAGGATTGTGGAAAGTCTGCCAGCAGGAATGGGATAAGAAGGACTTGGCAGTTTTGCAGCACGCTTTACTTCAATGGAAATTGCGATGTCGTGCAATAGTCCATGAGCATGGAAAGCAAACAGAACACAACTGGTGGTTGCTGCACGGAATTTCATAGTTTTAAAGGACTGTCAAAATTGTTATCAAAATGCTGAATCAACCCTCTGTAGTTGGTATGAAAAGCCTAGTATCCTCCAAGATTAAGTCCCTGAAGCTTCTCATTTATAATTCACCATTAGTAACATCATCAGTTGATCCCACTGTATAGAATTTAAAAACTCTTGGAGACCACTGCAGTCACCTTTACGAAAGCAAAGCCCTTCCCTTTACCCTTAATGGTAGATACATCTTTAAGTAAATGCCACATCAGTATACTGTGATCACTGTCACCCAGTTGTTTCTTTATCTGTAAATTCTTGATGCATGAATAATCACTGCTGATAATCAGATCAAGAGTATTACTCCCTCTGGTTGCCTCTCAAACATGTTGCTGTAGAAAACAGTCATCCAATAAATCCACAAAAGTCTTGCTAGTGTGTGAGTGCCAACCCACAAGTTCCAGTCAATATCTGGAAAGTTAAAATCTGCTATTATAAGACATTCTGATTTACTGGCCCACTTTGTTTCTTTGCACAATTACTCATTGTACTCATCAGATTCATTAGGCCTATAACACACACACACACACACACACACACACACACACACACACACACACACACACACACACACACATCTACTCTCATTTTCCCTTTCCCAGTGCTTATGTCACACCACACTGACTCAACATTGCATTGTCCACTAACGGAGTCTGCTGACGAGGCTACTAGTGACGGTCGTGTTCCAAGCCGCTAAGTGGATTTTTCTTATTTATTGATTTGAAATTATTGTTTTTCTAAAACTTTTGATTTAAATTTAGTAGTATAACATTATTTTGTGATTTTTTGAATAATTTGGTGTATTTATTCTTTACTCGGCCTTGTAAAAGTATCGGTAAGGGTTTCCACGTGTTCGTAACTACCGCTACCGTTATTAACTTTCCCGCCATTGTGATACCGTACTAGATATACCGTAGGTTATATACCGTACTAGATAGCGTTAGTTGAACTTCGTTAGCAGTTAAATTGTACGTTTAAATAAATACATATAACGACTTAGATTACAAACGTAATATAATTAATAACATAACATAATTAATTAATAAATTAATAGAATCATGACTCAGACCAGAGCAGCAAAGCAAAAGGCTCAAGCTAATGGAAGTGCTGTGGCTCAGAGCAGAACTGAGGGGGACAGTTGTCCTCTGACTCACAGCCTTATAAAATGCACTGTTTGCTTGATGTTTGCAGAGCAATCGGGTACGGGACATGATACTGCCAAGGGGGATGTCTTTGTGTGTGTGCGCGATGCAAGGAGTGTATCGATATCAGGCAACAACTCGGCGTTCTTTTGGGCCTATATGAGAGCTTGAAGGACAGGGTGGATGCCCTCGAAGAAACTAAATTGAGGGGCCCATCAAGCTCTCAGCTGCCCACATCAATGCCAGAGCTTGCACTTGGGCATCGCGTGACACAGAGACAACCCCCAAGGCAGAATGCGCTGGTCCCGAAGGAACTAGTAGTTGTTGGTGACTCTATTGTCAGGGAAACGGGGAACATGCTTTGTAAAAAAGATAGGTGGAACAGGACCAGGGTATGTCTGCCAGGGGCAAAGGTTGATGACGTTGTAGAGCGAATATCATCTTTTAAGGGCACAAAAGGTGATATAGTTGTACACGTTGGCACTAATAATATTAAGAGTAGGAGACCGGCAGAATTACTTAACAAGTACAGGTCACTGTTGAACAAAAGCCGAGAATTAGGGTTGAATTTGAAAGTGTCTGCAATTCTGCCCAGACACGATAGGAGGGAGTATATGATGAGAGCCTTGTCGATCAATTCGGCCCTGGAAAGATTGTGCAAGGCTCAAGGGGTAGAATTTTTTTCAGCCTGGACTGTACTTGTTAACAGGAGAGATTGCTTCTACAGGGATGGGATACACTTAAATAGAAAGGGTGCAAGAATATTTGCTGATGCTATCGAGGCAGTGTTAGGTGGGTCGGAAAACTGCTAGCTTGGGGGGAGACAAAGACCAATAGATTGACAGTAGCCACTGGCAGAGGTGAAAGAGATTCTTGCACTGCTTCTATTAGAATGAGCAGAAGCCTGAAAAACAAGATGCATGGTATTTCAGAGACTGCTGGGAGCCATTGTGGTACAAGTAAACACATGGGTTGTGTTAGGGTAGCTAAGAATAGAAACAGGTGCAGGTATACTTGTGTGTACACCAATGCTAAGAGTTTAGTAAATAAATTTGATGAATTTGAGGTATTGCTCAAAACATCAAAGGCAGATATTGTTGGGATATCAGAGACGTGGTGTCACACAGATATAAGGGATGCGGAACTGCAATTTGGGGAGTACAACATCTACAGAAAGGATAGACAGGATAGGAAGGGGGGAGGTGTTATGCTATTAGTTAAGAAACACATAAAAACCAAGGAAGTGAAGCCAGTCGACATCGCTGGACAGTGCAGTGTGGAATCAGTTTGGTGTGACATAAACATTGGGAGATCAAAATTGAGAGTAGGAGTGTGCTATAGGCCTAATGACTCTGATGAGTATAATAAGGAACTGTACAGGGAAATAGAGTGGGCCAGTAAATCAGAGTGTCTTATAATGGGAGATTTTAATTTCCCAGATATTGACTGGAATTTGGGGGCTGGATACTCACACACTAGCAGGGCTTTTGTGGATTTATTGGATGATTGTTTTCTACATCAGCATGTTCGGGAGGCAACTAGAGGGAGTAATACTCTTGATTTGATTATCAGCAGTGATTCTTCATGCATTAAGAATCTGCAGATAAATGAACCACTAGGTGGCAGTGATCACAGTGTGCTGAAGTGGGATTTACTCAAAGAGGTAACTACCATTAGGGGTAAAGGGAAGGGTTATTGCTTCCATAAAGGCGACTACGATGGACTGAGACAGTATTTAAATTCTATACAGTGGGCCCAACTGATGATGTTACCAACAGCAAATTCAAAATGGGAAGCATTCAAAGAACTTATCTTGGAAGCTACTAGGCTTTACATACCAACTAAGAAATATTGTTCATAGTTTAGGCCAAAATGGATGTCAGATGAACTAATGAGGCATATGGCAGAGAAGAAAAATGCATGGGATACTTACAAATTAACACATGACACAGAAGCCTATGATAGACACAAGTTGATATGCAACCAAGTTACAAAGGAGGTTAGGCAGGCGAAGGCAGATTACGAGAAATCCTTGGCAAGGGATGCAAAGAAAAACAGCAAAGAGTTCTTTACTTATGTAAACTCTAGAAGGAAAGGGATGAATCAGATTGGTCCACTTGATATTGATGGGTCAAGTGTTGATGATCCTGCTCAGGTGGCTAACAAACTAAATGAATATTTTGCATCGACATTCACACATGAGGAGTTATTCAGCGAGGGGAATGCCAGAGGTGTATTCAACTCTAGCAGTAAGTTACAGAATCTTGAAATAACTGGGAGTAAAGTGGAGGAGAAACTGTTGAAGATAAACACAAGAAAGGCACCCGGGGTGGATGGGATCTATCCAGTTATATTAAAGGAGGCAGCAAAGGAAGTAAGCAAACCCTTAGCCATAATTATGAGAGCTTCCTTGGACTCAGGGGAGGTACCCATAGACTGGAAATGTGCAAATGTGACCCCAATTCACAAAGGAGGATCAAAGGCTGACACAAGTAATTATAGACCTGTGAGCTTGACTTCTGTTCCAGGAAAATTAATGGAGGCACTGGTTAAAGACGCACTGCAGGATCATTTAGACAAGACTTCAGTTATAGCTCAGACACAGCATGGTTTTGTTAAGGGGAAGTCTTGCCTGACCAATTTGATTGGATACTATGATGCAGTCACAAAAGAACTGGATGCAGGGAATAACTTTGATATTATATACTTGGATCTTAGAAAGGCTTTTGATACTGTTGCACATGGAAGACTGCTACACAAATTGGAGCAGTGTGACATTGGAGGCAAATTGCTGCTATGGATAAAGGGGTGGTTGAGGGGGAGAAGACAGAGAGTGGTAATCAATGGACACTGCTCATCGTGGACTGATGTTATTAGTGGAGTCCCTCAGGGCTCAGTGTTGGGTCCATTATTGTTTTCTGTATTTATAAATGATATTGATGATGGTATATCGGGATTAATGTCCAAGTTTGCAGACGATACAAAGGTTGGCAGGGTTGTCAAGGACACTACTGACACTATGCTTCTGCAACAGGATCTGGAAAGGTTGAGCAGATGGGCTGAGAGGTGGCAAATGAAGTTTAACATTGACAAATGTAAAGTACTACACATGGGAAACAGCAACCCCAGAGCAACGTATCAACTCTATGGTACAACACTGACAGTGGTAGAGAATGAAAGGGACTTGGGGGTGGTTGTGCAGGCAGATATGAAGTTCTCTGAGCAGTGCAGACGGGCTGCAAGAGTAGCTCATGGAGTATTGTCAATGATATACAGGAATTTTTCCAGCAGGGATAAGGAGGTGATTATTCCATTGTATAAGGCGATGGTCAGGCCACACCTAGAGTACTGTATACAGGTCTGGAGGCCTCATTTCAAGAAGGATGTAGAGCTGCTGGAACGAGTACAGAGAAGGGCAACAAGATTAGTGAATGGAACAAAGGGGTGCTCTTACGAAGAAAGGCTTAAGTTTTGCAAATTACAGTGTCTGGAGACTAGGCACCAGCGAGGTGATCTGATAGAGGTGTATAAAGCCTTGAATGGTTTAAGCATGCTCAATGCTGATGGGATTCTTCCTCTAGCTCAGAATAATCACCTGAGAGGGCATAAATTCAAATTGAGGAAAGACAGATGTAGGATAGACGTGCGGAAATTTGCCTTTAGCCAGCGGGTGGTTGGTTGGTGGAACAGACACTTCCATCCCTTGTGGTGGAGGTTGATAGCCTAAATAAGTTTAAGGCTCAGCTGGACAGGTATTTTGAACGAACAGAGGGGTGAAGTGGAAGTGGTTTTTTTTTTTTTTTTTTTTTTGGCTGATGCTGCATAAGCTTGCTTTCTTGCATCAAATGCCTCTACTAATGCTAATGCTAATGCTAATGCTAATGTCAACTGGATGTGCTTTCTTAACTAATAACTAACAGCATGCTGGAAAGGCTTCACCATCTTGGATGGCATCGACTATTAGGGATGCATGGGATGAAGTGAAACAGTCAACACAAAGGTGTTTGGAAGAAGTTATCCCCAGGGGCTCACATCTGGTGAGTATGGGCTTGGTACACCCAGGGTCCTGAGCTGAATATCGTCATTCTTCCCTTTCTTGGTGATTCCTTTCTACTTCTCTCTCTCTCTCTCTCTCTCTCTCTCTCTCTCTCAGGGTAATAGGGAAATTTTTATTTGGCCAGTGCAGCATAAGCCTCAGGCTTCCTTGCACCATATGGCTAATAATAATAATAATAAGTTAGTCCTTGAAACTTTCAAAAGCATTCAGGCTTTTAGAAGGAGCTATGTCCATTTTTGAAAAGGCGGATACCGATTTTGAACGAAGTTCCAAAGTAAGTCCCAAAACAAATGCAGACATATTGATCTAAAATGGTATTTTAGATCAATATTTCTGTTATAGAGAAAGCTACAGAGAAGAGAAAAGAAGAGCCACAATTCAAACTTCATTGGATTCCGACTTTCATAAAAGACAGCATCCTCTCATACCAACTGAAAGTCGTATCCGAACATCAACTAGGTCTACAAAAAATCCATCCAAACCACCTGCAAGTAAGTGTATACATGTAGACGAAAAAAGATCCAGATGATGTAGAATTTGTGCCATTCACTTAAGATTTGCTTTAATAAATTTATACTGTACACCTAGTAGGGTGTACAGACAAAGTGAATGTATTGAAGCAGAAGCAGGTTTTTATCATTTATTTTGTCCAAATTAAAGGTTTTAAAATAATCAATCCCCTCTAATCGTATCTGCAACCTCCTACTTTTTATATTTTCCTATCTTTTACTCTTACTAAATTTTTTCATCCCTTTAATGCTGCCAAACAAAGTGTTTATATTTTATGTTTGAAGGTCACAAGCCTTTATGTAAATGCAGAGTGGAGGGACTTTCTTTCACAATTTTGTAAGTTGTTGCATTAATATTTAATGCAACTCTAGTGTTAACAGTAAGTGCTATGCTTAATTTTGTGCGACTTTTGAGCATCACATGCATCTGCGAGTGAAAAAAGGTAGTGATCTGCTTTACGACAAAGGTCCAGAACCTAACCTGTCGTAACTGCAGGGTATGCCTGTATATGTATATATATATGTTGTTTGTGCAAGATTTTATTAGTCGTTGGTAGAAGGAGCTGATTGAGTTTAACCAGTGAGGCATAACTTTAAGCAAGTGAGCAGTTATAGAAAACTGACGTGAGTTGGTGTACTGCCAGGGAGAAATGTGAAGTTTTGATCAAGAACGATGGTTCTTACTCTTGAACAAAAAATTTTCGTAGTGAAGCATTATTTTGGTAAGAAATCACATACGTTGTGTCAAGATGCATTCCAAGATGTGTTCACTGAAGTGGAGGTGTCAAACAAAACCATAATTTACTATCGTATTAGAATTTTTGAAGAGAAAGGATCTGTGTGTGTGTGTGTGATCAAAAAATAATCACAGGCATGCAGTCCTAAATGTGCTGGAAGGTGTGAGGTTTGGTTTGTTGCAGTCCTCTAAATCATTATGAAATCTGTCCCAACAGAAAAACATGTCTTTAGGTAGTGCAAAACATGTCTTTAGGTATAAAGCTACACATTTCTTGCATTTGAGAGCATATTGCATCCATGAATTGTGGAATATCGATCATGCTGCTAGGCTTCATTACTATAATTGTTTTAGAGCCTTTGTCCATAACAACATTCAAATGTTAGACAAAACTTGTTTTTCCAGATGAAGCAAGCATGGTTTCACCTGAGTTGTTATGTTAATAGTGAAAATGATCAATTATGGAATTTAACAATCCCCATGCATATCACTAAAATCTATTGCATTCAATTAAATCACGAGAATGCACACTAAATGTGTGCATTCTCATGATGCAAGATTATCTGTCCAATATTCTTTGAGGACACTGTGACACCAGAACATTATCAAAACATTTTAATGCAATTTATCACAGAGCCACTTGCCATACCAGGTGAATGACCATGAACTTATCAAAATATTTTAATGCAGTTTATCGCTTCACTTGAGGTCAATGAGAGATATTCCTGGATTCAGCAGAACAGAGCCACTTGCCATACTGCACAAACAAATTATTTTTGAAGAACAGATGATTTCACAGGGCTTATGTCCCTCCCCCCCCATGTCTCAGATCTATCTCCAACAGATTTGTTTCTGTAGCCACATTTCAAAGGACTTGTAACAATAACCCTTGCACCATAAAACAACTGAAAACGAACATCTTAGAAGCTATTGCAAAAGTAAATCAAATAACTCATTATCAAGTGGCACAGAATATGGTGAAACAAGTGAATGCTTGCATTCAGTAGACTGGTGGGTACTTCCAGTATCTTTTGTGAACTGTATTTAAATAATTTTTTTTATTGTTTTACATATTTGCTTGTTATTATAACAAATATTATGAAGTGAAACTCCGGTCACATTTTAAAATGAACTCCCTGTATAATAACACTGATCAACATTTGTTTCTCTTACTATCTTTGCTCTGATTGATTGATTGATTGATTGATTGATTGATTGATTGATTGATATCTCTGATTGATTTTTTCAAACTGATTCCAAATATGGGAGAAAAAATAATCTCCAACTCTCACAGTTATGGAGAAGCTTCTAGCTTCATTTTTCATAAAAACAGAACTACTACAAAATTAAATATCCTCTTCAAAAGAATACTTTATTATTTAAATGTTTGGAAGACAACTGATTTCTTAATTCGCTTATTATATTCATTATATTAATTCATTATATTAATGAATAATGTTTTCTCCAAATTCATTATATTAATGAATTTGGAGAAAACTATTTTGGAAGGAAATAACATTAGAGCAGAGCTGTGAATTTTTGTATTTATATTTTTCACAGGTTTTAGCACTGTTTTAAAATTATTGTAAGATTTTTTTATGTATCTTTGGTTTTATTTGCTTATGACTTATCTACCAATTTCCGAGACAACTTTTTTTATATGATTTTTTTCTTGCTAGAGAGGTTTACAAGATATCACTCTGTCCAGGCTGTCTAATATGGAATCAGCCCCTCTATAAGACATACTAACTCAAATTTTACGTCTTACTAAACTAAAGTAGCTGAAGTTTTTCCATCATTCAAATTTCAAATGAAATTGTTGAATGAACATTTCGATTACTGAACTAATCATTTGAATATGCTCATCACTACTAAGAAACTTGGAATATATTACTATTAATGAAAAAGGAGACAGACACTAAGGATACAATTACATACCATTTCCCCAGACTCGTCCTCCTCGAAACTCTCCTTCAAATCTCATACCATCACTTCGCCAAAAAGTGCCATGTCCATGAAACCATCCTTGCATGAATTCTCCTTCATACCTGTCAAATTAAAAATTCTCAAACTATATAAACTTATTTTAAAATTAGTTTTACTGAATACTAAATTTGGGTATTCAGTAAGCATGCACTCCCTGGCCAAAAATTGAAATCTTTTGCAATTGACATCAACAGATAATTAAATGCATGCAAATATAAATTTTCACATAGTGTGATCACAAGTTCTTTGGTATCAGATAAATTATTATTATTATTATTAATATCCATATGATGCAAGGAAGCCTGAGGCTTATGCTGCACCAGGAAAGAAAAAAGTTCCAGAGTATCCCTGAGAGAGAGAGAGAGAGTCAAAAGTAGAAGGGACTCACCAAGAAAGAGAAGAATGATGATATCCAGCTCAGGACCCTGGGTGTGCCAAGCCCATACTCACCAGATGTGAGCCCCTGGGGATGCATGCTTTCCTAGCACTTTTTAGCCAATGGTCATGGGAAGGACAAGTGATCTTTCCAATTTTCAAAAATCGTGTTATTGCTGAGAATGCAATTGGCAGGAGCCACAATTGAGAAAACAAAGGAAATCATTAGGGTGTTGAAAGCAACCATTTCAAAAGTGTATATGATGAATGGAAGACAAAAAGAGAATATAGCTCTAAAAGGAAGAAATGTGGCAGAAAGTATACAAAATTGGCAAGAAAGAGAACAGAAGATCCAGTGTGCAGCAAATAACTGAAAAATTCAATCAGGCAAAGAAAAACCCATTTCCAACCATGAAGGGGGATTTTGTAGTCATGTGCCTATAGATGTCTGCTCAGAAAGCCACTTTTGTAAAGTAAAATCGAAAGATTCGACTAGAGTCATGTTGCCAATACCAAGACTGAACCGTGGAATAGTGAAAAAATAACGTGGGGTAATTAACCTCATTTTAAACAGTTTTGTACTGATGGCAGGGCGAGTAGTGTGAACCTCACAAAGCTATGCATCAAAGACTGTCGTGTGTCCACCACTCAAGTGGCTGGATGGTCTCGTGATATGAAGCATGTTCTGTTTGTACAAACTGAGTCTACTCATACCATTAAAGGTCATGTTACTTCCAATAAATATCTTTCTGTTATATCAGTCAAATTTTTGTCTGCAGCATTTCATTTTTACTCGCATTCCAATGGATTCTTCCAAGACCACAACACAATGCGATGGATCCTTTCAAAAACAACAATTTTTGCACAATGCAAAAATTGTATCTGAATGATTTGAGTAACATTCCTAAGATTTCCAACATCTACCCTGGCCAACTAATTCACCTTGAATTAGGTGGCCAGGATAAAAAATAATAATAATAAAATTAGATTACAGTAAGAAATATTAATCTAAAATATAATGGAATTAAACTGAAACTTTATTCAAAATAATAATCTGCAACTTACATTGTTTCATCTATCCATAGAAGATGAGTTGATATTTCATTGAAACAGTTGAAATTTTATCATTCTGACTATATAAGAATAATTGAGATTGCAGAATACAGTTCTCCCTAATAGCAATAACGGTTTCAAAACATACAGAGTAAGAAATTTAGACATGTTAATTGAGCAAATACTGGACAGCAAGCTCATATACTGACTAGTTAAAACTGGTCACTCAGCAACCCTAGTTACATCTATTAAATCAAAGCAAGGTGACTTTGTGTCTGTGCTGCGAACAAGAAAAATCCTTTGACAAAACTTAGGCATATTGGAAACAGTAGTGGATTTGAAGGGGCAGGATGTTCCTCAAACGTTATACTAAAACCTAAAATATGACAGCCAGTTTCTACCACTGATTAGAAAAGTTTCTTTTACAAGCAGTAGTAGAAACTGGGTGTCATCTTTTCAGGGAAGAAAGAGAGACTTTAGCTGAAGGTAAGAAGGGGTGGTTAATGACAAGGTTGTTAATGTCATATTGCTTCAAAATGACTTAGATTCACAAATGATTTGAAAAATGGCAACTGAAGCATAATGCTGCTAAATTAAGATTTTGACATACAGTAATAGTGTTTTACGAATTTTACGTAACTCAGGAATGACTAATAAAATATTGCTACTATATTCCTCATATGCCAAAATTACAAAAACCACATAGCCTCAGAAGAATAAAGAAAAATAGCTATATATTTTTCAATTAATTAGTTTTATATATAGAAAGAGTTATATATTTTTAATTATTTCAATTTAAAACTTTATCTGGGAAGAGCAGTGACGTAGCCGGAGTGGCATATAAGAAAAGAAAAAAAAAAAACATGTTATTATTGTACTGTAAAAACTGATATCTATTTCGCAGCCTTGGCTATTATATTTTTACTGTTTTAAATTTTACAATCCTAAAAAAAAAAAAAAAAAAAAAATTGAGTGAAAAAAAAAATTACGTAAGTCCGAAGTTACATAACTCAGGCTTACATAAGTCGGGGACTTACCATATAGGGGTTACAAGTTAGAAGGAATGGAGTTAAGAGTTGGAATGTCAAAAAAGACTTAGGGGTTAAGATGTAAACATGAAATTTTCAATGCAGTGTAAATAAGTGGCTAGGAAGGCAAATGGTGTCCTGTCTATGATATATATAGGACCTTTACAAGCAGAGAAAAGGATGTCATCATACATTTATATAAGATAATAGTGAGACAGTATTTAAAATATTGTGTTCATGCCTAGAGGCCACACTTGGAAAAAAGACATAGAAGTTCTAGAAAGAGTTCAAAAAAGGGCAACCAGATTGGTAAGGAGTGCTATTTCTTGTCCAAGCTTGGCAACTAGGCATCTCTCTTTTTCCAAGGAAAAACAGAGAGAGTTGTTGTTGTTGTTGTTGTTATTTTGTTTTTAGGAGCATTAGCAACTAAGGCCATATTGCTCCGGGGATATGTGGTGGTCATTCTCTGACCTTTCTGCATCCTCCATATTTGGTGGTCACGGGCTCGAACCCCGGTCTACTCAAGAAGCGTGTGCTAAGCACTGCTGCTCCTGCCCACCTGGCTAGGGAGGCGCCAAAAGAGAGAGAGAGAGAGAGAGAGAGAGAGAGAGAGAGAGAGAGAGAGAGAGAGAGAAGAAACAGTGGGCACAAATACAGAATTTTGGTGAGTAAATAAAATGCTGGATCATATGAAGTTTACTTTCGGGGGCAACATGTTGTCAATAAACAGAATGAATGGCCTGCAACAGTGGACGAGATAGTTTGGTAAAGTTCAAAGTGGAATTAGATAGGCACTTTTATGATGAAGGGGTAAGGTATGAATAATATATATATATATATATATATATATATATATTTTTTTTTTTTTGTAGGTGCAAAAAAACTCACTTCCTCTGCATCATTTTGGCATGTAATACTAATACAAATTGGTATTAAAGACAAATAAACTTCATTGACATATGCAACTTATTGACTCTAGGTTTTCACATGCCGAAGTTGCATCGTTTTGCCAACATTGATCAAAATGCTATATTATTGGACAACTCTTTGATAATCAAACTCAGTGTTGCATGTTTCTCATTCTTTGCAACTAATCACATCTAATAGTTACTGCCAATACAACTGCACATTATAATAGACATTTTAGCAATATAATTGCTATCACATAATGTATAATAATGGATATCAATATGTTCCCTGTCTAATATAGAATTAAATGAGTTCTGGGATTACCAATGTGATCTTAGGTAGTCTAGAGACCAGACATGTATATTTTTATAAGTGTTAAAAAATAGGCTATGGGTACCCAGATGAACAATTGTGTTGTTCCAGAACTTCTGTGACTTTTCGGTCCCTAGAGGATTTTTGGTTTGGTTTGGTTTTTAATGGTGCATGGTCCTTAGAGGAACTGCACCATTGCACCTCAGTAAATGATTTGGTAATTATAATTAGCAATTTGACTACTAAGAAAACAGACTATGACAACAAACAAAATCTTAACTCCTTCTGCTTATAATCAATAATAAAGACAATATTAAAGAAACATAATTTTCTGGTGCTACATATTAGCAGGCAATGCTAGTACAAAAAAATAATCAAATTTTTTCTAAAAGCTGTGAAAGTATACTATATACATACTATATACTGAAAGGACAGAATTTGTGGGATACTTAGTTCCTGGGCAACATGATGCTGTCATTCCTCTCGCTAGCGGACAAACCCACAGCTTGGCAGGTACATAGGTACACTGCATTCACATAGACCATAATTCAATGTCAGTATGGATAAATGTCACGAGTTAATTGACTTTGAAAGAGGGATGATAGCAGGTGCCTGATGCATGGATCACTCTATCGCAGAGGTGGTACGAAATTTGCACTATCCCCATTCGACAGTATCAAGAGTGTATCAGGAATACGCCATTTCCAGAATAACATCTCATTGTGGACAGTCCTGTGGGCAGGAAAAGGTGGTAGATGAACGTGGCTATCGATGTCTGTCTCGTATTGTTTCAGTCAACCGGAGAACAGCAGTGGCACAAATCACCATGACTTCAATGAGGGAGGTGCCATAAATGTCTCCACCAAGACCATCAAGCAATCATTGACCACAACAGATTATGGGAACAGCTGACCCACCAGAATCCCATTGCTAACACCACGACACAGGACTCTACACCTCAACTGGGCAAAGGGACATCAGCACTGGACCTTGGATGATTGGAGATGGGTCTCCTTGTCCGATGAGTCCCATTTCTAGTTATTTTGAGCAGACCAGAGGGTGCGTATCTGGTGGAAACCACACAAAGCTATGCACCCATCATGTTAACACAGAGCTGTTCAGGCAGGTGGACAGTCGGCAATGGTCTAGGGCGTGCTCAACTGACACAAGTTGGGACCTCTGGTACATCTAGAAGCATCTCTGAATGGTCCAGGTTACGTGTCCATCCTTGCAGACCATCTGCATCCTTTCATGGTCATCATGCACCTACAGGGCAATGGACTCTTCCAGCAGGACAATGCGATTCCCCACAGAGCTGTGGTGATTAGAACATGGTTTGAACAGCATTCTGCTGATTTTACCATCATGGAATGGCCTCCCAGTTTACCGGGCATGAACTCTGCGGAGCATCTTTGGGATGCTGTGGAAAGGTCCGTTCAAGGTTTGGATCCTCCATCCAGGAATGCGAAAGAATTATGGACAGCAGTGCAGAAAGCATGGATGGAAATAGCTGTGGAATGCTTTCGTAAACTAGGAGACTCAATACTTCGCTGTGTGACTGCCCTTATCCAGGCAAAAGGTGGGCCTACCCATTACTAGGTAGGTATTCCATGAATTCTGTCCACTTAGTGTATACTATACATACAATACTATGAAGGTATACTTCATAATATTTAACATTTTTTTGTAAAAGAAAGTTAGGTTACCGAAAATTTGAAAAAAGTATAATTTTTTAAAGTAGAGTTGCATGATGACATATCATTCTAAAATGTCAAAAAAAAAAAAAATGCTTGTAATCAAACTGAACATCTGCTTGATGTACTATTTGATTGATAATAGCTGTTAGTCCTGATTAGGCGCAAACAATAAGAAACATGCACAGCTGAGTTTGATTTTCAATGAACCACCCAACAGCTTCAGGAAGTAAAAGGTTTGAATCAATGAAGTTATTTACTTGTTCATAATCCTTCATTACTGATATGATGAAATTAATATTCTTTTTAAGAGCTGCAAAGGGCTAAAAACAGAATTTTACTTTGCTAAATTATCTAATCTAAATACAGTGGACTTCTGTCTGTCTCACTTTAAAAATGATATGCTGATTAAGTGAGATTTGTAATAATTTCTGGGCTGAAAGCCATGGTAAGCTGTTTCTCAGAAGTGAATCTCCATTGAAATTAGTGGTATAGATCTTCCACTTACTTCGAGCCATCTGAAAAATGCATGAGACCAAGACCGGAGGGAAGGCCATTCTCAAACCGTCCAATGTAGAAGTTATCATTTCGAAATTTCATCTGTCCCATTCCATGCTTTACAAACTTTTCATTCCATTCGCCAGTATACACCGCTCCATCTGGATAATTAAAGTAGCCAAGTATCTCCATACTTGATCTGTCAGAATCATTTGATTTAGCTGGAAAAGAATTATACATGTATTATTATTTATTACATTTTCTAAAAGTAATGTGCTTTCCAATTTCATTAAATGTAAATATTAAATGATTTAATATAAGAGATAATTTATATTAGAACAGGGGCCAAAACAGATAAAATGCTGAAGGTTGCAAGCTGCAAGGATTCTTGTGGGCAGCAAGAACAGTTCCTTATCACTAATTATGCATGTTTCAAAATAGGATTTAATTTTTGTTGTTCAATGTTTATATTTACGGTTTAATTTTTTATATGTATTAATTAAATGCAAAAATAAAATAGAACACAGTCATTACATGACACTAATAATATTCTTATATGGTTTTAATCTGAAAATGTCATCTCATACACATTTTCCAGTCTCTCTACATCTCTAATGCTTTGAGATTGTATTACATTGAGTGCCTGACATCGTAGTCATAACATCATAATTGGAGTAATGAGGAATGGTGCTGTGTACTCCTCACAAATGAGTTCAGATACAGTCACCAGTCGGAATCTTGTTACGTCTTAGTCTGACGTGAAAGAGGAATCCAGAACAAAACTCTATGCACATACAGGAACACAGTCAGTTTGGTGGAGCTAGTATGGATAGCATTAGTCTTTGCAGTCGTACAGGTCTGTGGCAGTTAGTCAACACCATTATCACTCATATGTTGAAGATATTCAACATATGAGTGATAATGAAGATATTCAACATATGAGTGTTATCATTAAAGAAAGAAAATGATATTCAGCCACCTGATTTTTGGATTAAGATGGGTGAGATGACTCATCATATACTGATTACTTTTTTCTTCTCAAATATTGAATATACCCCCTTCCTCTTAATAGTGGAAGCTGAAATAAATGTTAAATCTGCAGCATGAGCAATTATTTCATTATGAAATTTATCCCGGATGATTATCCTGTACAGAATATTTTCTGGTGATAACTTTTGCACAACTATAAATTTACCAGTCATATGGGCTCAAACGCATGTACTAAATTGCATTGATTGACCATTCAACTATGTCAGGCCTTCTATTTGCATCCAGGGCTGGCCTTAAAGGAAAACAAACCAGAAGGTTCTCCAGAACATAAACATGTCAGCATTTAGATGGCATCCCCTAGGCTTGCACATTATTTGGCAGACATTCTTAACTGGCCACTTAGCAAGTTCTGCCAAGAATATATATACATTATGAAGTCTCTATGAAGAGATATACAAATGCTTGTAATTTACATGTGTATTTGCAAGCCTCTTTAGTTGCAAATTCCTCTGTCCTCTGGTTACTATGGGCGTCACAAGGATGCCAAGTCACTTTGGGCCAAAAAATTAAAAGAAGCTGAATGAAGAATAACTGAAAATCTTAGAGACGAAATTCTTGGTAATATTGTGCACGTGAGGCCACACAATGTCGCACCAAAGCAACATTGTTGATTGTCAGGCCTACTCATTTTTTTTTTTTTTTTAGTTTGTTTAATGCCTCAATGTACTGAAATTAATTTATTATCGTTCCTTCTCCAAAAATATGATGGGGATAATGCCCATAAAGTACCAAAGAACAGCAAACATCATTTTGCCTGCTGATGCTTGGACTTTTAAATTTTTTTGGACATTTGATGGTGAAATTCTTGGACCGTGTCCTTGTTTATTGGATCACAACGATGAACCTGGATTCAACTCGTCACAATAACCTTTAAAAATGCATAATTTTTTTTGTCAGAACCTCAATATCAGTCAGTTGGTTTCTCCATGAGAATCCTACTGTAGTTACCATATATAGAATGGAGAGACTAAATCTGGTGAACTAGCACCACTCAAAAGAATTGGCTTAGCTGGAAAGTTTAGAAGTACTCATTATATCTCCTATTTGAATAATTAGGATACAGTGAAATTTAGAACTTCTTGGGGGAGGGGGCAACACATAAACAAGTGGTCAGTGCAGAGTGCAGTAGCACATACTTTTCTGTTTACTGTGGCTCGAGCTCATGGTACCTCTACATGAAGGCTAATAATAATAATAATACTTTATGGAAATTTTTTTTAAAAAAGTATGTTTACATTTTAAAATTGTACAAAAAAAAAAAGCAAGGATAGAGATCATTACAAATGAAGTTTTTAATGAAGAAGAAGAGAGCCCTCAAAGACTGAGTGCTGGGGGCTTGAATGGGATAAAGATAGACCTGGCTAGGATGATTTGCTAATCTCCCTAGAAGCAGAAATTCAGCTGGAACAGATGGTTGTTTCATGAAAGTTTATCCAGCAATCGTGATGAGGCAGTTTTCAAGATAAGTAGACAGACACGTTAACTACATAATTGTAATTATTGGGCCATTGAAAACTGCACATACAAACCGAAACAAAATTAAGCTGAGATGGATTGTCGGACTTTTTTTTTTTTTTTTTGTCAACTATTTATAAATGTTACAAGATTTTATTTTAGAACTGAAGGTCAAGATTCTTAAATCTGTAAATGAAAAATTACCAAAGAAGTGGATCAGATATTGAGACCAATTGGGTGGTGCCCGGTCGACAGATTTAGCCCCTGCATTACAAATATGGTAAATTAACCATCTCCTGCTAATTTATGTAACAAGAGAAGTCATATTATAGCATGAGATTAAACTCGTGATCTTATGTATTACTGTGTACACATGGTTATACCCAAGTGATCAGCATTATAAAAATATAAATCCGGATGAATCAACATATGTATCAGAGAGAAGAGGAAAATCTGTATTTAATTATTTAATGTATTTAATATCAATAAAAAGCATTAAATGATAAATTGAGTATACTAACCAACCAAGCAAACAAACAAAGAGCATGCTAGTGTAGAAAGTGGATTTTAAGAATGATTCATAAAAAAGGATTCAAAAGCAAGTTAAACATAAATGTTCTCCAAGTTTCTTACTGTCCAAAGAAAGTTGTGAAAAAAACTTACCAAGAAATCTCAAAACAGAAGAAAAGTTTCAATGGAAAGAAATTTAAATTTAATTTTATTTAATAGTGGAAAGAAATTTAATAAATCCATTCTCTGAATACAGTATAACTACATTCCTCTGTAGATGATCCTGCATTATCTCTGATCCTCAGATCTCCTATGCTTAATACAATTAGAGCCAATCAGTTTAACAATAACACTGTTTTGCTCTTAAAAGACAATAGTTGTTCTACATCATCTACTTTGGCCTCTGGCAGACATATCCTAGTACTACTCCACATATACTTTTTGCACAATATATTTCACATTTCCATGACAATTAAATCACCACCTATAGCAATTTCCTGTAGAACCAAGAATTGTTACTGCAGAGGATGTCTTTGAGTTGTCTGATGCTGGAGTATGGACTCAAACATTGGGCTGGGCAGCTGAGACCTTGATGAGTCCCTCTCTTTTAACCTTCAAGGGCATTAACCCTATTCTTCAAACCCTCATATAATCTCATCAAAACTGAGTTTGCCCTTAACCTTCTCATGCTTTTTGCAGTGAACACACACAAAGGCATCCCCTATAACTGTATCATGTCCTACTCAGTTGCATTGCAAAAAGGAGCATAAGGGTCCCTACACACTGGTGAGTGAGTGAAGTTTTACTACACATTGGTTTAAATGAGACTCTTCATAATGCCAGCGAGCGACAAAGTGGTGTTGCTGATTCTCAAGCCAGAAACATTTTGAGCTTATGTACTAGACTTCCTCTCCCTGCTTTGTGCTGGTTACCTTGTAAAAGATGTAAAATTTAAAAAGAAATTTTAATGAGTGAGGTGCCGTCTCAACCTGTACTTTGAGAAAAGATTAAGTCAATTTTTGGAGAAAAGAAGTTACAAACAAGTTGTGGACTTAAGTGGCAGTTGCCAGCAGACTAGAAAGTGGTGAGATGAATTTATTATTTCAGTTAAATAGGCATATATGTACAATGTGTATGTATGCATTTCTTTGTATAGGCCTATTCATACGTTTCCCATAAAGAAATTACAGTATTATAGTTAAGTTTAGGACCAGTGAACACAAGTCCAAACATAATGACAATATTCTTATTATTACACACATACATATGAGATTGTAGGAAAAGAGATCTAATTCTAAATATAAAATAGTAGGCTGACATGGACTCAAAAAAAAAAACAATTTTCAGGTGCTTCTGCTTTTATGTAAAGGTGCCAATATGTATTTTTCCCTGTCCATTCACATTCAACAACTCGACTCCTAGTACTACTAATAATAATAATTATTATTACTAGTAGTAATAATAATTATAATTATTATTACTACTAGTAATAATAATTATAATAATAATTATTATTATTATTATTACTAGTAGTAGTAGTATTTTATTTATAATAGTAGTAGTATAAGTTTTTTTTTTTTTTTCTATTTATTTTGGAGAAAAGAAGTTACAAACAAGTTGTGAACTGAAGTGGCAGTTGCCAGCAGACCAGAAAGTGGTGAGATGAATTTATTATTTCAGTTAAATAGGCATATATGTTTATTTATCTATTTATTTTTATTTACAATAATAGCAACAGCAGTATTTAATAATAATATATATCCTATATTTTACTATTATTAAAACAATAAGAATTTATTTTATCCTAACAAACTTCCTATTCCTTTTTTTTCCCATGATAATTTTGATTTGGTCTGCAACTGCATGGGCTCTCTGGGCATTTATTTGTAAGAACTTCAAGGCTTGGCCATTATTTTTATTATGGGAATATTCCATAATTTATTTTCTGTTTAAATTGGTTGACTGCTTTGATATATATATATATATATATATATATATGGGGCACTTGGGATCTCTAAGGAGATGATTGTAAGACAGGCAGCCCAGCTGTTTTACAATTTGAGCATTTCGTCTCTTGGGACTTTTACATTCCTTGTAGAGTAGCCTCTGACAGCATAGAGGCCACAGGTTCGCTCTTTTTTTGGGAGCAGGTGTTGAAGTGTACACAAACTTCAAATGCTTATTGCACTTAGGTATTGAGAAATGTTTCCCATACCTATGGCTTCCCCAGCCAATGTACACTGAATGGACAAAAATCATGGGATACCTACCTAGTAACAGGTAGGCCCACCTTTCGGCCGGATAAGGGCAATCACACGGTGAGGCAAGGCATTGAGTCCACTAGTTCATGAAAGCATTCACCATGTATTTCCATTCATGCTTGCTGCACCGCTGTTCATAATTCCGTCACATTCCTGGGTGGAGAATCCAAAGCTCGAATAGACCTTTCCAAAGCATCCCATAGGGCTCATGTCCCATGAACGGGGAGGCCATTCCATGGTGGTAAAATCTGAGGAATGCTCTTCGAACCTGTTGGGGGTGCATTGCCCTGCTGGAAGAGTCCATCGCCCTGTGGGTGCACGATGACCATTAAAGGATGCAGATGGTCCGCAAGGATGGACACATAACCCGGACCGTTAAGAGATGCATCTAGACGTATCAGAAGTCCCAACACGTGCCAGTTGAACATGCCTCAGACCATTACCGACTGTCCACCTGCCTGAACAGTTCCTTGTTGACATGACAGGTGCATAGCTTCGTGAAGTTTCCACTAGATACGTACCCTCCAGTCTGTTCAAAATAACTGTAAATGGGACTCATTAGACCAGGAGACAGTCTCCAACCATCCAAGGTCCAGTGCTGATGTTCTTTTGCCCAGTTGAGGCATAGAGTCCTGTGTTGTGGTGTTAGCAATGGGACTCTGCTGGGTCGGTGGCTTCCATAACCTACTGCAGCTAAAGATCGCCTGAAGTTGTTGGTGGAGACGTTTCTGGCACCTTGCACATTAAAGTAGGCAATGATTTGTGCCATTACTGCTCTCCAGTTGGCTGAAACAATGCAAAACAGTGCAATGACCACGTTCATCCACCACCTTTCTCTGCCCACAGCACTGTCCACAATGAGAAGTTATTCCGGAATGGCACATTCCTGATACACTCTTGATACTGTCAAACGGGGATAGTGCAATTTCTGTACCATCTCTGCAATAGTATCCCATGCGTCCGGAACCCACTATCATCCCACTTTCAATTCATAAATTTCTGCTATGACATCACGCTTGGTCTTGTTGTTGTCAATTTCAAAAAAAATAATGTTTGGGCCTCTGATTTTGGGTTTGTCCATTTTCAGGCCCATCTTATTTACCTTGGGATTATTCCTGATTTTGTCTGCATCAGTTTTAGTGGCTGCTTCAATTACCAGTCCAGTTTTCCTGAGTCCCTTCATTTTAATTGACTTAAACTCATTTTCCAAGTTATTTGTGATGGCTTGTTTTATGGCTTAACTTGTGTTAAGTTCAGAGCCTATAGAAGGTCAAGTCACCACACTTTTCATCTTTATCCTGTTTAGGTGGAGTTTCTTGTTTCCTAGATTTACTGGGAATCTTGTTGTTCTTTAATGCTTGTGCATAAGATTGAGTTTGTTGCTTCTGTATTTTAATTTGTCTCTAATTATGTTCTCAAAATTTTATTTTCTATGTGCAGGTCAGTCATTGCATGTTCAAGTATTGTCCAGTACTGGATTATCTTTTCTCTAGTTGTAGCTGTAACCCTGCAAGATTTATCTGTCATTAAGTGATGAAGTTTAAGGAACTTAGTCATGATAATTTTATCCAGGGCAGTGCCCTTCCTGGGAGAAAGTATCTGTGTGCTCTATATTGATTTTGTAACAATCCTGGGTATTTTTTTCAGATTTTTGGGGACTCAGTAGTAGCTCGGGTTTTTGTATTTTACTTCCTTTTTGAAGCAGAAGCTGGAAGGATTCATTCTCTGAGCTGATTTGCATATTTACTTTATTGTTTTCCAGGGAGTTCCTAGGGAATATGGCACCCGGGTGCAAATCGCAATTTGGCATCACCCTTTAAAATTTTCTTCATATGTGTATTTAAGTTTCAGGTTTTCAGGCACCCCTTGAACGTTGCCACCCGGGTCCAGTGTACCCATAGCACCCTCAGAATGGCCTTTATTGTTTTTGCAAGAATGATGCCCTTTAGGTTGCAAATTATGGCTGCCAGTGTCTGAATCTGTACTCTTTTCTTTTTGGAATTTCCTGCTATTTTCGTCTATCAAATACTTATGACTAATCGAAGATTGGTTCAATTTGAGCTTAGCTTCTAACTCTCAGGGTCCAAGGAATCCAGAAATAAATCATAAATGAAGTAGCTCTTTCTGTAGGATCAGTATAAGCATGTAAGCTTCGTTCTGCAAAGGGGGGAGGGGTGGAATCAAGTGGTAAAGTCGAGTGGTTAGTCGATTTGAAAATTACAAATGTTTTGACACACTTAACAGTCTTACATAAATAGAATGTTGTTTTAGTGAGATCAATTGTAATCTCACACTCACCTTTGAGGTTCAGCCAGATGTGAGCATCGGAAGAAAATCCCTCCAAGAAGCAAACAACCCTTAAACAATAACAACAGCAATCGCCATTGTTAGCGTTCAGAAAGTTGGAGTAGTCAGATTCAGCAAAAAACCTCAGAAATATTGTTAAAATGAATCTCAGTAATATAACTCCATTTTCCTGCATTTAAGGAAATAACAGATTCCATTTCTATAAAATAAATAAATAGAAATCATACAAGAAAAGGCTCCTACCTTGATCGCTAATACTCACCGCGATCTTCGTCTTCTGCTGTATATGGTGAAGTTTTCTTTGTTCTCCCCTAGTGGAAATATTCCTACATCTACATCAAGCACAGCTCGACAGCATGCAATTGTACCTCTTGATGCCCTCTAGCAGACTCTTGTCAAAGGAACCACAGAGAAGGAAGATATGTTACTACTCTGTGAAAGGAACAACTGACCCAGATGATGTCCTTCATTTCAGTTCATACATTATAGATCCTCTTGTTAGCATCTTCAATTTTCAGGAAATATGCCTTGGCCAAGGGGTATTTCATGTTTATGTAGATAAAACAGATGATGAGATCTGTTCCCAAGGTTCAAGTAACAAATAATTTGAGCAGTAACAGATAGTAGCAACCATCTTTACCCATCTAAAGATACTTGAAAAAGCTCTTCTTACAACTCTTAAAACCCACATACTCCCCTGCCCCATCCCTCAACCACAGATCCACCATGCAGCAAAAAATATAACTACAATCAGGGATGAGCTGTGAATATTTTAGCAATGGGCTCGCACTTTTGCCGACTTTTTTGATGTGAAACATCCTTTGGGGGGGAGGATGTTTGATCGGTCACGGAAGTGACGTCATCCGGCGTCTGCCAGAGTCGCTTACCACGCTCAGACCACTAGTCTGTGTGGAGCACTCACTAGTAGTATGATTAGAGCGCTTGACGCATTTTTCGTGACCAGTAGGATATCTCGAGTTCTAACTCTTTGGAATTTTTGAATAGTATGACGTCACAATCATACTTCCTTCAGTAAGTATGATTGCAAGTATTTGTCATGTGACTGCAACAATACAAAGATTTGTCAACAATTTCTTATTTCGTCTCATATTTTCGCACATGCAGCTGTTCGGGGCACCTAACATTCCTTCCTTTAGGTGTCCCGACATTTAGATATGTTGTTAGGTGCAGAGACATTTAGACACGTTGCAGTTGCAAATCACAGTCTATTAAAATGCACTGTTTGCTTGATGTTTGCGGAGCAGTCGGGTACGGGACATGATACTGCCAAGGGGGATGTCTTTGTGTGTGCACGATGTAAGGAGTGCAAGGAAATCAGGCGACAACTCAGCGTTGTTATGGGCCTTTATGAGACCTTGAAGGAGAGGGTGGATGCCCTCGAAGGAAATAAATTGAGGGGCCCATCAAGCTCTCAGCTGCCCACATCAACGCCAGAGCTTGCACTTGGTCATCAGGCAACACAGGGGCAGCCCCCTAGGCAGAATGCGCTGGTCCCACAGGAACTAGTAGTTGTTGGTGACTCTATTGTCAGGGAAACGGGGAACATACTTTGTAAAAAGGATAGGTGGAATAGGACCAGGGTATGTCTGCCAGGGGCAAAGGTTGATGACGTTGTAGAGCGGATATCATCTTTTAAGGGCACAAAGGGTGATATAGTTGTACACGTTGGCACTAATGATATTAAGAGTAGGAGACCGGCGGAATTACTTAGCAAGTACAGGTCACTGTTGAAAAAAAGCCGTGAATTAGGGTTGAACTTGAAAGTGTCTGCAATTCTGCCCAGACACGATAGGAGGGAGTATATGATGAGAGCCCTGTCGATCAATTCGGCCCTGGAGGGATTGTGCAAGGCTCAAGGGGTAGAATTTTTTTCAGCCTGGACTGTACTTGTTAACAGGAGAGATTGCTTCTACAGGGATGGGATACACTTAAATAGAAAGGGTGCAAGAATTTTTGCTGATGCTGTCGAGGCAGTGTTAGGTGGGTCGGAAAATTGCTAGTTGGGGGGGATACAAGGACTAATAGATTAACAGTAGCCACTGGCAGAGGTGGAAGTGATTCTTGCACTGCTTCTATTCAAATGAGCAGAAGTCTGAAAAACAAGATGCAGGATATTTCAGAGACTGCTGGTAGTCATTGCGTTACAAGTAAACACATGGGTTGTGTTAGGGTAGCTAAGAATAGGAACAGGTGCATGTATACCTGCATGTACACCAATGCTAGGAGTTTGGTAAATAAATTTGATGAATTTGAGGTATTGCTCAAAACATCAAAGGCAGATATTGCTGGGATATCAGAGACGTGGTGTCACACAGATATAAGTAATGCGGAACTGGAATTTGGGGAATACAATGTATATAGAAAGGATAGACAGGACAGGAGGGGAGGAGGGGTTATGCTATTAATTAAGAAACACATAAAGTCAAAGGAAGTGAAGCCAGTTGACATCGATGGACAGGGCAGTGTCGAGTCAGTTTGGTGTGACATAAGCATAGGGAAATCAAAATTGAGAGTAGGAGTGTGCTATAGGCCTAATGACTCTGGTGAGTATAATAATATATTGTACAGGGAAATAGAGTGGGCCAGTAAATCAGAGAGTCTTATAATGGGGGATTTTAATTTCCCAGATATTGACTGGAATTTGTGGGTTGGTCACTCGCACACTAGCAAGGCTTTTGTGGATTTATTGGATGATTGTTTTCTACATCAGCATGTTCGTGAGGCAACAAGAGGGAGCAATACTCTTGATCTGATTATCAGTAGTGATTCTTCATGCATTAAGAACCTGCAGATAAATGAACCACTAGGTGGCAGTGATCACAGTGTGTTGAAGTGGGATTTACTCAAGGAGGTAACTACCATCAGAGGTAAAGGGAAGGGTTTTTGTTTTCGTAAAGGCGACTATGATGGTCTAAGACAGTATTTAAATTCTATACAGTGGGACCAACTGATGATGTTACCAACAGCAAACTCAAAATGGGAAGCATTCAAGGAACTAATATTGGTGGCTACCAGGCTTTACATACCAACTAAGAAATATTGTTCAAGGTTTAGGCCTAAATGGTTGTCAGATGGACTAATGAGACATGTGGCAGAGAAGAAAAATGCATGGGATACATACAAATTAATGGGTGACATGGAAGCCTATGATAGATATAAGTTGGTCTGTAACCAAGTCACAAAGGAGATTAGGCAGGCAAAGGCAGACTACGAAAAATCCTTGGCAAAGGATGCAAAGAAAAACAGAAAGGAGTTCTTTACATACTTGAACTCGAGAAGGAAAGGGATGAATCAGATTGGTCCACTGGATATTGATGGTTCAACAGTTGAGGATCCTGCTCAGGTGGCTAACAATCTAAACGAGTATTTTGCATCTACATTCACGCATGAGGAGTTATTCAGGAAGGAGAATGATGTAGGTAAAGTAAACATTGGCAGTGAGCTGGATGATTTTGTAATAACTGAGAGGAAAGTGGAGGAGAGATTGTTGAGGATAAACATAAAAAAGGCACCTGGGGTGGATGGGATCTATCCAGTTATATTAAAGGAGGCAGCAAAGGAAGTATGCAAACCCCTAGCCATAATTATGAGAGCTTCTTTGGACTCAGGGGAGGTACCCATAGACTGGAGATGTGCAAATGTAACCCCAATTCACAAAGGAGGATCAAAGGCTGACACAAGTAATTATAGACCTGTTAGTTTAACTTCTGTTCCAGGTAAATTAATGGAGGCACTGGTTAAAGAAGCACTGCAGGATCATCTAGACAAGAATTCAGTTATAGCTCAGACGCAGCATGGTTTTGTTAAGGGCAGGTCTTGCCTGACCAATTTGATTGGATACTATGATGTAGTCACAAAAGAACTGGATGCAGGGAATAACGTTGATATTATATATTTGGATCTTAGAAAGGCTTTTGATACTGTTGCACATGGAAGACTGCTGCACAAATTGGAGCAGTGTGGCATTGGAGGCAAATTGCTGCTATGGATAAGGGGATGGTTGAGTGGCAGAAGACAGAGAGTGGTAATCAATGGACACTGCTCAACGTGGACTAATGTTATTAGTGGAGTTCCTCAAGGTTCAGTGTTGGGTCCATTGTTGTTTTCGGTGTTTATGAATGATATTGATGATGGGATATCAAGTTTAATGTCTAAGTTTGCAGATGATACAAAGGTTGGCAGGGTCGTTAAGGACACTACTGACGCTATGCTGCTGCAACAGGATCTGGAAAGGTTGAACAGATGGGCTGAGAGGTGGCAAATGAAGTTTAACATTGACAAATGTAAAGTACTACATATGGGTAACAGTAACCCCAGAGCAATGTATCAACTCTGCGGTACTACACTGACAGTGGTGGAGAATGAAAAGGACCTGGGGGTAATTGTGCAGGCAGATATGAAGTTCTCTGAGCAGTGCAGACGAGCTGCAAGAGTAGCTCATGGTGTCTTGTCAATGATATACAGGAATTTTTCTAGCAGGGATAAGGAGGTGATTATTCCCTTGTATAAGGCAATGGTTAGGCCACATCTTGAGTACTGTATACAGGTCTGGAGGCCTCATTTCAAGAAGGATGTAGAGCTGCTGGAACGGGTACAGAGAAGGGCAACAAGATTAGTAAATGGAACAAAGGGTTGCTCTTACGAAGAAAGGCTTAAGTTTTGCAAATTACAGAGTCTGGAGACTAGGCACCGGCGAGGTGATCTGATAGAGGTGTATAAGGCTTTGAATGGTTTGAGCATGCTCAATGCCAATGGGATTCTTCATCTTTCTCAGAATAATCACCTCAGAGGGCATAAATTCAAATTGAGGAAGGACGGATGTCGGATAGATGTGCGGAAATTTGCCTTTGGCCAGCGGGTGGTTGGTTGGTGGAACCGACTTCCATCACTTGTTGTTGAAGTTGATAGCCTAAACAAATTTAAAGCTCAACTGGACAGGTATTTCGAACGAACGGAGGGGTGAAATGGGAGAGGGTTGTTTTTTTTTTGTTTTTTTTTTTGGCTGATGCTGAATAAGCTTGCTTTCTTGCATCATATGCCTCTACTAATGCTAATGCTAATGCTAATGTCTCGTACTTTAGTTACCATAAATCCATTGTACCTTGTCTTCCAGAAATTATGGAAATCTGTGAATGATCAATAAAATATTTACAATACAAAAGAGCTTTTGTAGCTCTTTTATTTCGTAAGCAATTTATACAAATCAAAATACAGTATCTAAAAGAAACGCGAAGTATGTTTCACATAAAACCATCTACCGCAGACGCGCGACTTTTTTATTTTTATTTTTTACAACTAGGGAAATGTAATACATACATTAGTTTTCATGATAAAATTTTAATATTGCATAAAAATATAACATAAAAATATTTCCCATATTACAAATAACGAATTATCACAAAACATTCTAGAATATAAAAACAAATATTACATAAAAAACAAATGTTCTAAAAATAGGTACACAAAAATCACAGATTACATGAAAAAAAAATATTTGCACAAATATTCAAGAAAATTTTATTCTAAAAATTCCATATGCAATTTACTTCTTTATTAATATTTGTTTTCGATCTTCTTTGCTCAATAGCTGAGCTATTATTACGGAGGAATGATTTGACATAACGATCCGGATCAAATTGAAGCAATGGTTTTCCATTTAGACGTATGGCGATAATCTGCAACGTGTTTAATTGTCAACATTATTCATTCATTCACTCAATATTATTCATTACGCTGAAATCTCGCTCAGCTTCAGCACTGCTAATCTCAATGGTTTCAAAGATATTTTGTGGCTTTCTTAATTGAAAAGGGAATTTCACTCGATTTTAAAGATAAATTGTCTTCGACAAAATCATTAATTTTTATTTCATATTTTATCAGAAAACAAATTTCTTATTCGGTTTTCACCGTCTTGCCACGGAGACAGTAGCATAGAAAAAAATTCCCCAGTTATTCTGCGAGAGAGAGAGAGAGAGAGAGTCAAAAGGAGAAGGGAATCAACAAGAAAGAGAACAATGATGATTTCCAGATCAGGACCCTGGGTGTGCCAAGCCCATACTCACCAGATGTGAACCCCTGCGGTTAAAAATTATATTCATGAATGTTATAATAAGAGAATATTAGAAATAAAAATAGGAAACAAAAGGAAATATTTATTATTGAACATCTAAATACTAACAGTCAGTTCACACAAACCACATTACTGACAATTATCACAGTTAAATCATCAATTAAAATTCGCAAAAAAAATCATTCAAATTATAATTAAACATGCAAGTATTATAATAAATTTATTCTTCTTTGCTTTTTCTTTGCATATATATCAATCACTTCATTTATTAATTTAATTTTTCCGATAACTCATTCGGGCCTTCTAAGCTTATCTTCATGCAGTCTTGCAATATTACAGTACAGATACATAAATAATAAAAAGATTATAAAATGTATTTTATAATTTTTTTCAATTTTTGAGTAAGAAGAAAATTTCAATTAAAATTAAACAAAAAATGTGGCGAAAATTTCAACGTCCGAGGTCTTTGAGCGAATTAAATTATGTGTTTCATTAAATTATGTGTAATATCCAAGAGGTGTATGTTCGTTGTTAAATGTTAGTCACTATTTCCAAGAGCGGTAACTGATAACCTATCAAATCAATTTAATGCAGAGACATCCTTTCGCTAGAATGACTGAATGGAGTTAATAAATTTCATCTGCTTTAGAAAAAGATTTGTAAGTAACATCATCGATATCATTAACAAAACAATCATGTGACCATTCATTCACGTGACCGAAGTTTCCAGGCAGAAAATGGCTATTCTGCATTTCATACTGATAGATGTGGAATGAAACCAAAACAAAAGACAATTGGTAAGAGAGTGTCACCTAACAAAAAAGATACCAGCTAAGTTGGAGACAGAAAAAACTATAACGCAGGTCGGTCGGAAAAGAAACCTTTTCTAAAAAAAAAAAAAAAACCGGTAAAACTAAATTAGCATCTGATATTCCAACTTCAATCTTTCAGGATGATTGATAAAACTATTCTTGTAAAAAGAAGACTGGGTGGATAAAATGCTTGTCGGAATGCGTATCATGATTGGCATTTTCAGCTGTGATTTATTACTAAATGTCAAATTAAAAATGCATTCGGTATATATATATATATATATTATTATTATTTTTTTTTTTTTTTCTAGACGTATGAGTCCTCTGCTGCTGAATTCGAATTTAATTTTCTTTTTTTTTACATAAATTGATCCGTGTAAAACACACTTCAGTCACGACGACAATTTAATAAATTGCGATTTCTTCAAGAAAGAGGAATTTTTATACAAGGCCTATTTGAAGTTAAGCGAGCCTGTGCAACTTTTGCCAATTTACCTGCTGTTTACATATGAGTAAATTCACCTACTAGTCACGCAGTGGTTTCAACCTTTTGTAAAAGCGGCACCCCTACTCAATTTTCTGATTGTTAGATCCGATTTTCTCCCTGTGTGTGTGTGTACTCGTATATATCTAATATTAAAAATATATATATGTTATATGATAGTCGTTACAATAAATTAATTATAAAAATTACATTTCATAATACAAATTATATATACAGGGTGATTCACTACCAGTGCGACAAACTTGCAGGAGGTATAGGGGGCACAAAGACGAATCGGAATCACATAGCATTGCAGGATCCGGAATGCCTTCGTCATGCATGCGGTAGAGGACGTTGAACGGGAGGTCGCGTGAACAGTGATCCCGCTGGAAGTCAGCATTTGCGAACCGGTTCCCGAGGCAGTAGGATGGACGAGTATTCAAACATTGAACTGGCCGACATGCACCTCGCGTATGGAGCTGTGGACTGTAATGGGCGCGCCGCTCTGCGCTTGTACCAGGAACGTTTCCCGCACAGGCGTGCTCCTCATCATACGATTTTCGCACGTGTGCACAGAAGGTTACGTGAGACTGGTTGTTTCACGAGAGGTACCATGAATCGAGAGCGAACGACGAGGACGCCAGACAATGAGGAGAATGTCCTACGTCTTGCAGAAGGCAATCCGAGTACGAGTACTCGAGCGATAGGCCAACGATTGGGTATTTCCCAATCCACTGTATGGAGTATACTGTCAACAAACCAAATGAGTTCATAGCATCTGCAACGCGTCCAATCATGGGAGCCTGCGGATTATCCACTCCGGAGGACTTTTGCTACTTGGTTTCTTCAACAGAAACGGTTCGCAAATGCTGACTTCCAGCAGGATCGCTGTTCACGCGACCTCCCGTTCAACGTCCTCTACCGCATGACGAAGGCATTTCGGACCCTGCAATGCTGTGTGATTCCGATTCATCTTTGTGCCCCCTACACCTCCTGCAAGTTTGTCGCACTGGTAGTGAATCACCCTGTATACAGTATATAATAATTTTATTCTTTAATAAAATAGAGGTACTAAGTAAACATCAATTATAGATCACCACAAAATTAAAAAGATACTCTACACCTTTTTATAATGAAATAAACACATAAATTTTAAAAAATAATAAGTTTAAGTAACTTAAACCCAAATTACGTGGGGCCCTTGGAATATTGTTGCAGCGGCCTAAGGTGCCGCGACACCTGGTTGAAAACCACTGTAAACTAGTGTCTCCTAACAATTTTTAAAAAGAAATTACAGTATATACATTTTAAACGGAAAACTGACTGTTTTCTCACATGTATTACGTAGTTCTCCTGCGATCATCGCATCGCATCCGTAGAAATTGGTACTCCAGCTTCTCCGACACTCCGCTTAGACCGGGGTTCGAGCCCGTGACCACAAAATATGGAGGATGCGGAAAGGTCATTTTTTTTTTTTTTTATTATTATTATTATTATGTCTAAGGTGGCACCTAGACTTCCGTCTATCTCCACCTGATAAAGTTGACTTTGTGCAGAACCTCTGCAAAATAGACCTGTATGGAAGGTCCCTTCGCCATCAGGGAGAAGCTGTCACCTGTACAGCCGATCCCCGTTGGCGAATAGACCCTAATGGCTGCCCATATTCACTTGGTGCTGGGCCTGGTCTTCTATTTTAAGTGCCTCATGCACAAAAATCCCGCACCCACCGGAAGTAGTGCTATACCGGTGGGTGCCAGCAATCCCGCTCCCAGGCTGCCCACACCTGAGAGCCAGCAAAAAAAAAATATGCGGAAAGGTCAGGGAATGACCAACGCATATCCCAGGAGCAATATGGCTTAGTTGCTAATGTTCCTAAAAACCAAATAACAAAAACAACGTTACTTCGCCATGATCTGATCACGTGACAACTGCCGCAGAAGCGATCGTGAGATGACTTGTGATCAACGCAAATTTAGAAACTGATACGCCGGCACGCAGTCGGTTGTGGGACGGCATTACCCTCCACGCTACTTCGCCATCGTTGCTTGGGAAATCGGTCACGTGATAACTGACGCTCGCTTCAGCATAGCGGCAATCCCCCGTGCTACCTTTGCAATCGTAGAAACTGGTACCCCTTGTGACCGGTCATGTGACAGAAACTGAACGTAAGCAGTGGGAAGAGCGAAAGTTGTCGATCACTGCAATGACGTACGCTTCCTCCCTCAATTAAACCGGATGTACCAGCTTTTAAAGATTAAAATAAAAATTACTATTTGCGCCGAGGGAGAATTTTATTCTACCGGAATTAAAACTCACCCATGGTTACCCCCCTGGTTTCAACACTGGATTGGAAGCTCTGAAATCTTTAGTATACCGTACTGTTTTAATTAGTGTGTTTATATATCTCGCCCAGGACCCTAGGGCTTGGCACACTAGGGTCCTGAGCTGGATATCATCATTCTTCTCTTTCTTGGTGATTTCTTTCTACTTTTGACTCTCTCTCTCTCTCCCTCAGGGTAACTCAATTTTTTTTTTTTTTTTTGGCTGGTACAGCACAAGCCTCAGACTTCCTTGTGCCATGTAGCTAATAACAATAATAATATTCCCCACCGCTATAGTTTTAAAATCTGAAACTCTTTTTCCGATTTTAAAACAGCGGGGGGGGGAGAACACTCTAACGCCAAATAAAAAAACAACCGGTAAGAGGTCAATCACTGCTACTCGCAATGATCGATCGGTACCTGATTGCAAAGACTAACTGCAAGGGTGGGGCAATAAACACACTAATTAAAAATTCAAAATATATTTTGAATTTCTAACATAAATTGCTCTCCGTATGTAGAAACTTAACATGACCCATATATATAAGGCTTACTTTTGAAAACGTCCAAAATTTCTCCATTTATACTCAAGTATCAATCTATCAATAATCGTGTTACAAATTTTCTTTTGTTTTACATAGGAGAAACACTACCATTTTGAAAGGCGGTAGAATTGCGCACAACACAAATATTCTCCAACTGACAGTTTGTTTCAATTAAGGTAAATTTATGCAACTTAGGAAAATTAATTATATAGCACCAATTATATCAAAAGAACTAACCACACATAATTTATTCTCTGCAGCTTCAACTTGTATCAAACCTCTTAGGTGATAACTGGAGAAGTTGCAAATAGGTACGAGAACTGAAAGTCATCTAATAAGAGTGAGCAAACAAGATTATTTGCTTAATCCTGTAGACCAGGTGACCTTTAAGATCACTACACAGGATAATTATAAGCCAGTACATTATCCTATCAAAATAGCAGAGCTTGCACGAATCACGTGGGTGCATCTTTGGAGGTTATCACTCACTCTATAAAGAAACGTGATGACCGATTTTTTTCCTGAAATTAAATCAATTTTTTAAAGTTATTAACATTAATTTTTCTCCATATGTACCAAGATTTCTCTTCTTCTACTCTCCGTGAATATATCTGTGTATCTCAATGGTGAACTCGTGTAATATGATGAATGGTGCAGATCTACGGTAATCGTTTTACAGACTTTTTTTTTTTAATTAAGTGCAGAAGAAAACAGCTGCCAATTATTTTCTATTTTGAAATAAATAGTAGAGAATTACGCAGGTAGGCATATTGAAAGATTTTAATAATCAAAGTAAGCGAAACTGTCATTCGTTAAAAACAGAAGTTCATTCGAAATTAGAATCGTATTGAAAAGTTCAGCTCGGCCGGTTTAAAAAAACAAAAGCCCATTGAATATATCCGAATGCGAAAAAGAAAGTAAAGTACAGTAAATACCTTATACTGTACAGTATTTCCAAATATTTATGTACGTGTATTCCGTGTGAAATTCGTTTGAAGGCGGGGGGGGGGCAGCATTCAAAAGAGTTATAGAATAACGGTAGCGTCGCATTTTAGGGCAATTGCCTCAAGTTGTGCAGTGAGTTAACATGCTTACTTATTCTCAGCGTAGTGAGTTAACATGTTACTTATTCTTTGCAAATGCCACTACCATGAGTGGTGGCATCCGCTGAGAATAAGTAACAATAGACTTCTCCTATGGTGAAGCGTTACTTATTTGAGGTAGTGCCATTTCATGGCAACTCGTTGTGAAGGTATTCACAATATGAGATATACATAATGATGCCAATCTTATAACTATTTAGTAGTTAGTTGCGAGCCAATCTGATGCATATGCACTAACTTGCAAGCAGAATAACGACAGACGACACTTGAAGTAAAGTAGCAGCAAAAAAGCTGACGGCTTTCATTAGCTGTTTGAAATTGGAAATAAAATAGGATTTCTATAATTATATGAAGTGAAATGAGACAGTAAATGAGAACTAGACAAACAGAAGGACATGGTCACAGAGTATAAGATTACTGTTTGGATATAGTGAGCGACCTCTGTAGTAGTTTTATAGTCTACTGCCAGAAATTGATCAAACTGTCACAGGGTGCTTAATGATTTTTTAATAAATGAGGAAAGTGGAGGAGAAATTGGCATTAGTAGAGTCATATGGTGCAAGAAAGAAAGCTTATGCAGCATCAGCCAAAAAAAAAAAAACACGCTCCCATTTCACCCCTCCGTTCCTTCCAAGTACCTCGCCAGCTCAGCTTTAAATTTATTTAGGTTATCAACTTCCACAACAAAGGATGCAAGTCTCTTCCACCAACCAACCAACCACCAGCTGGCTAAAGGCCAACTTCCGCACGTCTATCCTTTCTCAATTTGAATTTATGCCCTCTCAAATGAATATTCTGAGCAAGAGGAAGAATTCCATCAGCGTTGAGCATGCTCAAACCATTCAAGGCTTTATACACCTCAATCAGATCACTTCGCAGGTGCCTAGTCTCCAGACACTGTAATTTGAAAATTTACAGGGTCTGGAGACTAGGTACAGAGAAGGGCAGTCTCCAGATTGCCTTTCTCTGTACTCGTTCCAACAGCTCTACATCCTCCTTAAAATGAGACCTCCAGACCTGTATACAGTACTCAAGGTGTGGCTTGACCATTGCCTTATATAAGGGGATAATCGCCTCCTTATCTCTGCTAGAAAAATTCCTGTATATCATTGACAAGACACTATGAGCTACTCTTGCAGACTGTCTGCACTGTCCAGAAAATTTCATATCTGCCTGCACAATTACCCCAGGTCCTTTTCGTTCTCTGCCACTGTCAGTTTAGTACCACAGAGTTGATACGTCACTCTGGGGTTGCTGGTTTCCATATTTGGTACTTTACATTTAGTCAACCTTAAACTTCATTTGCCACCACTCAGCCCATCTGCTCAACTTTTCTAGATTCTGTTGCAGCAGAGTACTGTCATTAGTATCCTTAAAAACCCTGCCAACCTTCGTATCGTCTGCAAACTTGGACATTAAGCTTGATATACCATCATCAATATCATTTATAAATACAGAAAACAACAATGGACCCAATACTGAACCCTGAGTGACTCCACTAATAACATTAGTCCACGTTGGGCAGTGTCCATTGATTACCACTCTGTCTTCTCCCACTCAACCACCCCTTTATCCATAGCAGCAATTTGCCTCCAATGCCACACTGCTCCAATTTGTGCAGCAGTCTTCCATGTGCAACAGTGTCAAAAGCCTTTCAAAGATCCAAATATATGATATCAAAGTTATTCACTGCACCCAGTTCCTTTGTGACCACATCATAGTATCCAATCAAATTGGTCAGGCAAGACTTTCCCTTAACAAACTCATGTTGTGTCCAAGCTATAACTGAAGTGTTGTGTAGATGATCCTGCAGTGCTTCTTTAACCAGTGCCTCCATTAATTTTCCTGGAACAGAAGTTAAATTAACAGGTCTATAATTACTTGCGTTGCTCTTTGATCCTCCTTTGTGAATTGGAGCCACATTTGTACATCTCCAGTCCATGGGTATCTCCCCTGAGTCCAAAGAAGCTCTCATAATTATGGCTAAGGGTTTGCTTACTTCCTTTGCTGCCTCTTTTAATATAACTGGATAGATCCGTTCGCTTCGGGTGACTTTTTTATGTTTATCTTCAACAATTTCTCCTCCACTTTCCTCTCAGTTATTACAAAATCATCCAGCTCTCTGCCAGAGTTTTACTCACCTCTGGCATTCCCCTCCCTGAATAACTCCTCCTGGGTGAATGTAGATGCAAAACACTCATTCAGTTTGTTAGCCGCCTGAGCAGGATCATCAACAGTTGAACCATCAATATCCAGTGGATCAATTTGATTCATCCCTTTCCTTCTAGAGTTTACATAGGCAAAGAACTCTTTGTTGTTTTTCTTTGCATCTTTGCCAAGGATTTTTCATAATCTGCCTTTGCCTGCCTAATCTCCTTTGTGACTTGGTTACAGACCATCTTATATCTATCATAGGCTTCCATGTCACCCATTAAGTTATATGACTCCCATGCATTTTTCTTCTCTGCCACATGTCTAATTAGTTCATCTGACATCCATTTAGGCCTAAACTTGAACAATATTCCTTAGTTGGTATGTAAAGCCTAGTAGTTTCTAAGATTAATTCTTTGAATGCTTCCATTTTGAATTTGCTTTTGGTAACATCAGTTGGTGATGTTAGAGATGGTTATAGAATTTAAATACTGTCTCAGACTACCGTAGTCACCTTTACGAAAGCAAAAACCCTTCCCTTTACCACTGATGGTAGTTACCTCTTTGAGTAAATCCCACTTCAGCACACTGTAATCACTGCCACCTAGTAGTTCCTTTATCTGCAGATTCATAATGCATGTAGAATCACTACTGATAATCAGGTCAAGAGTATTACTCTCTCTCTCTAGTTGCCTCCCGAACATGCCGATGTAGAAAACAATCATACAATAAATACACAAAAGCCTTCCTAGTGTGTGAGTGACCAACCCACAAATTCCAGTGGCTAGTCCGTAGCCAGGTGGGAAGGAGTAGCAGCATACGCTTCTTGATTGACCGGGGTTCGAGCCCGTCACCACCAAATACGGAGGATGCGGAAAGGTCAGGGAATGGCCACCGCATTTCCCGGAGCAATATGGCCTTAGTTGCTAATGCTCCTAAAAACCAAAAAACAAACAAACAAACAAATTCCAGTCAATATCTGGGAAATTAAAATCCTCCATTATAAGACTCTCTGATTTACTGGCCCACTCTATTTCCCTATACAGTTGCTTATTATGCTCATCAGAGTAATTAGGCCTATAACACACTCCTACTCTCAATTTTGACCTCCCAGTGTTTATGTCACACCAAACTGAATCGACATTGCACTGTCCAGCGATGTCGACTGGCTTCACTTCCTTCGATTTGATGTGTTTCTTAACTAATAGTATAACCCCTCCTCCCTTCCTATCTTGTCTATTATTCCTGTACACATTGTCTGCGTGGGTAGCACAGTGGTGTCGTCACCGTCCTCCCCACACCGGGTGGAAAAGGCCTGGGTTCGAATCCCGTCATTGACGCGAGGAACTTTAATGGGCTTTTTTCATTCCGTAGCTGAGTTAGTTGGTCTCAGGCGTAGATAGCAAGGTTTTTCTCCCTAGTAACTGGGGTTTCTTCGTCCAGCAAAACAGGCAAATCAACCATAGAACATACGCAATTTACAGACAAAAATACGGGTTAATGTAATTTAATTACGGGTAACCCTAAAATAATAATAATAATTATTCCTGTACACGTTGTACTCCCCAAATTCCAGTTCTGTATTCGTTATATCTGTGCGACACCATGTATCTGATGTCCCAACAACATCTGCCTTTGACATTCTGAGCAATACCTCAAATTTATTTACCAAACTCCTAGCATTGGTGTACATGCAAGTATACGTGCACCTGTTCCTATTCTTAGCTGCCCTAACACAACCCATGTGTTTACTTGTACCGCAATGACTCCCAGCAGGCTCTGAAATACCCTGCATCTTGTTTTCGAGGCTGCTGCTCATTCCAATAGAAGCAGTGCAAGAATCACTTTCACCTCTGCCAGTGGCTGCTGTTAATCTATTAGTCCTTGTATCCCCCCCCCCAAGCTAGCAGTTTTCCAACCCACCTAACTCTGTCTCGATAGCATCAGCAAAAATTCTTGCACCCTTTCTATTTAAGTGTATCCCATCCCTGTAGAAGCAGTCTCTCCTGTTAAGAAGTACAGACCAGGCTGAAAACAATTCTACCCCTTGAGGCTTGCACAATCTTTCCAGGGCCAAATTGATCGACAAGGCTCTCATCATATACTCCCTCCTATCGTGTCTGGGCAGAATTGCATCACTTTCAAAATCGACCCTAATTCACCGAATTTTTTCAAAAATGACCTCTACTTGTTAAGTAATTCTGCCGGTTTTGTTTTGTTATTTAGTTTTTAGGAACATTAGCAACTAAGGCCATATTGCTCCGGGATATGGGATGGTTATTCCCTGACCTTTCCGCCTTCGGTGGTGACGGGCTCGAACCCTGGTCTAATCAATAAGCATGTGCTACGCACTACTGCTCCTTCCCACCTGGCTACGGAGACGCCAATTCTGCCGGTCTCCTACTCTTAATATCATTAGTGCCAACGTGTAAAACATCACCCTTTATGCCCTTAAAAGATGATATCTGCTCTACAACGTCATCATCCTTTGCCCCTGTGAGACATACCCTGGTCCCGTTCCACTTATCCTTTTTACATAGCATGTTCTCCGTTTCCCTGACAATAGAATCACCAATAACTGCTGGTTCCTGTAGGACAAATGTTGAAGTTAAACATAAGAAAGTCACCTGGGTTGATGGGATCTATCTAGTTATATTAAAGGAGGTGGCAAAGGAACTAAGCAAACCCTTAGCCGTAATCATGAGAGCATCCTTGGACTCAGGGGAAGTCCCCACGGACTGGAGATGTGCAAATGTATTGTATCCCGAATTCACAAAGGGAGATCTAAGGGTGGCACGAGCAATTACAGACCAGTTAGTTTAATTCCGTTCCGGGAAAATAATGGAGTCACTGGTTAAAGAAGCATTGCAGAATCATCTAGACAAGACTGCAGTTTGGTTTTTTTTTTTTTTTTAGGAGCATTAGAACTAAGGCCATATTGCTCCAGGGATATGCGGTGGTCATACCCTGACCTTTCCGCACCCTCCGTATTTGGTGGTCCCCGGCTCGAACCCCAGTCTAATTAAGAAGCGTGTACTACGCACTGCCGCTTCTGCCCACCTGGCTACGGCGGCGCCACACAAGACTGTAGTAATAATTCAGACACAGCATGGGTTTGTTATGGGAAAGTCTTGTCTGACAATTTTGAAGGATACTATGATGTGGTTACAAAGGAACTGGATGAAAAAAATTATTTTGATATCATATACTTCGATTTCTGAAAAGCTTTTGACACTGTTGCGCATGGAAGTCTACTCTACAAATTGGAGCAGTATGGTATTGAGGGTAAGTTGCTACAATGGATAAAAGGATGGTTGAGTGAGAGAAGACAGGAAGTGGTAATTAATGGACGCTACTCTTCGTGGACTAATGTTATTAGTGGAATCCCCCAGGGTTCGGTGTTGGGCTCACTGTTGTTTTGTATATTTATCAATGATATTGATGAGGGTATATCAGGCTTGATATCGAAGTTTTCAGATGATACGAAGGTTGGCAGGGTTGTTAATGACAGTAATGGCAGTATGCTACTGCAACAGGATCTAATAAATTTGGTGATGGGCTGAGAAGTGGCAAAACTGAAGTTTAACATTGATAAATGCAAAGTACTGCATATGGGTAGGAGTAACCCCAGAGAAACGTACCAACTGTGTGGTATTGCACTTAGGGTGGTAGAAATTGAAAAAGATCTGGGAGTAATTGTACAGTCAGTCAGATATTTAGTTTTCTGAGCAATGCAGACAGGCTGCCAGAGCAGGTAATGGAGTATTTTCAATGATATACATGAATTTTATTAGTAGGGAAAAGGAGGTGATTATCCCTTTGCAGGGACTATGATAGGGGGGCGCAGAGAGTACATCGTACCTGTGCCCGGAAGCCTGTACTCTCATTAGAACTTTTGACGCCCTTCTCAATAGACACCAAAAATACTACAAAAAGTCAAAATGAGGTATAGGGAAATAAATTAAATATTATTTTTGAAGTACCGGTAAAACTTCAATTCTAAAATTCTAAAATGTTATTTTTCTTGCTTTTCTGTTAACAAAATCGTTGATTACTTTGTCGAAGTCTATTTCTTCACTCAGTTGTTGTTCTATAGATCGTCGAAAAATAAAATTTTCTCACGCGAAAAGTGCAGCCAAGGGCGAACCTCCCCCACCCTAGCTACACCACTGCCGGGAGCCAAAGTATTAATTGTAACCTATATTACACGTTATTGCAACAGTTCATAGCGTATCTATAAAACGTTTGTGGCCTAATGATGATAACTATGATCGCCACCTTGGCTAAGCTTATTCTAAAGATCATAGATCACATACTGTACGTTTTGAATAGCCAATGATTTTATGCTACAAAGAAACTTAAGTAGGTATGCAATTTGTACGTAAATCATGAAAAGATAAAATGTACACTGAGTGATCACTGAATTATGACCACCTACCTAATACTTCGTAGATCCTCCTTTTTTCCTCAGTACAGCAGCTATCCGACGTGGCATTGATTCAACAAGATGTCAGAAGCGTTTAGGAGGCAGGGCCAACCAAGTTGTGCATAATGTGGCAATGGAGGTAACTGGCATATCCAGACGCCTGATATGCCTTTCCATAGTGTCCCACAAGTGCTCTATGGGATTGATATCGGCGGAGTTCAGAGGCCAATCGATATGCTGGAAGTCAGAACTGTGTTCTCAAACCATTCCTGCACAACAAGTGCCCGATGGCTGGGCGCATTGTCATCTTGGAAGACACCATCGCCATTCGGGAAAAAATGTAACATAGCGGGGTGTACGCAGTCATTTGACGATAGTGGAGATCACTAATACACTCTTCCACACTCACCAGGGGTCCAAGTTCCTGCCAGTGAAAAATGCCCCGCCTCCACTGGCCTGCACTTTTGATACCATGCACAATGGATGAAGAGCCTCATGTTGTTGACGCCAAATCCGTGGAGTAAATAACGTGACTCATCCGACCAGCGCACCTTCAAGTCTTCTAATGTCCAACTTGCATGCTCTTTGCACCAAGCGAGTCTTTTCCGCCGATGAACCTTGGTTAGAAGAGGATGCCGTAGGGGGTCGTCTGCTGGTATAGCCCATCCATGCGAGGGTGCGACGCATGATCATTCCAGATATTGTTCCGGGTTGGCCCATGTTGTATTGGGTAGTCAACTCTTGAACAGTGCTGCGCTTGTTTGCCTGTACGAGTCGTCGGACCCGGCGCTCACCTCTAACATCAACATTTCGCGCACCTTTGCAGTTTAGCCGTCGGGTCGTTGTTTTACCATTTTGACGCCAGTTCTGGCGTCAAAACAACGGCGTCAAACACCCAACCAGTTCAGCCGTTTGGGAAATCAAAGCACCACCTCGTCGAGCACCCACAATCTGTCCTTTATCAAAGTCCTATAAATCCTTCCTTTTACCCATCACGCTAGGAATTCTACTGAACCAGGCACTTTATCTATGCTATAGGTCGACTAACTCCGCACTCGCGTACCTCACGTGGTCAACGGGTCGCATTCAGTTTTCATAGGGGGTGGTCATAATTCAGTGTATATTAATATACAATAATAAAAATTGGAATGGCTTTTATCGGCCGGTGTATGGTGACATTGCTTGAACTTAGCTGTAGTAGCATGTTCTCTTAAATGACAATGTACGTCACGTTAATTACAGCAGTACTAGTACTACTATTAATACTAGTCTACTACCACTACTTTTTCTACTACTACTAATACTAGTAAATTATTAGTATATAATATTTTTTGTCTCATTCCCCCCCTTTTTCAGATATAAAAGTATAAATTACCTCTCCAAAATGTATTCTCACAAATCAGGAGCCCAGAAAATAAAAGCCAAGAAAGAAGGGAAGGGAAATGAAAAAAGGGGTCAACAAAAGCTCTTTCAATTTGGATTAAGTGCGGCTTCAAATAATTTTTCATTGAACTCACCTATAGAATTTAAGCAAGAAGAAACTGTTGGAAACCTCATCCCCAAACAAACAGCAGTTTATTTGGGTAATCATGCACAGGATTTTGATGAAGGGGCAGATCCAGAAAATGAAAATGGAAAACAGAAAGAAACAGACATACAAGCGCATGTCCAAGTGAATTTGGAAAACGAGATGAGTAATCATAATGCAGGTCTTGACACTGGATGTATCACAACCGAGTTTCCACCTCAAAAGGAAATAGAAAAAGTATGTTACGAATGGTCACATCCCTCTGCCTAAAACATTCCCAAAAGATACCCGCAATCAAGTTTTCCTAGAAAGTACACTGAAATTTCAAAGCACCAATGGAGAACAACATGTAAGAGACTGGCTTGTCTGGAGTCAACAGAAACAAGCATTATATTGCTTTCCATGTCGATTATTTTGACACAAGACAGTCAATAGTCTCAAGACTAGCACTTCTGCGTCTAAATCTGCACTGGTATCTGCTAAAGACTGGGATTCTAATGGGAAGTGGCGGAAACTTTCCTACAGGATCCCAAAACATTAAAAAGGCAATAGTCACAGAGAATGTTACCCAGCTTGGCGAGAACTAGAAAGGCGCCTGTTGTCTCGGACAACACTTGACACCATCTTAGAAGCGTCAATCAAAACTGAAGCTGTGAAATGGTACAATCTTTTAAAGAGCATCATCGATGTTGTACTCTTCTTGGGAGAACGTGGTCTGGAATTTACTGGTTCATCCCATCGAATTGGTGATTCAAACAATAGACACTTTTTAGGACTCAGTGAACTGCTCTCCAGGTGGGACCTCATCCTTCAGGAACATGTGCTAAGTCTGGAGGAGTCACAGAAAAGGAGTGAGCGGCTTCAAGTTTATCTGTCCTCTGACTCACAAAATGAATTTATTGCAGAATGCTCGAATCTTGTAAAACAGCATATTTTTCTGGAGAAGCAATTTGCAAAGTACTTTGCAGTAATAGTAGATGCCACATCAGATTCCCCCCATATTGATCAAACAACATTTCTTTTGAAATACGTACTTTTAAAAGAAACGCACTATGAGATTCAAGAAAGTTTTCTCAAATTTGCAAATTGTAGCAACAAAATAGGGGAAGAAATTACTCAGTTGATAACTGATACATTGAAAGATCATGCTATTCTTCTTAGTGATTGTAGAGCTCAAGCCTACGATAATGGGGAAAATATGGCTGGAAAATACAACGGCATACAAGCAAAAATACAAGAACAATACTCAACAGCAATTTTTTTCACCTTGCGGTTGTCACGCACTGAACTTATGTAGAAATGATGCTGCTGCTGAATGCATACCTGAATCAATAACCTTTTCCAGAACAATTCAAACTGTGTACCACCTGTTCAGTTCCAGTCCTAAGGGGTGGGAATTACTACAAAATCGTATTGGTTGTTCTCTTCATGGTATGTCTGAAACAAGATGGTCAGATCGTGTTAAATGTGTAAAGCCTTTTGCAGCTCAATTGCCTGGCATTAAATTAGCTCTGGTAGACTTCCTAGAACTAAATTTGACGGCCAAAACAAGAAATGAAGTCCATGGAGTTTTATTATATGTGACATCTTTTGCCTGTGTATTAATGTCAGCTGTGTGGTACAAAATATTAGCTGGCATAGATATTTGCAACAAGATCAACCAAGCTAGAGACATCACACTGGGTGCTGAAGTAGCAAACATAGAAACTCTCCTCACATATCTGAAAAACCTTCGAAACAACTGGAAAGGCATGTGGAATGAAGCCAAATTGGTTGCGTCAAACCTAAAGATAAAATTCTCCCGTAGATGTGGTGGAGTTAGGCGCAAGAGGGCAAGACCGCATGATGACAGCACACCTGATGCTAACTTGGAGGAAATGAATGACACGCCAGAAGAAGCCTACTTCAGAGTGTTTTATGTTTTGGTAGACAATGTTATAGCAGGATTAACTGTCCGCTTCAATGCTGTTAAAGCAATTGGCAGAAAAATTTGAATTTTTGTGGAAATACCTCACCATGTCTGAAAGTGATGTGGAGAGAAAAGCTTTATCTTTATTAGCCTGCTGACCTTAACGATGATGATTTTGGAAAAGAAATGCAACATTTACCCTCAGTACATAAAGCAAATTTTGTAAATGCACAGTTAAAGCCATTAAATCTGTTGAGCTTCTTAACAGAGTAGACTTGGTGACCTGTTTCCTAATGTTTGTGTTAGCTTAAGAACACTATTAACAATTCCAGCAACAGTAACGGCGCCTCCGTAGCCAGGAGCAGCAGTGCGTAGCACACGCTTCTTGATTAGACCGGGGTTCGAGCCCGTGATACGGAAAGATCAGGGAATGACCACCGCATATGCCCGGAGCAATATGGCCTTAGTTGTTAACGCTCGTAAAAACCAAGCAACAGTAACTTCTGCAGAGAGGTCATTTAGAAAACTCAAACTGATTAAAAATCATTTAAGGTCTACAATGTCTCAAGAACGTTTTGTGCATTTGGCCAGACTAAATATTGAATCAAACATTGCCAGAACAATTAATTTTCATATTGTGATTCGAAATTTTTCACCAAAAAAAGGACGGGGAAAGCTCTTTTTTTCAAGTAAATACTAAGCCTATCTACCGTTTTAACTTTTTACTAATAATTATGTCTTCTGATGATCTGATCTGCATTGCAATATAAAAGGAAGTTTCAATGTGCATTCTTTCTCCTTATCTGTATTGTAATGTAAACAAAGATGTTCACATCAAATGTGTTTTCTTCTCTCTGATCCTTTTATCTGAGCTGGATATCATCATCTTTCTCTTTCTTGGCGATTCCCTTCTACTTCTCTTCTCTCTCGGGTAACTCGGGGAATTTTTTTTTGGCTGATGCAGCATAAGCTTTAGGCTTCCTTGCACCATATAGCTAATAATAATAATTTTATTTGTCATGGAGGGAGTATAGGAGCATAAGGCCTCAAATGCAGAAAATCAACAGAGCACTCCATTCCACCCCTCTCTCATCTTCCATACCCTTTTTGGCCTTACAGGCTACAACTCATGGCATAAAACCGCAGTGGATAAAAACAGGATAATTAATGGAGAAGGGAAGGGGGCCCGAAAGAAACTTTGTATTTGAACCCCCTGATAAACTTCCTCTCAGAGGCCCTGTTGAAATTAACTACATAATATTGGTGTAAATACACCATAGTTTTCCAATAAGTTTAACTACACGTAATAGTGTAAAGGCATCGTTTGATTATATCTAATAGGCTACCTTCACAATGAGATACCAAGTATTGCACTACTTCGAATAAACAACGGTTCTCTAATAGAGGAGACTACTGTTTTTTATTCTCAGTGGGCACCACCTCCCAGACGCGATTCGGAGGTTGTTGGCTCACTCATCGGTGGGTGTCTCCTCTATTAGAGAAGCGTTATTTATTCGAAGTAATGCAATACCTGATATCAGGTTTTGCAGGTAGCCACAATATGAGATAAAAATCAAACGATGCCTTTGCACTACTACATGTAGTTAAAGTTATGGGTAAACTATGGTGTATCTACACCAATATTATACAGTACATGTTTTATGGACCTATGCAATTTCCTTTTGGCTGTTAGCCGCCTGCATGCTAGAGATATTTGGCCGCCCCTATCAATTCTCACTCGGTAGTAACGAATTTTTTGCTGTGAAAATGTTGAAACGGTCCACGAGAGAATTGATTGTTGGGTGAATATTTAAATTAATAACGTTCGTGCACATTTCTCTCTTTATTTAAATTTCCTTTCGGTTCCGTCAACAATTAAAACAATGATGTAAGTATCGCTTTAGGATTAACGGTACGGGAATAAAGGCCCATTCACAATGAAAATTAAACATAACATAAACATAAAACCTTGTACCTATGTTATTTAATGAAACCATTCACAATGAATTACGTAAGTGTAACATTAAACTTAATCATAAGACGTTAACATGAAAGTTTGCAAACTCCAAGCTTTTTATGCTTTTGTTTACGTGGTTTAAAACAAGACACAATCGTGGAGGTTATGGAAGTCCCATTGAATCCTTCTTTGGTTCAACCGATGAAGCCACCAACGCCCGTGCTTGCACTTCTAAGTTTTCTGATGCAAAACACCTAACGTGTATGCTTCGGCGTTATTTATAACCATAAACTGCACAGCTATATCATCCGTCATCATGCAAACATTAATTTTTTGAAGTACGAAAGAAGAGCATGTTGTGTTTCCATGGTTACCAAATATGTTTACCGCCATGTTTATGTTCCCATTATGAATGTTGGCATGACTTCTTAATTTTACGGAACGTTTGTTACACTATTTTTATGCTTAATTTTCATTGTGAATGGGCCTTTAGAGAATACAATATTATTTATTAACAATGCGACGTTCGCTATTACATCGCCGACCACTATATTAAAATAATATTAAATTACATTTTAATTTTACGAAAGTGCACTATCAGCCGCCCTAGGGATTTGGCCGCCTGCCTGCATGCACACACTGCACACCTACCAAAACCGGCCCTGGACCTATATCTTTACATTAGTCAGGCAAAGTTACTGCTGCATCATCCGGTCGTCTTAACCATCATACAATGACCAGCAAAAAAACGTCGAACGCCTTTTCAGCTATCAGAGTCAAATTTATTTATTTGCAGCCTGTATAGGTTAAAATTATTTTTATGGAGCAATAAAAACGCAACTAGTAGATATTCTTTAACAGTTTTAAAATTAATCTATAAAAAATTGAATTCTAACAGATATAGAGCTCTGCATTGAAGATATAAAGAGAATATTAAAAATAATAAACTCTCCATTTAAAGTTATATAATTATATTTAGGCTTAGGCCTAAATGGTTGTCAGATGAATTAACGAGACATGTGGCAGAGAAGAAAAATGCATGGGATACATACAAATTAATGGGTGACATGGAAGCCTATGATAGATATAAGTTGGTCTGTAACCAAGTCACAAAGGAGATTAGGCAGGCAAAGGCAGACTACGAAAAATCCTTGGCAAAGGATGCAAAGAAAAACAGAAAAGAGTTCTTTACATATTTGAACTCGAGAAGGAAAGGGATGAATCAGATTGGTCCACTGGATATTGATGGTTCAACAGTTGAGGATCCTGCTCAGGTGGCTAACAATCTAAACGAGTATTTTGCATCTACATTCACGCATGAGGAGTTATTCAGGAAGGAGAATGATGTAGGTAAAGTAAACATTGGCAGTGAGCTGGATGATTTTGTAATAACTGAGAGGAAAGTGGAGGAGAGATTGTTGAGGATAAACATAAAAAAGGCACCTGGGGTGGATGGGATCTATCCAGTTATATTAAAGGAGGCAGCAAAGGAAGTATGCAAACCCCTAGCCATAATTATGAGAGCTTCTTTGGACTCAGGGGAGGTACCCATAGACTGGAGATGTGCAAATGTAACCCCAATTCACAAAGGAGGACCAAAGGCTGACACAAGTAATTATAGACCTGTTAGTTTAACTTCTGTTCCAGGTAAATTAATGGAGGCACTGGTTAAAGAAGCACTGCAGGATCATCTAGACAAGAATTCAGTTATAGCCCAGACGCAGCATGGTTTTGTTAAGGGCAGGTCTTGCCTGACCAATTTGATTGGATACTATGATGTAGTCACAAAAGAACTGGATGCAGGGAATAACTTTGATATTATATATTTGGATCTTAGAAAGGCTTTTGATACTGTTGCACATGGAAGACTGCTGCACAAATTGGAGCAGTGTGGCATTGGAGGCAAATTGCTGCTATGGATAAGGGGATGGTTGAGTGGCAGAAGACAGAGAGTGGTAATCAATGGACACTGCTCAACGTGGACTAATGTTATTAGTGGAGTTCCTCAAGGTTCAGTGTTGGGTCCATTGTTGTTTTCGGTGTTTATGAATGATATTGATGATGGGATATCAAGTTTAATGTCTAAGTTTGCAGATGATACAAAGGTTGGCAGGGTCGTTAAGGACACTACTGACGCTATGCTGCTGCAACAGGATCTGGAAAGGTTGAACAGATGGGCTGAGAGGTGGCAAATGAAGTTTAACATTGACAAATGTAAAGTACTACATATGGGTAACAGTAACCCCAGAGCAATGTATCAACTCTGCGGTACTACACTGACAGTGGTGGAGAATGAAAAGGACCTGGGGGTAATTGTGCAGGCAGATATGAAGTTCACTGAGCAGTGCAGACGAGCTGCAAGAGTAGCTCATGGTGTCTTGTCAATGATATACAGGAATTTTTCTAGCAGGGATAAGGAGGTGATTATTCCCTTGTATAAGGCAATGGTTAGGCCACATCTTGAGTACTGTATACAGGTCTGGAGGCCTCATTTCAAGAAGGATGTAGAACTGCTGGAACGGGTACAGAAAAGGGCAACAAGATTAGTGAATGGAACAAAGGGTTGCTCTTACGAAGAAAGGCTTAAGTTTTGCAAATTACAGAGTCTGGAGACTAGGCACCGGCGAGGTGATCTGATAGAGGTGTATAAGGCTTTGAATGGTTTGAGCATGCTCAATGCCAATGGGATTCTTCATCTTGCTCAGAATAATCACCTCAGAGGGCATAAATTCAAATTGAGGAAGGACGGATGTCGGATAGATGTGCGGAAATTTGCCTTTGGCCAGCGGGTGGTTGGTTGGTGGAACCGACTTCCATCACTTGTTGTTGAAGTTGATAGCCTAAACAAATTTAAAGCTCAACTGGACAGGTATTTCGAACGAACAGAGGGGTGAAATGGGAGTGGGGGTTTTTTTTTTTTTTTTTTGGCTGATGCTGAATAAGCTTGCTTTCTTGCATCATATGCCTCTACTAATGCTAATGCTATTTCAATCAAAGTTACAGAAAGAAAATAACTGCATAACATAAAACAAATGGTTTTTCTTTCCACGTTTATCAGAAATATAAGACCAAAAAAGAATAACAAAAATAAAAATTATGACATATTTAAAAAAAAAGTAACTTGCATTAACTGCAGAAAACAAAACTTTTCACAGAAATATCAACACAAAAAATAAAAGAAATGCAATGTTATTATTATTATTATTATTATTATTATTAATAGCCATATGGTGCAAGGAAGCCTGAGGCTTATGCTGCACCAGGAAAAAAAAAAAAAAAAGTTCCCATGTTACCCTGAGAGAGAGACAGAAGTAGAAGGGAATCACCAAGAAAGAGAAGAATGATGGTATCCAGCTCGGGACCCTGGGTGAGCCAAGCCCATACTCACCAGATGTGAGCCCCTGGGATTAATTATCACAACAAAGAAAAATATATACCTATAGTAAACTATATTCAATAACAATTGCATTACCTATATGTCACTACTAAAATCAATTTTCCTTGCTTTTTTTGTTGCAAACTCGTTAATAATGTTAGATATATCTAATTTGGAAACAATTGTGTTTTCAATACTAATATTGCGTATTCAAATATTGCGTACAAATATGGACCAAATGTTATCGGTTATCCAAGCTCATCCTTCTCATTAATTGTTTTGTATTGTAATTGTTCATTTTTTATTGTTTTGTAATCTTAATTGAAGAATAAGAATTTTACTTGTTGTTTTTGCTGTATTCTGCTGGGGTTAAGTTTCTAGAGTTTTTTTATTATTATTATCCAAATGGTGCAAGGAAGCCTGAGGCTTATGCTGCACCAGCCAAAAAAAATTCCCGAGTTACCCTGAGAGATAGAGATATGTAGAAAGGAATCACCAAGAAAGAGAAGAATGATGATATCCAGCTCAGGACCCTTGGCACACCCAGGGTCCTGAGATGGATATCATCATTCTTCTCATTCTTGGTGATTCCTTTCTACAATCTCTCTCTCAGGGTAACTTGAGAATTTTTTTTGGTTGGTGCAAGGAAGCACCATATGGCTAATAATAATAATAATAATAATAATAATAATATTCAGTTAAAATATTAAACAATTATTTTAATGTGTAAATTAAAAAGGAAACAAATTTTTTTTATTCCTTTCTCAGTACTCAAATAAAAGTTTCTAATAAATAATTTATAAAATACCATTTTTCTTCTCTAAAAATCTTGTCATGTTCCCTCGGGGTTTACATTGAACGGTCGTGCCAATTTTATATTTAATAAAGGGGGTCGGTCATGAGCAAAATAAGTTTGTGCATCACTGGTCTAGGGCTTCGCAGGCACCTGGTTACTTTTTGTTTTCTCTCTTTCTCTCTCATTACATATCTAAATTCAAGATCACGAGAGAGGATCCAAAGTGGAAAAGAGAGAGAGAGAAAAAAAAAAAAAGAGATCACATCCAGTTTTTTTTGGAGAATTGAGGAGAAGCAGTAGTCTAGGGTATGGCTGGTTCCTCCCAGTCACTTCTTATTTTTCTCACTTTCCCAAAGAAAGGATTTAAGTGAATAAGAGGTAATATCTAGATTTAAAGGTCAAGATAAGGGCTCCTCTTCTTGGCTTATTTAAAAAAAACAGTTTAATCTCCAACAAAGATTTGAAATAGTATGAAATCAGATTCCTAGTTTCACAAATGATTTTGAATAGAAATTTATCTACTAATCAGAACTCTATTATGTATGAAACCAAGGGAGTTACTGACATTGCATTTGTGTAGAAAGGTCAATACAGAACAAACACATGGTTGCCATCAACTACGATGGGGGAAAAAAAAACTCGCTGAAGAAGTATTCTTGTCCCTAAATCCATAGTGCCTCTTTAAAATATTAAGCTACTTAAAGTAATCTGTGCCTATTTTTCTAAGCAACAGAGTAAAAGGAGATATAGGGAAAAAGTTTCTTTATTTGCCAATGCCAAGACAAGGGAAGATGTTGTTATTTGTTGTTATTTGGTTTTTAGGAGCATTAGCAACTAAGGCCATATTGCTCCGGTGCGGTGGTCATTCCCTGACCTTTCCGCATGCTCCGTATTTGGTGGTGACGGGCTCGAACCCCAGTCTAATCAAGAAGCATGTGCTACGCACTGCTGCTCCTTCCCACCTGGCTACGGAGGCGCCTACACCAAGGGAAGAGCAAGGTCCTCAAAACTGTCAATAATAGTTAAGGTTTAAAGCCAGAAGAGAGAAGAAAGAATACAGAAATAAAACTTGATAAATCTCTTTCATCAATAAACACGTGAAAGAAATCAGTACTAGAATGGAAAGTTTTAATTGATGCAAATTCAGGAATCACAAGATGGATCTACTTTAGGAAGATGTGCACTTAGGAGGAATCAGAAATCAGCTTCAACTCCTAGCAAGCTACATCATTTTGGTCAACTCTATTAGTGCCATATGTGTGTGATGTGCAGTGCTACAACTCAAATTAACAGAAGTGTTTTGCTTATTATTAAACAGAAGATCAGTGCAGTGTCCCAGCCATCCAGATGAGGAAGCCTGAGAATTGCTCCAACAAAGTCTACCTTAGTCAATGGCCACGGAACAAGTACAGAAACGCTGAACCAGAATGTTTATCATTCACAGGAAGAACATCACCAGCAAATAGCAGAATTCATGAATTCATGAATAAATTTTCTAATAATTAGAAAATTTATTCATGAATTCATGAATAAATTTTCTAATAATTAGAAAATTTATTCACGAATTAGAAAATAGTTTTAGTGAATGAAATTTAGATTCTGCTGAAGGAATTTTAATTGGTGACTTTAATATTAATTTATTTAATTATTCAAGTGATAGAAATGTTCAAAATTATTGTACAAAATTAAATTATTTATATGTACAGTATTAAATGCAAATGGTTATGAGCATTCTATTTTTGGTATAACAAGAAAACATACTGGTATAGGTTCAAATAATAACTCTTGTTTGGATCATATACTTACTAATATAAAATTATATCAAGTTATTTCTGTAATCTTAACAGATTTCTCTGACCATAATCTCAGAGCATCTATAATTCATAATGATAAAACTTTTAAATACCTTAAATGCTGCTAGTATAAGAATTAATTATGAAGCTATTGGGAAATTAAATTCACAAAGGTTAGACTTGTACCAAAATAAAGTAATATCATATGATAATAGAAATGGTGGCAAAAAATTGATCCTATTAACAGAACACTACAGGCAATTAGAATTTCAAGACAGAGACAAAGAAACAAGTGTGAGTTTAAACAGTGACATACAAAATATGAGAGTTAACAGAGATAAGCCTTGGATAAATAATGATATAAAGATGTTGATGGATCAAAGGAAAGCTCTTGAAACAATTTAGAAATTGTCCAACTGCGTAAACATACTATGATCGGTATAAGGTTTTAAGAAATAAAATCAATGCAATAATTGTAAAACAATCTTTTCCATAAAGGGATATTTAATGATAAAAATATCACCCTAAAAAACAAATGGCAAGTGATTAATAAGATTATACATAAAAGTGATAGGCCAGGGAGTGAATTACATTATAGTGCTCTCTTAAATGATTCATATGACCATAATGAAAGCTATTCATTGGCTCAAAATGTTGTTCACACCTTTACTAATATTGAAATATCTAATGTTTTAAATTGTCAGTTGAATGTTAGTAATGGTGTGCTTTATATTTCTGTGCCCAACTCATGTTGTTTGATGGAACCCACTCTCAATGAAATTAAAAGTATCATAAACAATCTTAGGGATGAGATCAGTAGGAAGTTAAAAATAATGTTTGATATTTTGCAACAATTTTAATGAGAATACTAATTTTAATTGAATTAATCATGATTAATTCAGGTTTTTATCCAGTGGCTCTCTTGGGTTTTAATACTGCTCCAATTTAAAAAAAAAAAAAAAAGGATCACCACAAGACTTAAATAATTATAGACCCATTAATATTCAATCTATTCCTAATAAAATCATTGAACACTATATAATGAGACAGATAAACTCATTTTTGAACAAATTCACTGTTATGAACAATAATCATTTTTCATATAAAAAGGATAAAAGTCCACAAAGTTTATTAACTGAATTGTGTGAACAGTTCAATATACACTTCAATAATAACTTAATTTTACTATTATTTATTGACGTGAGTAAAGCATTCGACTTGGTTAATGTTGATGTACAGGTAGTTCTCGACTTTACGAGTTAATTCGTTCCTAGCACACACTCGTAAAGCGGGAATTAAATCCCATAGACAATGTCAAAAATAGGGGTTACGTTCTCAACAATAAAATTAGTTAGCTAATTAGTTTATGTTTAAACAATGATTGATTTATCCAAAGAAATTAAAACATAGCCTGAAAAATCAAGCAAATTATAATAATAAAGAAATTATTTATGACTTACAAATTTTAAAGAATGTTTATTCTTCATTATCGACTAAATGCACACTCATTGATCACTCATTATTGGCTCAGCACTCGTTGGTTTGTTGAACAAGGAGTCGTCTTCTTCAGAAATGCTTCAAGAGGTGTTTGTTTCCAAGATAATCTTCAATTTCCTTTATAAATTTCAACAGACGCATAAGAATTTTTTAACGGAATGCACAAATTGCAACTAACACGATTTGCATGGAGTAACAAGTTTACGAAGCTTAAAAAAAAAGGAACAAAGAGAAGATTCTGAAAATTTATTTATGTTTTTTATACGATTGAAGAGTTCAGTAAAGGTTGTTGTTATGGAGGCTTAATGGCACATAAGCTGCTAAGGCTATAATGTGCCTATTCACTTATTATATTAAAACATGAGTTTTCCATAAATCAGAAGAAAATCTGAAATCAGAAATAATTAAAAAGCCCAGTTTGCCTGAGAAAGTCAAAAAATTCAGAAATATTTGCCTTATCACCAATCAGATTTTCAAGAGTTATTGGTTTATGAAGATTAACCAGTGAGATCAAGGATGAAGTTCTGGCTTGTTTATAATAGAGGCAGGCAATAAGAATATGTTTTACAGTCAAATTGTTAGAACAATATGTACATTGTGGTGGATCATCTCCTGTCAGTAAATGAAGGTGGGTCAGATGAGCATGTCCTATTCTTGCCCTTGAGAGAACTACTTCTTCTCGTCTCGATGTACGGACACTGGAGCGCCAAATTTTCGAGTCTTGTTTAAACTGAAAGAGTTTATTATTAGTCTGAGAGTACCAGAGTGCTGTCCATTGTGATAGGCAAGCAGCATGAATGGTTAGTGCATAATCTGATGCTGGAACAGGGATGTTGGTTAAATCTAAGGTAGTTGGATTTTTTGCAGCTTTATCGGCCAGTTCATTGCCTAAAATACCGGAATGTGCTGGAATCCAGCAAAAAGTGACCTGTTGATTGCGTTCTTTAATTTGCAGTAATAAGCTCCTGATTTCATCTAGAACAGGGTGAACTTTATCTGAGGAATTACATAATGACATGATTGAGCTGAGGGAATCAGTGTAAATAACAGATTTTAAGGAACAGTCAGAATAGAGATTTTCTAAAGCTAGTTTTATTGCATATAATTCAGCAGAAAATATACTAAATTCTGATCGAAGGGAAGCTGATACAATTGTATTTGGAAACACTGCAGCTGCTCCAACATTTGAATTAGATTTAGAGCCATCTGTATAAATTGGGGAGAAATCAGAATATCTTTGAGTGTGAACTGCATGAATTTGGTTGACATTTGATGCTTGCAAAGAATTCTTTCTCCACTGACAGAGGTAAGTGTCACAGATTGGAAGAGGAGGAGGAGTCCATGGAGGTTGAGTATAAGTTGCTACCTGCTTTACGGAATGGATGGAAATATTCCAAACTTGCACCAGTTCAAGAAGGCGAAGACCAGCTGGTTTTACTATGTTAGGCTTGTTTCTGTATAGGATTTCTAACGGTGGGTTAAAAAGGTATGACTGAACGGGATGAGAGGCAAAACTTTGTATCTTGACAGCATATTTCAGTAACAGTGTTTTCCTGCATAAAGATAGTGGGGGCTCATGAGCATCAATGTAGAGACTATGTGCTGGCAATGTTCTGAATGCACCAATTGCAATTCTCAAAGCACTGTGCTGAATGGGATCAAGCCAGCGTAATGCACTCTTTCTGGTAGAATCATAGATTGGAGCACCATAATCGAGACGGGATCTGATTAATGCCCTGTATAACCGAAGAAGGGAGGTACGATCTGCACCCCATGTTTGGGCAGATAAAGCTCTGAGTATGTTTAACTTTTTTAGACATGAAGTCCGTACATTTAATATGATCTAGGAAATTTAACTTATTGTCAAGGGTTAATCCTAGAAATTGGATGTTGCTAGTGACCGGGACAAAGACGTTAGAAATTTGAAGTTCAGGATCTGGATGAAGTTTGCGTTATCTACAGAAGTGGATGGCAACTGTTTTCTGCTGCTAGAGCCGATAGCCGTTGAGGCTCGCCCATTGTTGAATTTTATTAAGTGATATCTGAAGCTGTCTTTCAATAGACCTCATGTTTTGAGAATGACAGGAGATGGAAAGGTCATCTGCATAAAGGTAAGTCTCAACTGTATTTGGAAGCTGCTTAGTGATAGAATCTATTCTCAGAGCAAAAAGAGTGGCACTCAGTACTGATCCCTGTGGAACACCTTCTTCCTGGATGAAAGCTGGGGAAACGGCATGTTGGTATCGAACTTGAAATGATCTAGTATGTAGAAAGTTCTGAACGAATATAGGAAGGTTGCCTTGTAGTCCGAGAAGGTAAAGATCACTAAGTATACCATACCGCCAGGTGGTATCAAAAGCCTTCTCTATGTCTATTGAAACCATTACTAGATGTTCATGTTTGACAAAAGCATTACGGATGGCAAATTCGGCCTTGACCATAAGATCTAAGCATGATCTGTTTTGACGAAAGCCATATTGACTATGGCTCATTAGCTGTTCCGACTCAATGATCCAGACGAGTCTTCTGTGGATAATTTTCTCAAGGATTTTACTGAGGCAGCTTGAGAGAGATATGGGTCTATAGCTATTCGGGTTGGATGGATCTTTTCCAGGCTTCAGGAATGCCAAAATTGCAGAGTGATGCCAAGAAGCTGGAAAAACATTTTCTAAAAATATGCAATTGTAAAAAACCAGCAGCAAGCACAAAGCTTTGTCATCAAGATGTTGTAGCATGACATAATAAATCCCATCTGGCCCAGCAGCACCATTGTGAGCTGTTCTAATGACATGTAAAAGTTCAGAATATTGCAGAAGTTTGTTATGTTTGTTTGTTTGTTATTTCGAGCATTAGCAACTAAGGCCATATTGCTCTGGGCGGGATATGCAGTGGTCATTCGCTGACCTTTCCATCTCCTCCGTATTCGGTGGTGACGGGCTCGAACCCCGGTCTAATCAAGAAGCTTGTGCTACACACTGCTGCTCCTTCCCACCTGGCTACGGAGGCGCCTGAGGTTTGTTATATGGGAGAAGACGGGCAGTTTGAAAATGAATAGCATGCTTTTCTTTAGTGTTTTTAATTCTTTGGAATGAGGTAGTATAGGCTGATGTTGCTGAGATATCTGCAAAAGTATTGCCTAACGCTTTAGCTATATCTACAGGATTAGATCTTTCCCATTCCAGGAGAGGACTGGAGAAGGTATGGTAGGAAACTTGCCAGACAGCTGTCTAATTTTTTTCCATATTATTTTGGGATTAGTATTTCTGTGAAAACTGGATGCAAAATGGGTCCAGGATTCTTTCTTTGCTTGCTTTTGCCCTTAATTTTTTATAATTAATGAGATTGACTGTGCTCAGACATTTCCGAAACAAATTCCAGGCTTTATTTTTTGCTCTCTTTGCTGTGGTGCATTTGTCATTCCACCAGTAATTATAATGCTTTCGGCCCGGCGGATTTGATAGTGGTATTGTGTCTTTAGCCACATTTAGAAGATGCAACGTGATGTAATCTGTCACATCATCAATGTGTTGGAGGCGGATTTTTTCCTCATCAAGGTCAATTGATGATTGAAACTTTGCCCAGTCTGCTCGGACAAATTTCCACTTTCTGCAGGGTTGAATTGAAGGAGTCTTTGCTTTCAGAAAGTTGCATACTATTGGGAAGTGGTCACTGCCCATGGAATTGTTTATTACATACCACTCTATGGCTGGGACTAGTACTGGTGAACAAATTGAGAGATCTATTGCTGAGGTGTGTCCTGTTGGAAGCTGTATGTGTGTCGGTGCACCTGTATTGAGTATAGTGAGATTTAGTGCCTCCAAAAAACTTTCAATTAGTCGGCCTCGTCTATCCAATTTTGGAGAGCCCCATAATGGGTGGTGCCCATTAAAGTCCCCTAATATACAGAAAGGTGGAGGTATCTGTATAAAGAGGTCTTCAAGATCTTTTAAAGAGTTAGTACAGTTTGGTGGTAGGTATATTGAGACTAGTGTTATTGCACTATGGAGAATTATACGAACAGCAACAGCTTCTATTTTAGTTTGGAGTGGAATATGTTTAGTTGGGATCTTTGAATTTACTAGGATTGCCACACCACCATGGGCAGTGCTAGCGGTATTTCGATCTCTTCGATATATGCAGTAGTTCTTTATCGAAGGAGAAATTTGTGTAGTTAGGTAAGTTTCCTGTAAACAAAAGGCAACCGGAGAATATTGGTTAATTAGGTATTGAATATCGTCTGTGTTGGAACGAAAGCCTCTGCAATTCCATTGTAAGATGCTGTGGTTCATTTTGGTTTAGTTGAGGATGATTCATCTGACTGTTTTTTGTTTGAGGAGGATTTTTTCGGTCTTTTTTCGGGAAGGTAGGGCGTCCAGTATCCATAGTATCGTTTGCGTGAAGTTCTAGTAATGGTTCTTCATGATCTGGGTTTACATCTACTTCCATACTACTAGTGGATGATTCAGGTTTATTGTTGTGTTTAGTAGTTTTTAGTTTTTCTTTGTCATGTGGGACTGTCCGAGTCTCAATTGGGATACTGATTGGAGTGTTGGTCGATTCACTGATTTTAATTTGATGTGAGTCTTTTACTGGATTTGATAATGTGTTTTTAACCCAATTAGCTAAAGATGTGCAGGGAGGTATTGATACGTGTGTTTGAGTTGCTATTGAATTAAAGCTTCGAGTGTGAGATGCATATGAACGACGGCATGGTCAACATAACCTGTCTGCGTGCCTCAGGGTTTGTAATTTTGTGCTCTATTTTATATTTTTGGATTTTCTTCCCCGTTTTCCACATTTCACAAGATTTGGAAAAGGCTGGGTGACTTTCTTTGCAGTTGGGGCAAATGGGACTTGAGGCTGAACAGTCTGTGTATGCTCCTTGGAATCACAAATTGGACAAATGGCATCACCTCTACATGCTTGTTGTGAGTGTCCATATTTTTAGCATTTAAAGCAACATAGGGGATTAGGTATGTAAGGCCGTATTTGGCAGTTTAAATAGCCAGCTTTTACTGAGGATGGTAAATCTGGAGTGCTGAATGTTAAAATTATGGATTGGGTTGGAACAAGATTTCCATCTTTTTTGGTCTTTATACGTTTTGCATTAATTACTTTTTGATTGCCCAGTTCCTGCACTAATTCCTCTTCAGATACTGTAATCAGGTCCCACTCTGTGATGACACCTTTTGACGAGTTTAACGTATTGTGGGGAGTGATAGATACCAGTAGCCCAGCAAAAGTTGTTGTTTTAAGCAGGCACTCTGAATGTTTTGAGGAGGCTGTTTCGATTAGGAGGTCTCCGGATTGCAGTCGTTTAACCATTTTCGGTGTACCAGCAATGGATTCCAAAAAATATTTGGATGACAAATGGTGATAATTTGCCGACAGGCTGGTTGGAGAGCGAATGTATTACAAGGAAGTTTGGCATCTCATTGCACTGCACTTCTCTTCGGAGCCTTTTTGGTTTGTTCAGGTCATCATCATTTGGTTTGTCTGGCCTTGAATTTGAATAGTCATTTAACGGAGGATAACTTTTCCCCCAGGTTACCGGCCCCGCCACGTGGAGGCAGGAGCAGTGCCGCTCGGAGGCCAAGCAATTGAAGTGTTAGTTAATTAGTAAAAATATAAATAGAGGAAAACGTAAAGAAAGGTGTATTTCCTTTCTGTGTTCTACTTGAAAGAAATGCGAACGTAAAATATAATTTCAGTCGCTTATCAAGAGCACTTTATGAATCACAAAAATATAGCTTGGCCTCGAAATACGCTTGGCACCTGGGGCCTTCAGTAAAGGGGAAACACATTTCACCATAATAACGTAAAAAAAACCACACAATTCCAGCTATCGGTATTTTCGCAAATGCAATTACACGGAGTTTATTACCTGTTTATAATTGTTTGCAGTAACAGAAAAGCCCAATAAACCGGAAAGTGCAAATTGCTTTTATTTTTTTTTGGTTGTGACCTCCAGAAATGTGCTTTAGAAAAATGTCACAAAGGTGTTCAAAATTGGTTCTAATAACAGAACATATGACAACGATGAAAGTGTAGTGCATTTTAGTGATTTGAATTGGTAACCAATACAATTTGCACTATAAAAATGACCTTTTAGAGAGTTATATAGCGAAAATTTCAACTTCCGAGGTCGTGGAACGAATTACCAAAAAATTGGGTTCACATTACAATATTTTCACAATACGATGGTGTCTCTAGAACAGTTTAATATCGTAAAGCTGGGTACACTGTATTGTATAGCTATGCACGTGACTTGAAATGCGGTATTTATAAATGTTTAACATTCACTTTTTGCAATTAATGTTTATATTTTCGATTTTGTTGATACTTGATAACTCCGTAGCCGAGTGGTCAGGAGCGGGAGAGCAGTAGCACACGCTCTTCGAGTAGACCGAGGTTCAAGCCCCTGACTGCTGAATACGGTCGATCTGCCAACCCGCACTGGACCAGCGTGGCAGATTATGGTCCATTTCCCTCAGCATGAATTGTTGAGGAGGCTTCCATCCTGCAGTGGGTTGATAATGGCTGCACTTTACCTTTTACTTTGAAAAAAAACAAAAAAAAAAAAAAAAAACTCATAAACCTGGGAACTCATCAAGCGAGAACTACCTGTACTTTAAATAAGGTTCAACAACTATTGATGTGGAAGACTGTAGTTGCACAGTTCGGTGTGTGGCTGTATTGTCACTGCTGAATGTAGTTTGGGTTTGTTAATTCAGTTTCCTTTTCAAAAAGTGTTAATACTAGTTACTTGAAAATTTATTGAATAAAATAAAACGGTGGCACAAGGTTAACCTGGACCTTTATTTAAAAAAAAAAAAAAAATACATCAGAATTAAAAAACATATTAATATTTTTTAAGATACTGTTCCTCCACACTAACAATGTAGAAAGAAGAAAACTGACTGTATAGTTAATTCAGGACACTGCTTGCATTTGTCACCTGACTTTAATTTTTACTTTTCTACGTGCTCTTTCATTGGCCCAAACAAATGATAACCACTGGGGACTAAATCTGAACTGTAAGGAGAACAACCATAATGTTCCAGTTCAAGGTTTCCAACATTGTAAAACTTGCCACCTGTGGATGTGTCCTGTTGTATAACAAAATGATTTTCAGACTTTTCTGCTAAACTGCTGTATGCACATTATCAAGAAATTCGCTGCAAGAAGTTGCCATAATACTAGGCATTAACTGTAGTATTGGGTTGCAGAAAATTGATAAGAATCAATGCTTCTGAATCCCATAAGATACTTGTTAGTGAAGGTGGTCTTAAATTTTTTGGTTGGCAAAAATCCTTGGTTGTGCCATTCCATAGAGGATCTCTTTAATTCTGGACTGAAATAGCATACTCATATCTTGAGACGAGTCACTATTTAATGTAAAAATGCATTTCCCTTCAGTTCAAAGTGGTTCAGATGTCTGGCACATATAATAAAATGCAGAAATAGTAAGATGTTTGCATTTTGCAATTTCTGCCAGAAATAGCAAATGGGCATCTGGTCGAATATCAACATCTTTAATACTCGCTTTGTGCATACTTTCTTGAACAAGTGTCCATGAACAATTGCCTCCACATATCCAACACTTACAGACTTTTTATGCAGTATTACACACTGTAATTTGTTTTTTCAAAATCATCTCTTTGACATCTGTGACAGCTGTCAGCTGCATGTGAACATGCTGAAAATTACCAACTACTTCATGGCCTTCTAAAAAGTTGTTGCGTTAATTGTACATGATAGGGTCTCTTCCCATTGCTCTTAACCTGCAGAAATCAGCTGGTTTTGCTTTCTCGTAACAGGAATTTGATGATGCATTACTGTTGTACATTTGGAGCGAAGTCTTATGGTGCTTCTAATGCATAACAGCAGAGAGTATGGTTATGTGTCAGGGACTGAGAGCAGTGTTCCCATCATCACTTGTGAAGAGCTGTTTTGCACAAGCTTCATGATAAACAAACAAAAAAAAAGTCCAGGTTGACCTTGAACAACCCTCACGTAAATTTTATAGTTATCATTTGACTTGCTGCTCGCACATGGTTTTGATCTTTTTAAATTGGCCCTCATGAAAAAACAGGTTGCTCACCATAGCTTTAATTGACACGGATCTAGTAAGAATGATATTCTGGATATCTTTCAATTTTATTAAAATATGGGCAAATGAATCTGTAATGTGGCTGCTTTGAGCTCCATTTGTTCATATTTTGTAAGTTACTAACTGCACCTTTTAGCATTTCTCAAATGCTGCACCAAGGTACCTAGGATTGCACTGATGAGGTACCAATAAGTACCAAATTAGCACTCTGGTGGGGTGGTACTACACACTAGTAAGTAACATTATACTTCTCTTTTTAAGGAAGTCTTACTTATTAGGAGTGCAGCATAGGGCTACTTGTTGTGGTAGTTACAATTTGGGAGATCAATGCCTTTTTGTAAGGCTTTGCTTCTTTCTTAATCTGGATATAAAATATGGATGTAAATCCCATCATGGCTATTACTTTTCATTTTCTGTAACAGATGGTTTGAACATTTGCAGATTAAACAAAGAGCACAAATTGTAATGTTATGTTTTCTAGAAGTCAATGGCATGAAAAAAAAACAGTAAGATATGTAGTTTGTATGAAGTGCATATATACACATCTGTGTCTGCCACTTCCTCAACTGATCGAACAAAACATTCACTTACAACATTAAATATTTGTATATAACCCACAATGCAGAAAGGGTTCTGGCACTTATGGATAAATAACTTTATTTTCTTTTTCTAGGGGAGAGTTTAACTAGTGTTGTCCATCTAGAACATTTGATATGTTTTGCACCAAAACCTAAAGGAAGTGGAACATTAATAAACTGGTCAACTGCAGAAATATCATGCAAACCGAGCTGACCATAACCATTCCATCCACAGGTCCAGAGTTGGCCATCCTCTGAAAGAACAAAATTCATTAAATTAAATTACAGTTTAATAATGTAATTTTTCAAAATGGGATATTATCCTATGTCTGGGTTCCCACTGATTTCAAAGACATCTATAATAAAAAGAAAAAAATAGCAGCAGACTATACATTATTTACCTTCTGAATGTTCCAAAAATATGTTTATTAATTATTTTTTAAAGCTTTGCATCCAGCAATTGTGTCCACTTTATTAATGAGGGGTTTCATTTCTTTTTGATGCTTCAGCTTTCCTCTTACAAAGCAATCTTTGTATATGAATAATCTTTGACAATAGAAGGTGTAATTATTTCATTACTTCCCTTTCTAAAGTTTAATTTATAAAGTTCAGAAAGATAAAAAATATTCAAAAATAATTTATAAACCTGCTAACAAAAATATTTAGTTGCATTCTAACAAGTATAAATGTATGTATATTCAATAATAAGTGATAAATAAGAGAATGGGAAATAAGTTGGGTACTACAGTAAACTGTAAAAGGTGCCTCTTTTATATTTTCTAAAAACATATAAGAATGTTTAATTTATATAGCTGACTACTATTTTTCATGATTACATATTTGTATACTTTGTTATGATATTTAATTTTTGAGAATAAAGTTCTACTATAAATTTTTTAAATCCCTCTCTTTTTTAAGACTGATTTAATAACAATGTCAGCTTAATGGTTATTTCCCTGATTTGTTGCGATATGTCAGCAATCTGGTAATGTAAATTTTTTTGTGTAGATTGTGAATAGATTTATAGAATTAAATATACAATTATTTTATGTAAATACTCTTTTCACTGTTATATGCTTTACTCTCCAATTGGACATAACAGAAATTTCCACTTTTTACTACTAGTGTTCCAAGGGCTACATATACAAATGTGACTTTTACAATTGACAATAAACATAATAACAGTGAGTGAAAAAGGAAGAAAAAAAGATCTTGAAAATGTGTGACAGTTTGAAACTTTCTTAATGAAGAGGTTTAATTATTGCTGGAATAATACATTTTATTGAAATTGATATGCAATGCTAGTTAAATAGTTTATTGCAAGTTAAAGTTCAGTTTTCCACCAATTAGGATGACTGGTGGGTGTCAGCATTTCTTTAACCTTCCTGTGACACCAAATTGCAAATAACTTTTTTGTGTGCCACTCACTTTGCAGGTTAAAAACAACAACAACTAATTTAAAATTATTCACTTTCTTCATGGCAACTTACTTTTTAATCTTTTATTAGCACAAATGTGAAATATCATTTTTTTATATATTGGAAAAATATTTTAAATTAATTTTTAAAAATAAAACCTTCCCTGTGACACACTTTGCACATGCATGTTTTTATAGCATGTTTTTTTTAAGTTCATATTTGGATGCTAACTGCAATGCTAGTATTAGTAGTGGAAAACAATGCAAGAAAGAAATCAAATTAAGCAACAGCCAAAAAAAAAAAAAAAAAAAATTCCACATTGTCTATCTATCCCCTCCAATGACTTGTCTAGTTATTGCTTGAATTTATTCAAACTGCTCAGCTACACAACAATGGATGGAAGTTTGTTCCAACCATCAACTACCTGCTGGCTGAAGGTAAGCTTTTGAAAATCTAACCTGCAACTATCCTTTCTCAATTTGAATTTATGGCCACCTCATGTGTGTAGTCTGAGCAAGAGTAAGAAAGCCATCAGCACTGAGTTTGTCCAATCCATTCAAAGCCTTAAACACCTCAATCAGATTATCTGCAAGATGATCTGATTGAGGTGTTTAGGTCTCCATATGCTACCATTTTCAGAAGTGAAGCCTAGCTTGCTAAGGAGACCCTTTTGTTCCATTCACCAATCTTGTTGTCCTTCTCAGCACCTATTCCAGAAGATCTACATTCTTTCTAAAATGAGGACTCTGAACCTGTATGCAGTATTCAACATGCAGCTTAACCACTGCCCTGTAAAATGGAATAATCACTTCATTATCCTTACTAGCAAAGTTTCTGTATATCATTGGCAAAACCCCACGGATTGTCCTGGCACCATGTCTGCACTGCTCAAAAAACTTCATATCTAACTGCACAATTACCATCAGGTCTTTTTCATTTTGGAACTACCCTGAGTGTAGTACCATACATATGGTATGTTAGTCTGGGATTACTCTACCTTTATGCAGTACCTTGCATTTGTCAATGTTAAACTTCAACTGCCATTTCTCGGCAATTAATCTTTCTAGATCTTGTTGCAGTAGCTTACCTTGATTACTGTTATTAAACCCCTGCCAACCTTTGTATCATCTGCAAACTTGGACACTAAGTTTGATACGCTTTCATTAATATCATTAATAAATACAGAAAACAGTGTACCCTACAGGACCCCAATAATAACATTAGTCCATGAAGAGCAGTGTCCACTGAAAACCACTCTGTTTTCTACCACTCAACCATCCCTTTATCCATAGTAGTGACTTCCCGTTAATGCCACACTGCTCCAATATGTGCAGTAGTATTAGTAATGGCCGAATGGTGGAAGAAAGCCTATGGCTTATGCTGCACCAGACAAAAAAAAAAAAAAAAAAAACCAGAATAAAACAATGATAAAAAAAATTAAAAAATAATAATTAATAAAAGAAAAGGAAATTAAACCTATCATCATATGCACTTCCCTCACCCGAAGGTACTATCCAGATGACCTTTGAATTTCCCCAAACTGTTAGCCTCTACCACCCATGTAGGCAGCTTATTCCAGTAATTTATAACTTGCTGGCTAAAATAAAACTTCCTGCAGTCCAATCTAAACATTTCCCCCCCCGTAACTTGAATTTATGTCCCCTAGTTCTAGCATCATTTATAATCTTGAAAATTCCATCCTCATTTATTTTACTGATGCCTCTCAGAGCCTTAAACACCTCAATCAAATCTACTCTCAGGTGTCTAGTTTCCAAACTCTGCAACCCACATATTTGAAGTTTTTCTTCATAATGACGCCCTTTTGCCGATATCACCAGGCAAGTTACCAGTCTTTGCACCCTTTCAAGAAGCTCGATGTCTTTCTTTAGGTGCGGTCTCCATACTTGAACACAGTATTCCAAGTATGGTCTAACAAAAGCCTTATATAATGGGATTATCACGTCCCTATCTCTATTGAAAAAGTTCAATAGATCATCGATAGGACACCATGGGCCTTCCTTGCAACCTGTTTAGAATGCTCAGAGAATTTCATGTCTGACCGTATCGTAACACCCAAATCCCTTTCCTCCAGTACTGGGTTTAGTACTGGAGGAAAGGGACTTGGGTGAATAAGGGTTATTTTGGGATTACTGTTTCCCAGATGTAATACCTTACACTTTGTTGGATTAAAACATAGCTGTCATTTTTCTGACCATTCCTGAAGTCTGAGTTTCTTCAGAGACCTAGACAGACTTCAGGAATCATTAACTACTCTACCAATTTTAACCTCGTGCCCTCTATCCCTTCATCGATGTCGTTTATGAAAATTAAAAACAACAGTGGTCCTAATACTGATCCTTGGGGAACCCCACTTCTTACATCAACCCAATCTGAGGAATAGCCATTTATCACAACCCTCTGCCTCCTGCCCTGAAGCCATCCTGCTATCCATCTAAGGATTTTCCGAGTGATTCCAACCTGTTCCAGCTTATAAAGCAACTGCTCATGTGGGACTGAGTCAAAAGCTTTGCTGAAATCTAAATAAACAATGTCGAAATTATTCCCTAAATACAGCTCGTGAGTGACCCCTTTCAAAATAGTCTTTTATGACAGTATAAAAAACTTTCCTGAAATTCAAGTATATGATATTAAAATTAATTTCTGCATCCAGGTCCTTTGTTACTGCATCATAGTATCCAACCAGACTCTTCACAGAAGATCGCCCCTTAAAAAATACATGCTGTGACTGCAGTATAATTTGAATTCCTGTCTAGATGGTACTACATTACTTCTTTAACTAGACTTCATTATTTTCACTGGAACAGAAGTTAAACTAACAGGTCTATAATTACTCATGTCACTTTTTTCATCCCCTTTGTGAATGGGAATATATATTTGAACATCTGCAGTCCATGGGGACCTCCATAAATCCCAAGATACTCCCATAATTATGGCTATTGGTTTGCTTGCCGCCTTTGCATACAGGCCTCCAGAACTAAAGTATACAGTATTAAGGTTACAGCCTGACCACTGCCTTGTACAATTGGGATAATCACCTCCTTAGACCCTGCTTGCAAAGTTTCTGCATATCATTGACAAAACCCCATGAGCTGTCCTCAAGCTAATGGAAGTGCTGTGGCTCAGAGCAGAACTGAGGGGGGGGGCAGTTGCCCTCTGAAGCACAGCCTTTTAAGATGCATTGTTTGCTTGATGTTTGCAGAGCAATCGGGTACGGGACATGATACTGCCAAGGGGGATGCCTTTGTGTGTGCGCGATGCAAGGAGTGTATCGATATCAGACAACAACTCGGCGTTCTTGTGGGCCTATATGAGAGCTTGAAGGACAGGGTGGATGCCCTCGAAGAAACTAAATTGAGGGGCCATCAAGCTCTCAGCTGCCCACATCAACGCCAGAGCTTGCACTTGGGCATCGCGTGACACAGAGGCAACCCCCAAGGCAGAATGCGTTGGTCCCGAAGGAACTAGTAGTTGTTGGTGACTCTATTGTCAGGGAAACGGGGAACATGCTTTGTAAAAAAGATAGGTGGAACAGTACCAAGGTATGTCTGCCAGGGGCAAAGGATGATGACGTTGTAGAGCGAATATCATCTTTTAAGGGCACAAAAGGTGATATAGTTGTACACGTTGGCACTAATAATATTAAGAGTAGGAGACCGGCAGAATTACTTAACAAGTACAGGTCACTGTTGAAGAAAAGCCGAGAATTAGGGTTGAATTTGAAAGTGTCTGCAATTCTGCCCAGACACGATAGGAGGGAGTATATGATGAGAGCCTTGTCGATCAATTCGGCCCTGGAAAGATTGTGCAAGGCTCAAGGGGTAGAATTTTTTTCATCCTGGACTGTACTTGTTAACAGGAGAGATTGCTTCTACAGGGATGGGATACACTTAAATAGAAAGGGTGCAAGAATATTTGCTGATGCTATCGAGGCAGTGTTAGGTGGGTCGGAAAACTGCTAGCTTGGGGGGAGACAAAGACCAATAGATTGACAGTAGCCACTAGCAGAGGTGAAAGAGATTCTTGCACTGCTTCTATTAGAATGAGCAGAAGCCTGAAAAACAAGATGCATGGTATTTCAGAGACTGCTGGGAGCCATTGTGGTACAAGTAAACACATGGGTTGTGTTAGGGTAGCTAATATTAGAAACAGGTGCAGGTATACTTGCGTGTACACCAATGCTAGGAGTTTAGTAAATAAATTTGATGAATTTGAGGTATTGCTCAAAACATCAAAGGCAGATATTGTTGGGATATTCACACATGAGACGTGGTGTCACACAGATATAAGGGATGCAGAACTGCAATTTGGGTAGTACAACGTCTACAGAAAGGATAGACAGGATAGGAAGGGGGGAGGTGTTATGCTATTAGTTAAGAAACACATAAAAACCAAGGAAGTGAAGCCAGTCGACATCGCTGGACAGTGCAGTGTTCAGTCAATTTGGTGTGACATAAGCATTGGGAGATCAAAATTGAGAGTAGGAGTGTGCTATAGGCCTAATGACTCTGATGAGTATAATAAGGAACTGTACAGGGAAATAGAGTGGGCCAGTAAATCAGAGAGTCTTATAATGGGAAATTTTAATTTCCCAGATATTGACTGGAATTTGGGGGCTGGTTACTCACACACTAGCAGGGCTTTTGTGGATTTATTGGATGATTGTTTTCTACATCAGCATGTTCGGGAGGCAACTAGAGGGAGTAATACTCTTGATTTGATTATCAGCAGTGATTCTTCATGCATTAAGAATCTGCAGATAAATGAACCACTAGGTGGCAGTGATCACAGTGTGCTGAAGTGGGATTTACTCAAAGAGGTAACTACCATTAGGGGTAAAGGGAAGGGTTATTGCTTCCGTAAAGGCGACTACGATGGACTGAGACAGTATTTAAATTCTATACAGTGGGACCAACTGATGATGTTACCAACAGCAAATTCAAAATGGGAAGCATTCAAAGATCTTATCTTGGAAGCTACTAGGCTTTACATACCAACTAAGAAACATTGTTCAAGGTTTAGGCCAAAATGGATGTCAGATGAACTAATGAGGCATATGGCAGAGAAGAAAAATGCATGGGATACTTACAAATTAACACATGACACAGAAGCCTATGATAGATACAAGTTGATATGCAACCAAGTTACAAAGGAGGTTAGGCAGGCGAAGGCAGATTACGAGAAATCCTTGGCAAGGGATGCAAAGAAAAACAGCAAAGAGTTCTTTACTTATGCAAACTCTAGAAGGAAGTGGATGAATCAGATTGGTCCACTTCATATTGATGGGTCAACTGTTGATGATCCTGCTCAGGTAGCTAACAAACTAAATGAATATTTTGCATCGACATTCACACATGAGGAGTTATTCAGCAAGGGGAATGCCAGAGGTGTATTCAACTCTAGCAGTAAGCTACAGAATCTTGAAATAACTGGGAGTAAAGTGGAGGAGAAACTGTTGAAGATAAACACAAGAAAGGCACCCGGGGTGGATGGGATCTATCCAGTTATATTAAAGGAGGCAGCAAAGGAAGTAAGCAAACCCTTAGCCATAATTATGAGAGCTTCCTTGGACTCAGGGGAGGTACCCATAGACTGGAAATGTGCAAATGTGACCCCCAATTCACAAAGGAGGATCAAAGGCTGACACAAGTAATTATAGACCTGTGAGCTTAACTTCTGTTCCAGGAAAATTAATGGAGGCACTGGTTAAAGAAGCACTGCAGGATCATTTAGACAAGACTTCAGTTATAGCTCAGACACAGCATGGTTTTGTTAAGGGGAAGTCTTGCCTGACCAACTTGATTGGATACTATGATGCAGTCACAAAAGAACTGGATGCAGGGAATAACTTTGATATTATATACTTGGATCTTAGAAAGGCTTTTGATACTGTTGCACATGGAAGACTGCTACACAAATTGGAGCAGTGTGACATTGGAGGCAAATTGCTGCTATGGATAAAGGGGTGGTTGAGGGGGAGAAGACAGAGAGTGGTAATCGATGGACACTGCTCATCGTGGACTAATGTTATTAGTGGAGTCCTTCAGGGCTCAGTGTTGGGTCCATTATTGTTTTCTGTATTTATAAATGATATTGATGATGGTATATCAAGCTTAATGTCCAAGTTTGCAGACGATACAAAGGTTGGCAGGGTTGTCAAGGACACTACTGACACTATGCTGCTGCAACAGGATCTGGAAAGGTTGAGCAGATGGGCTGAGAGGTGGCAAATGAAGTTTAACATTGACAAATGTAAAGTACTACACATGGGAAACAGCAACCCCAGAGCAACGTATCAACTCTGTGGTACTACACTGACAGTGGTAGAGAATGAAAGGGACCTGGGGGTGGTTGTGCAGGCAGATATGAAGTTCTCTGAACAGTGCAAACGGGCTGCAAGAGTAGCTCATGGAGTATTGTCAATGTTATACAGGAATTTTTCCAGCAGGGATAAGGAGGTGATTATTACATTGTATAAGGCAATGGTCAGGCCACACCTAGAGTACTGTATACAGGTCTGGAGGCCTCATTTCAAGAAGGATGTAGAGCTGCTGGAACGAGTACAGAGAAGGGCAACAAGATTAGTGAATGGAACAAAGGGGTGCTCTTACGAAGAAAGGCTTAAGTTTTGCAAATTACAGTGTCTGGAGACTAGGCACCAGCGAGGTGATCTGATAGAGGTGTATAAAGCCTTGAATGGTTTAAGCATGCTCAATGCTGATGGGATTCTTCCTCTAGCTCAGAAAAATCACCTGAGAGGGCATAAATTCAAATTGAGGAAAGACAGATGTAGGATAGACGTGCGGAAATTTGCCTTTAGCCAGCGGGTGGTTGGTTGGTGGAACAGACTTCCATCCCTTGTGGTGGAGGTTGATAGCCTAAATAAGTTTAAGGCTCAGCTGGACAGGTATTTTGAACGAACAGAGGGGTGAAGTGGAAGTGGGTTTTTTTTTTTTTTTTTTTTTGGCTGATGCTGCATAAGCTTGCTTTCTTGCATCAAATGCCTCTACTAATGCTAATGCTAATAATTATGGCTATTGGTTTGCTTACCTCCTTTGCATACAGGCCTCCAGAACTAAAGTATACAGTATTAAGGTTACAGCCTGACCACTGCCTTGTACAATTGGGATAATCACCTCCTTAGACCCTGCTTGCAAAGTTTCTGTATATCATTGACAAAACCCCATGAGCTGTCCTGGCAGCAGGTCTGCATTCCATATCTGAGCGCACAATCAGAGAACTTCATATCTGACTGCATAATTATCCTCAGGTCTTTTTCAGTTTCCACTACTTTGAACATATTTCCATACAGTTGGTGCATTAGTCTGGAATTACTGCTACCCTTATGTAGTACCTTTCTTTTGTCAAGTCAATGTTAAACTTTGGTTGCCATTTTTCAGCCCATCTGCCTAATTTTTCTATATCTTGTTGTAATAGCACACTTTGTTTACTGCATTAACCATGTTGCCAACCTTTGTTTCATCTGCAAACTTAGACATTAAGCCTGATATACCTTCATTAATATCATTAATAAATATTAAAAACAACAATGGGCCAAGGACTAAATTCTGGAGGACTCCATTAATATTATTAGTCCAAGAAGAGCAGTGTCCATTAACAACCACTCTCCGTCTTCTCCCACTCAACCATCCATTTATCGACAGTAGCTGTTTGTTTGTTTGTTATTGGGTTTTTAGGAGCATTAGCAACTAAGGCCATATTGCTCCGGGATATGCGGTGGTCATTCCCTGACCTTTCCGCATTTTCCGTATTTGGTGGTGACGGGCTCGAACCCCGGTCTAATCAAGAAGCGTGTGCTATGCACTGCTGCTCCTTCCCACCTGGCTACGGAGGCGCTGCTCGACAGTAGCAATTTGCCCTCAATGGCACACTGCTGCCATTTGTACAGTAGTCCGTTTTGTGCAACAGTATCAAAGGCTCTCGTAAAATTATTAATAGTGCCATATAATCCATGAAAGCAAGCTTATAAAGGATCAATAAAAAAAAAAAAAAAAACAAACCTACAATTACATCATCTGTCCATCTCATCCAATAGTTTGTCTAGTTCTTCCTTGAATTTATTCAAACTATCTACTTCCACAACAACAGATGGAAGTTTATTTCAACAATCAACCACCTGATGCTCAAGGCAAACTTCCGCTCAGCTATTCTGCAATCATCCTTCCTCGATTTGAATTTATGCCCTTTCCTGTGTGTAGTCCCAGAAGGAGGAGGATGAATCGCATCAGCACTTAGCTTGTTCAATCCACTCAAAGCCTTAAAATCAGATCACCTCGTAGGTACCTAGTCTCCAGACTCTGCAATTTGCCGAAATGAAGCCTTTCTTGTTAAGAGCACCCCTTTGTTTTCCTCACCAATCTCAATATACTTCTCTGCACCTGCTCAGTAGCTCCACATCCTTCCTAAAATAAGGCTTTCAGACCTGTATGCAGTACTCAAAATGTGGCTTGACCTCCTTACTCCTGCTAGTAAAGTTCCCGTATATTGACTGACTGCACAATTTTCCTTGGATTTTTTTCATTTCCCGCTACTCTGGGTGTATTAACACACATTTAGTATATTACTCTGGTTACTCTCAGCTTAACATAATCCCTTGCATTTGTCGACGTTAAACTTCCATTGGTATTTCTCAGTCTATCTGCCTAATTTTTCTAGATTTGCTGCAGCAGCATACCCTCATTATTGTTGTTAACCATTCTCCCAACCTTTGTATCATCTGTAAACTTAGACATTAAGCATGATATACCTTCATCAGTATCATTAATAAATAAAGAATTTATTTATTAAATTCTTATTTAATATTTATTAAATTAATAAATTAATAATAAAGTGTCTATTGATAGCTACTCTGTGTTCTCCTACTCAATCATTTCTTTATCAATGATAGTAACCTGCCTTTAATGTCACAATGCTTCAGTTTATAGAGCAGACAATCAAAAGCTTTCGTGAAATAGTACATGATATCAAAATTATTTTTTGCATCCAGTTCTTTTCTTTCTGTGGCATAGTATCTAAGCAGATTAGTCAGAGAAGATCGCCTCTTAACAAATGCATTCTGTGACTGATGTATAAATGCACACTTGTCTGGGTGATTCTGCAATATATATTATTATTAGCTGTATGGTGCAAGGAAGCCAGAGGCTTTTGCTGCACCAGCCAAAAAAAAATTGAGTTATCCTGTGTGTGTGTGTGTGTGTGTGTGTGTGTGTGTGTGTGTGTGTGTGTGTGTGTGTGTGTGTGTGTGTGTGTGTGAGAGAGAGAGAGAGAGAGAGAGAGAGAGAGAGAGAGAGAGAGAGAGAGAGAGAGAGAGAGAGAGAGTCAGAAGTAGAAGGAAATCACCAAGAAAGAGAAGAATGATGACTGATGACATCCAGCTCAGGACCCCTGGGTGTGCCAAGCCCATACTCCCCAGATGTGAGCCCCTGGGGTTCTTTAACCAGAGATTTACATTATTTTCCCTAGAACAGAAGTTCAGCTAACAGGGCTGTGTAATTACTCATTTCACCTTTTGATTCTAGCTTTGTGAAGTGGGGATACATTTGCACATCTCCAGTCCACAGGGACTTCTACTGAATTCAAAGATGTTTTCATAATTATAACTAAGCATTTGCTTACCTCTGTTGCTGCTTTCCTTAATATAATTCGATAGACCTAATCCATCACAGATGCCCTTTCAAGTTATGCTACAACAATTTCTCTTCCACTTTCCTCTCAGCCATCACAAAATTATTTAGCTGCCTGGTGGATTTTTATTCACTTCTGGGATTTCCCTCCCTAAAGAACATATGAATATAAATGCAAAATACCTATTCATTTTGTCAGAAACCTGAGCAGAATCATCAACAGTTAAATCATCGAAATCAAGTGGATCAATGTGATTCAACCCCTTCCTTCTACTGTTAATATAAGTAAAGAAGTCTTTGTTGCTTTTCTTGGCATTCTTTGCCAGAAACTTCTAATCTGCCTTAGCTTGCCTAACCTCCTTTGTGACTCAATTACAGACTAGTTTATATCTGCCATAGGCTTCTATATCACCTGGTAATTTATAAATTGCCCCATGCATTTTTCTTCTCTGTCACGTCTCATCAATTCATCTGACATCCATTAAGTCTAAGCTTGGAATAGTATTTCTTAGTTGAAAAGCCTAGTAGTATCTACAATAACTTTCCTGACTGCTTCCCATTTACAATTTCATGTTGGTAACATCATCAGATGGTCACAATGTATAGAATTTAAAAACTGAGACCAATAAATTCACCCTTACCAAAGCAAAATCCCTTCCTCTAATCTTTTGTAGTAGTTACTTCTTTAAGTTAATCTCACATTCACACACTGTGATCACTAGATATTGCATTATATGCACTAAAAACAGGTCAAATATGTACCAAAATGCTAATATATGCACTATAATTTTTACTTTTATTACTCGTTTATTGAAATTAATTGAACTACACTTTCTTTGTATTCAACATGTTAAAGTAAATAAAACCATTCCTGAAAAGTTTTAACACCTTTTTTAAAAGTTTTCCCTTTCAAATTCATACCTGGAACAATTTTTGTTACAAAACACAATAATATATTTCTTGAAGTGGCCCATTGTAAATTTGTGGCATTTATTGTCCAAGATAATTTTATATGCAGAGAATGACCTTTCTACGGAAGTGATTGCACTGTATTTAAAAAAAATATGAGATTCTGAAGCCTCACTTCAAATGGAAGTTCATTTTCTTTCACATTAATAAATTCATCGTTTTCCTTAAAGTGTGAAACCTTGAGTTCTTTTCTAACACATTATTGTATTTTTGGAACTTTAGAACCCACATTTAAAGTTTGGTTATACAACTAGGTAACCAGCTGAAATGGGTCTGGATGAACAATAAATGTTTTCTAGCCAAAGAATCAGAAAGCACTGCCTTAGCACTATCAATAGCCGCTGAATGTGTGATATCTAAGGAATCAACAAATTATTTTATAGAATCTAAATTTTTAGCATAAAATGATGCTGACTGTAACCATATTCCCCATCTTGTGGAACAGGATCAGGTGGGAGAGGAAAACTAGGCAGTATATTTCTTTAAGTTGCTAATCCCAAGGGCTTTTTGACAAAATCTTTTTAATACTAGAAATAAGTTTGTCAATTTCACCAAAATTCTCCTGAATTGCCTCTGCCAAGCTATGTTAGCCATGGGCTAAGCAAGTAAAATGGATTAGGTTTGGATAGAAAACTTGTAATGCAAAAGTGGCATTAAACTCTTTCACTATGGGTTGATTCTGCCCATAATAATAGCTACAAGTCAATATGGACGTGATGGTACTGCATCTCATTTTCCACTCATAAAATATGCAATACAGCAGCCACAAATTTCTGCCATTTTGTCAATGGACATCCAAATATAGGTTTGTCTAATATCTTGACGAATTTCGCAAATAATATCTCATCATAAACAGCATTAAGGTAATGCTTTCTCAAAGTATATTCATCTGGAATATTTTGATTTAAACAATATTTTTCAAAAATTGCTTGAAGGCTCGACTGTTTACCTTACTGAAAGGTGTAGTGCTGTTTACCAGAGTGAGACATAAATTCTTTGAAAAATCACTTTTTTCTTTTTGAAGTGCATGACTTGATTAAAAGCGACTACTCTGGAAATTTTTTCTTTGCCTGGCCATAATACGTGATGCTGTTTTAACATGTTGGTCGATCTCGATTTTTTCTTGCATGGAATGGCAAACAACACCGAACACAATAATGCCATCCATTGTAAAATCTTTTCCATGATTGGCAATCTACTATTCCATACAAAGTTTTGTAACAGATTTAGTTTTTGGCATGTTTAAAGAAAACGTTTCACTTGATGTATTCAATAACAGGAGATAAATAGCAAAATAGTATTAAAGCATTTCCTATGCACATTTGAAAAATTTTCCCTCAGTGAAATATTATTCTACACTAATTTAATTGCAACAGTGACTTGTTACATAGTTCCAAGATCAATATTTGACAAAATTATCAAATTAAGGAATATGCAGTATTGCTTGTAATATTTGTGCCTTTAAATTTTTTGCCTTTAACTACTGCTACCTCTCTCTTCATTGTCCACTGTAGAACTACGTGTTCACTTCATGCTACTGGTTACTGTACTGTTAGCCCTATTATGTCATCTGGTTCATGGGTGATGATCAGGTCTAGAATATTCTTTTCCTTAGTATTTCCCTGACATGTTGATACAAATAATAACCATCTAGTTGAATTTAAAAAATTTTGTCCCCCATGTCGAGTTTCCTACCCATTTGCTCCAATCAATTAGAGCAAATTAAAATATTAAGATAAGAAGCATGACCCCCACCACCCCTTCTATCTGCCCTATCTTTCCTAAATACAAATATATATACCAGATTGCATTGTAAGGGAAAAAATTGAAGCATTTTTCCTGTTTTTTAATTTTTATCATCTAATTTTTTTTTTAAATATGAAAATATCAAATAAAATTAAAGTTTACTTAAACATCAAAATAAAATTCATATCTAAAATCATTATAAGGTTTACTTTCAGTGTGACAACTGGGCTTGTTTCTCTTTGCACAAATGTTGAATTTTTGATACACATACACACAGTTCTTCCACAGACAGAACACTATTTCTTTCTTTGCTTTTAATGTTTGTCAGGTATGAGAAAGCTTGTTCAGAGGGGAAGTTCACTGCTTTTTCTGATATCACAGGATATACGGAGATCTTTTCTTATTGAAATCCAAAACACATCAGGTGACATTTCATTGAATTTTATCTTCAAAGTTCAATCACACTGTAGTTGTCAGTTGTTCTTGCAGAAGATCGAGTAAATTTTATGAATTTGGTGAGAACTGAACAAAAGGATTCCTAACTCAGTCATACATTTCTGATGACAAGGAAGTAAAGTATTGGTCAAGCTTTTCTATCTATTCCATTAATTTCCCTGGAAGAGAAGTTAAGCTAACAGGTCTGTAAATATTGCCTTTTGATCCCCCTTTGTGAATTGCATTAGCATTAGTAGAGGCATTTGATGCAAGAAAGCGAGCTTATGCAGCATTGGCCAAAAAAAAAAAAAAAAAAAACCCACTTCCACTTCACTCCTCTGTTCGTTCGAAATACCTGTCCAACTGAGCCTTAAACTTATTTAGGCTATCAACTTCCACGACAAGGGATGGAAGTCTGTTCCACCAACCAACCACCCGCTGGCTAAAGGCAAATTTCCTCACGTCTATCCTACATCTGTCTTTCCTCAATTTGAATTTATACCCTCTCAGGTGATTATTCTGAGCAAGAGGAAGAATCCCATCAGCATTGAGCATGCTCAAACCATTCAAGGCTTTCTACACCTCTATCAGATCACCTCGCTGGTGCCTAGTCTCCAGACACTGTTATTTGCAAAACTTAAGCCTTTCTTCGTAAGAGCACCCCTTTGTTCCATTCACTAATCTTGTTAACCAACCAACCACCCGGTGGCTAAAGGCAAATTTCCTCAAGTCTATCCTACATCTGTCTTTCCTCAATTTGAATTTATGCCCTCTCAGGTGATTATTCTGAGCTAGAGGAAGAATCCCATCACCATTCAGCATGCTCAAACCATTCAAGGCTTTATAACCTCTATCAGATAACCTCGCTGGTGCCTAGTCTCCAGACACTGTAATTTGCAAAACTTAAGCCTTTCTTCGTAAGAGCACCCCTTTGTTCCATTCACCAATCTTGTTGCCCTTCTCTGTACTCGTTCCAGCATCTCTACATCCTTCTTGAAATGAGGCCTCCAGACCTGTATGCAGTACTCTAGGTGTGGCCTGACCATTGCCTCATACAAGGGAATAATCACCTCCTTATCCCTGCTATAAAAATTTCTATATATCATTGACAATATACCATGAGCTACTCTTGCAGCCCGTCTGCACAGCTCAGAGAACTTCATATCTGCCTGCACAACCACCCTCAGGTCCCTTTCATTCTCTACCACTGTCAGTGTAGTACCACAGAGTTGATACGTTGCTCTGGGGTTGCTGTTTTCCATGTGTAGTACTTTACATTTGTAAATGTTAAACTTCATTTGCCACCTCTCAGCCCATCTGCTCAACCTTTCCAGATCCTATTGCAGTAGCATAGTGTCAGTAGTGTCCTTGACAACCCTGCCAACCTTCGTATCGTCTGCAAACTTGGACATTAAGCTTGATATACCATCATCAATATCATTTATAAATACAGAAAAAATAATGGACCCAATACTGAACTCTGAGGGACTCCACTAATAACATTAGTCCACGATGAGCAGTGTCCATTGATTACCACTCTCTGTCTTCTCCCCCTCAACCACCCCTTTATCCATAGCAGCAATTTGCCTCCAATGCCACACTGCTCCAATTTGTGCAGCTTGTTTGTTATTTGTTTGTTATTTGGTTTTTAGGAGCATTAGCAACTAAGGCCATATTGCTCCGGGATATGCGGTGGTCATTCCCTGACCTTTCCGCATCCTCCGTATTTGGTGGTGACGGGCTCGAACCCCAGTCTAATCACCAATTTGTGCAGCAGTCTTCCATGTGCAACAGTATCAAAAGCCTTTCTAAGATCCAAGTATATAATATCAAAATTATTCCCTGCATCCAGTTCTTTTGTGACTGCATCATAGCATCCAATCAAATTGGTCAGGCAAGACTTCCCCTTAACAAAACCAAGCTGTGTCCGAGCTATAACTGAAGTCTTGTCTAGATGATCCGGCAGTGCTTCTTTAACCAGTGCCTCCATTAATTTTCCGGGAACAGAAGTTAAACTAACAGGTCTATAATTACTTGTGTCGCCCTTTGATCCTCCTTTGTGAATTGGGGTCACATCTGCACATCTCCAGTCCATGGGTACTTCACCTGAGTCCAAGGAAGCTCTCATAATTATGGCTAAGGGTTTGCTTACTTCTTTTGCTGCCTGCTTTAATATAACTGGAGAGATCCCATCCACCCCAGGCACCTTTCTTGTGTTTATCTTCAACAATTTCTCCTGCACTTTACTCTCAGTTATTACAAGATTCTCTAGCTTACTGTCCGAGTTGAATACACCTCTGGCATTCCCCTCGCTGAATAACTCCTCATGTGTGAATGTCGATGCAAAATATTCATTTAGTTTGTTAGCTACCTGAGCAGGATCATCAACAGTTGACCCATCAATATCAAGTGGACCAATCTGATTCATCCCCTTCCTTCTAGAGTTTACATAAGTAAAGAACTCTTTGCTGTTTTTCTTTGCATCCCTTGCCAGAGATTTCTGGTAATCTGCCTTCGCCTGCCTAACCTCCTTTGTCACTTGGTTACAGATCAACTTTTGAGGTTTATGTATCTATCATAGGCTTCTGTGTCACGTGTTAATTTGTATGTTTCCCGTGCATTTTTCTTCTCTGCCATATGTCTCATTAGTTCATCTGACATCCAGTTAGGCCTAAACCTTGAACAATATTTCTTAGTTGGTATGTAAAGCCTAGTAGCTTCCAAGATAAGTTATTTGAATGCTTCCCATTTTGAATTTGCTGTTGGTAACATCATCAGTTGGTCCCACTGTATAGAATTTAAATACTGTCTCAGTCCATCGTAGTCGCCTTTACGAAAGCAATAACCCTTCCCTTTACCCCTAATGGTAGTTACCTCTTTGAGTAAATCCCACTTCAGCACACTGTGATCACTGCCACCTAGTGGTTCATTTACCTGCAGATTCTTAATGCATGAAGAATCACTACTGATAATCAGATCAAGAGTATTACTCCCTCTAGTTGCCTCCCGAACATGCTGATGTAGAAAACAATCATCCAATAAATCCACAAAAGCCTTGCTAGTTTGTGAGTGACCAGCCCCCAAATTTCAGTCAATATCTGGGAAATTAAAATCCCCCATTATAAGACTCTCTGACTTACTGGCCCACTCTATTTCCCTGTACAGTTTCTTATTATACTCATCAGAGTCATTAGGCCTATAACACACTCCTACTCTCAATTTTGATCTCCCAATGCTTATGTCACACCAAACTGACTCGACACTGCACTGTCCAGTGATGTCGACTGGCTTCACTTCCTTGGATTTTATGTATTTCTTAACTAATAGCATAACCCCTCCTCCCTTCATATCCTTTCTGTAGACGTTTTGCTCCCCAAATTCCAGTTCTGCATTCCTTATATCTGTGTGACACCATGTGTCTGAAATCCCCACAATATCTGCCTTTAATGTTTTGAGCAATACCTCAAATTCATCAAATTTATTTACTAAACTCCTAGCATTGGTGTACACGCAAGTATACATGCACTTGTTCTTTTTCTTAGCTACCCTAACACAACCTATGTGTTTATTTGTACCCCAATGATTCCCAGCAGTCTCTGAAATATCCTGCATCTTATTTTCCAGACTGCGGCTCATTCAAATAGAAGCAGTGCAAGAATCACTTTCACCTCTGCCAGTGGCTACTGTTAATCTATTAGTCCTTGTATCCCCCCAATCTAGCAGTTTTCCGACCCACCTAACACTGCCTCGACAGCATCAGAAAAAATTCTTGCACCCTTTCTATTTAAGTGTATCCCATCCCTGTAGAAGCAGTCTCTCCTGTTAACAAGTACAGACCAGGGTGAAAAAAATTCTACCCCTTGAGCCTTGCACAATCTTTCCAGGGCCGAATTGATCGACAGGGCTCTCATCATATACTCCCTCCTATCGTGTCTGGGCAGAATTGCGGACACTTTCAAATTCAACCCTAATTCACGGCTTTTTTTCAACAGTGACTTGTACTTGTTAAGTAATTCCGCCGGTCTCCTACTCTTAATATCATTAGTGCCAACGTGTACAACTGTATCACCTTTTGTGCCCTTAAAAGATATCCGCTCTACAACGTCATCGACCTTTGCCCCTGGAAGAGGTTGCCCCTGGTCCTGTTCCACCTATCCTTTTTACAAAGCATGTTTCCCGTTTCCCTGACAATAGAGTCACCAACAACTACTAGTTCCTTTGGGACCAGTGCATTCTGCCTTGGGGGTTGCCGCTGTGTTGCGCGATGACCAAGTGCAAGCTCTGGCATTGGTGTGGGCAGCTGAGAGCCTGATGGGCCCCCTCACTTTTAATCCTTCGAGGGCATCCACCCTGTCCTTCAAGCTCTCATATAGGCCCATAACAACGCTGAGTTGTCGCCTGATTTCCTTACACTCCTTGCATCGTGCACACACAAAGACATGGCAGTATCATGTCCCATACCCGTCTGCTCCACAAACATCAAGCAAGTAGTGCATTTTAATAGGCTGTGATTCAGAGGGCAACTGCCCCCCCCCCCCCCCCCCCAGTTCTCCCCTGAGCCACAGCACTCCCATTAGCTTGAGCCTTTTGCTTTGCTGTTCTGGTCTGAGTCATGATTTTGATTTAATTTCAATAAAATTTCAATTTCAGTACAAAATTAAAACCCTAAACTTGTATCCCAACACAGTTATAACGCTATATTTATGTTTCAGTATTGAGTGTTATCTACGAAATCCATTTATATAACTTCCATATCAAGTTAAGTATTAATTATTTATTTTTTACTAATTATTTATGTTATGTAACCTAGGTCATTATACGTACAGTTAAGAGTACAATTTAATTGACAATGAAGTTCAACAAGATTAATTATCTGATTAATTGACAATATTATGTACTATACTATACTATATTAAGCTTATGCTATCTAGTTCGAGATATTTTGTATTGCGTAACAATGGCGGCATTTTACGAACGGTAAACACGTGGATTTGATACCCTTTCCGATACTAAATAATACCTACAAAATCTCTATCTAAGTTACTTTAAACTAAGTATCATAAATAGGAATATAAAACTACTCTAGAAAATAAGTTAATATGCCAATTTAAGCTAATAAAACAGAAAATAAATCAGAAAAAACTTCTCTGTTCCAGGAGCAACAAAAATCTATGTTCGCACAGGCTACTCTTGTTCTCAAACCTTCAACAGGATACATTGAGGATACAAATTGAGGATACATTTGCACATCTCCAGTCCACAGGGACATCCCCAAATCTAAAGTTGCTCTCATAATTAAGGGTAACGGTTTGCCTTTAATATAAATGGATAGATTCCATCCACTCCAGATGCCTTTCTTATGTTCAACTTCAACAATTTGTCTTCCACTGTCCTTTCAGTTATTACAAAATCATTTAGCTCTCTGTTAGAGTTTGTTAAACTTCTGGCATCCCTTTCCCTAAAAGAATTTCTCATGTGTGAATGTAGTTGCAAAATACCTATTCAGCTTGTTAGCAATCTTAGCTGGTTTATCAATGATTAAACCACTGACATGAAGACCAATGTGATTTAACCCCTTCTTTTCTACTCTTAATATAAGTAAGAAGTCTTTGCTGGTTTTCTTTGACTTCTTGTAATCTCTCTTTGCTGCCTAACCTCCTTTTTGACTTGATTGCAGGCTATTTCATATCTACCAAGGTTTCTGTAGTGCCTGATAATTTATATAAATCCCATGCATTTTCCTTCTCTGCCACATGTCTCAACAGTTCATCTGACATCCATTTAGGCCTAAGCCTTGATCTGTATTTCTTTGTTGGTATGAAAAGCTTAGTAGCTTCTACAATTATTTCCCTGAATGCTTCCCATTTAGAATTTGTTGTTGGTAACATCATAAGTTTGTCCACTACATTTTTGTAAAGGAGACCACTGAAGTCTCCTTTACAAAAACAAAAACCCTTCCCTTTATCCTTTATGGTAGTTACATCCTTAAGTAAATCCCACATCAATACACTGTGGTCACTGTCATCTAGTGATTCTTTTATCTGAAGATTCTCGATGCACGAAGAATCACTGCTGATAATTAGATCAAGAATATTGCTCTCTTTTGTTGCCTCTTACACATGCTGCAGTAGAAAACAGTCATCCAATAAATCTACAAAACTCTTGCTAGTGTGTAAGTGACCACCCCACAAGTTCCAGTCAATATCTGGAAAGTTAAACCTCCCATTATAAGACATTCTGATTTACTGGCCCACTCTTTTTCTCTGTACAATTGTTCATTGTAGCCATCATAGTCATTTGGCTTATAACACACTCCTACCCTCATTTTTGTTTTTTGGAGTGCTTATATCACACCAAACTGACTCAACATTGCACTGGCCCCATGTCTACTGGATGCACTGCCTTAGATTTTATGTGTCTTTTAACTAAGAGCTTATCCCCCTCCTGTCCTGTCTGTCTTTACAGTGATCCCCATATTCAAATTCTGCATCCCTTATATATGAGAGACAAGAAGTCTCTGATATTCCCACAATGTTTGCATTTAATCACTTGACCAGCACTTCAAATTCATTAAATGTATTTATATGCTCCTAGCATTGGTGTACATGCAAGTGTACTTGAACCTATTCTTACTCTTAGTTACCCTAACACAGCCCATGTATTTCCTTGTTCCATGATGACCCACAGCAGGCCTCGAAATCCCCAGTACCTTGCTTACTGGGCTGCTGCATGTTCCAATAGATGTAAGAATCACTTTCCTTCTGTTTGCAGCTACTTTTAATCTATTAGTCAATGCATCTCCCCAAGAATAGCAGTTTTCCGACTCGCCAACACAGCCTTATACAGCATCATCAAATATTCTTGAACCTTTTCTATTTAAGTGTATTCCATCCCTGTGGAAGCAGTCTCTCCTGTTAACAAGCAGACCGCACCGAGAAAAATTCTACTCCACCAGCCTTGCAAAATCTCTCCAGGGCTGAACTGAATGACAAGGCTCTCATCATGTACTCTCTCCTATCGCGTATGGGCAGAACAAATTTAACCTTAGCTCAACTTTTTCTGTATTACTCTGTACTTGTTAAGGAAGTTCTCATATCTCCTTCTCTTAATGTCATTGGTGCCAACATGTACAAGCATAACCCTTAAAACATGACATCTGCTCTACAATGTCATCAACTTTTGTCCCTGGAAGACATACCCTGTTCCTATTCCACCTATCCTTTTTGCACATTATATTTCCTGTTTCCCTGACAATAGAGTCACCTTCTGTGAGACCAGTGCATTCTGCCTTGGGGATTGTTGCTGTTTTGCCTGATGCACAAGTGCAAGCTCTAGGGTTGAGGTGGGCAGCTGAGACCATGGTGGATCCCTCAACTTAATTCCTTCAAGGGCATCTAACCTGTTCTTCAAGTTCTCATAAATCTCCATTAAAATGCTGAGTTGATGCCTAATATCTTCACACTCTTTACATTGGACACACGCAAACACATCCCCGTTGGCACTATCATCTTCCGTTCCAAATAGATCTGCAAACATCAAACAAGCATTAAATCTTGTGTGGCCATGATTCAGAAGAATACTGACCCCCCCCCCAGCAGTGCGTAGCACACGCTTCTTGATTAGACCGGGGGTTCAAGCCCATCGCTACCAAATACGGAGCATGCGGAAAGGTCAGGGAATGACCACCGCACTGGAGCAATATTGGCCTTAGTTGCTAATGCTCCTAAAAACCAAACAACAACAACAACTTAGTACCGCACATGGGTTGGAGGTTGAGAAGACAAAAGAAGACATTTGTTAACATTAGACTTAAATAACAGTGTCTATGGAAGTATCTGTAGAAGAGGCATGCAGCAGAAACAGTACGTCTATGAGACAGCGTGTGGAGAGGCTCTGTTAGAGATGAATCATTAATTAACTTAACTGCCCTCTTCTGAATGGAATCAAGAAGCCTGAGAGAGGTTTTGGGGGCACCACCACAGATGTGGGAACAATATTCCATGGTAGGGCAGATTTGCGATTTGTACATAGTGAAAAACTGTTTGGAAGAAAAGCAAAAGAGAAAACCAAGTTTTTTAGAAGAAGAGGAAGCAATATTTGTAATCTGCTTGTGCCAAGAGAGATTAGAAGTCAGAGTAATCCCCAAAAGAGATATATCATCTTGCCTAGAAATCGGAGTGTCAGCAAAGATAAGAATAGGAGCAGAAGAATCTTTTTTGCGAGATATAAGACAAGACTGAGTTTTAGAAGGATTGAAATCAACTAAGTTGTCTTTGCTCCACTGGAGAATTACCTGGAGATAGGCATTTAAGGAATTGGTAGTGGATATTCAAGAAGTTGAAGCTGGTTGAGAAGGGCGAGGTTTCTCAAACTGGAAAGTGGTATGCAATATGCTATCATCGGCAAAACTACGGATAGGATTTACAGTCAATGGAAGAAGGTCATTAATATACAAGAGGAAAAGAGTGGGGGAAAGAACTGAACCTTGGGGACACTGCCATTAGTGGAGAAGACAGAAGACAGAGACCCATCTACCATCACCCTCAGTGAGCAGTGAGAGAGAAACTGGATAACCAATTATAAAAAACAGTTGACAAACCATAAGATGGAAGCTTATTTAGAAGACCTTTATGCCAAACACGATCAAAAGCCTTTGAGACGTCAAGCGCACTGCTTGTGTTTCACCAAACTTTTCCATTGAATTTGTCCATAAACGGGTAACATAAGCCAGAATATCACCAGTGGATCGACACTGACAGAATCCATACTGGCAATTGTTGATCAGACGGAAGGTTTCTAGGTAGTTTAAGAGTTGGCGGTTAATTGATTTCTCCATTACTTTAGAAAGAGTAGAAGTAATTGAATTGGGAAATGGGACGATAATTGGATGGGAGGGATTTGTCACCCTTTTTTAGGAACTGGCTGGATATGAGCAAATTTCCAAGCAGAAGTAAAGACACCTTTGGAATAAGAAAGGGAAAAAAGGCGGCAAAGAACAGGAGTAAGTTCAGGAGCACAGGTTTTGGAACAAGTGGAGAAATACCATCAGGACCTGGAGCTTTCTTAGCATCGAGATTCGTCAAAATCCTTTGACATCTTTTTGACGGAAGACCACAGGAAGCATGAATGCAGTGTGCTGAGAATAGTGGGATGCTAGCAGGTCAGCTTTATCCTTGGCAAACAGAATCATCTTGTTTTGACAGAGGTGGGAGCAAAGATGGGCAAAAGTTGCAGCAAATAGCTTTTTATTAATTAGGGCAAGAAGCATGTTTTCTGCTCTTGGTCTGTACAATTGTTGCGAGCTCTGGTGTAGGCAGAAAATGAAACTGAAGAATTGGAAACAAGCTAATTACAATATACAACATTCTTCTCTTGAACAGCCTTAGCACATTTATTCGAAAACCAAGGTTTAGATAAAGGATGAGATTTTAAGGTGGAGTGTGGAATAAAGGATTCCATTCCTACAAGAATAATTTCACTGACACGATCTAAGCAAATGTTGACATCAGAAGTTTAGAAACAGTAATCCGACCAAGGAAAAGAAGAAAAAAATCTTGCAGGTCATCCCATTTTGCATTCCTGTAAAGCCAAACAACACGAGGTTGGGAATAGCCATGAGATAAAGGCTCCATTGGATAAGAGACAATCACCAAGTTGTGATCTGAGGTGCCTAAAAGACCACTCACTTCAACTGTGTACTTAGAAGGGTTGTTTGAAAGAAAAAGATCAAGCATGTTGGCTGTATGGTTAGGATTGTCCAGTATTCTGGTAGGTAAATGAACAATCTGTGTGAGGTCATTAGTAATTGCAAAAGCTTCAGCATCTCGATCAGCTGGGTCTGTGTGATTAGAAAATGGAAGCCAGCTGGAGTTGTGAACATTAAAATCACCAGGGAAAATTACCTCACTATTAGGAAAATTGGACTGGAAAAAGTCAAGTTGCAAAGAGGGGAAGTCAAGAGTTTCAAGTGATTAGTGGAGTTTGGAGAATGGTAGAGACAACAGATGAATTTGACAGAATGAAGTAAAGAGATTTTAAGCCAGAGAAGATCGAAAAGAGGAGATTCCAAATTACCAAGTCAATTACCAAATGACAGGGAACGTTGGAATGGACATATGCACAAGTACCACCTTTAATGTGAAAGGAATCATACAGTGAATAATTTGGGAACTGAGATGAGCAGTGGTTGAATCAACCAATAACTGAAATTCTGTCAGAAAAAGTACATGGGGTCTGGCAGACTGTAAGTAGAAATGGACATCAATGAGTTTAGAACTTGGACCCATGTAAGTTTGTGAAATGAACTAGGAAAAGTGTTTATATATATTAAGTAGTAACCTACAAAATCTCCAGCTAAATTTAAAAAAACTAATGAGCATGACTAAAACTATAAATCTATATATAGAATACTATTTAATATGGCAATTAGGTCAATAAAACAACAAATTTTTTTCAAAAATTTATCTGTTTCCTGAAGCTAAAAATTCTTTGTCTAGCACATGGATACTTTGGTACCAGACTCCAGAATGCTAAGTCATACCTTTTCACTGATAGTTACTTTATTCTCGAAATTTTTACATCATTTGCCTTGTGAATCCAAAAGTCATGAAAGTAATCAACTGTTTCTCCTTCACTGATGTATCTTCTTTTCACATACTCCAAAGTTTTTCAATCTTCAACAACAATATGAAGATACTGTTACATGGGTGGGATTTATGCATAAAAACAACAAAAAAATAACCACAGTTTCAGTAAAAATGCCAATGACAAAACTACGGAAAGACTAAAAAACTGCAAAATAGTGAGCAACCATAATACACACTAAACACTACTCATGACATCACTCCAAAATACATCACTCTGATTATTACCATCACCAAGATTGTTTGCAATAGTGATACTCAAAGTGATTTATTTCTTGACTGTCTATTCAAGCCTGTCTATGTTATCCACTCATTACTCTTTAAAAACTTTAATACAGAAACAAGAATATTACTAAATAATCTGGTAGCAGAGATTGAGAAAAGACTAGAAATGCAGAGAATTCTGATTAGCAGTCAGCAGGTAAAAGGGATTGATTCTTGGAACGTGATCTGCAGATACAGACAACATACTTCCAGGAAGAGTGTTCACCATGTTGCTCTTTATCTCTTGGAGCCAGAGGGTTCGTCTCTGTCACCACCAGTGGGGCAGCTACGTAACAATAAAAAATTAACACAGACACAATACAACTATATATAACCTTAAATATGAACTGACCAAAACAAAACAAAGAGGCAGTTGGTGGCACACAGAGATTACTTGAGTACTGTCATATTTTGAGTTTGAGAGATATTTGGAATATTTCCCAGTATTTCAAAATTTTTAGTTACTTATTCATGATTTCTCACGAAACCCTGGGCAAGAAACACTGCTCTCGACCTAGCACCCATTTCTTCAGTGACTCAAATTCATCTAGAAAAAGCAACAAGTTTCAATTTGAGATCAGTAACTTCTTGCATCAGGAACAAAGAGACACCAATTGAGCTATGATTATCTCCTAGATACACCTTTGAGGAAGGATTAGACAAGTTATTAGACAGAATAGACCGATGAGGTAGATTTTTTGGCTGATGCAGTATAAGCCTGCTTCCTTGCATCTTTTGCCACTACTAATGGCACCTCCATAGCCAGGTGGGCAGGAGCAGCAGTGCGTAGCACACACTTCTTGATTAGACCGGGGTTCGAGCCTGTGACCACCAAATACGAAGGATGTGGAAAGGTTAGGGAATGACCACCGCATATCCCCGGAGCAATATGGCCTTAGTTGCTAATGCTCCTAAAAACCAAATAACAACACAACACTACTAATACCACGGGCTATACAAACATTGAATTCATGGTACATGTGAATCACCTAAGGAAATCATTCAGAACACAACACGGAAACTATTAGCAATTATAAAAGAAGCCTATCATATGAACCAGTAAGGTTCATTATTTTCCAAATGGAAGTTCAGTCTTTGAATTTTTAATCACACCCCATATATTTTCTGGTCAATGTGTTTGTTTGTTGGATGAAAAATCTGAGATTCTAAGAGCTAGATCTATGCAGCCCTTGCCTGAGACAGACTAATTTGGTCACAAAATGAAAAAAAAAAACTAATGTACCTAGTTCCCTTCATCAAAGCAATATTTTAATCCAAGTCTTTTCGCACATGGTGCAAAAAGATAGTGATCATAACTACTGTGCTAATTAAGTGCCCTTTTGTGTTGGCTGAATCCAACGACAGAAGGGCATTATTATTTAAGTTGGCCATAGTACAGTAAAGATTAAAATTACTATTTATGGCTGGAAATAATCACATAAAAGGAAAGAAAATCTAATAAAAACCAGGACTGCAGAAAATTTCCAATTCTTTATGAAAATGTGAGACAAAGATATACTGTATTAAATATTAAATGATGCAACTAGGATACAAACAATGTGTATATTAAATTTATTAATAAAAAAACTTAATTTTTATAAAATCGTACTCTTTCATTCATAAACTTACCAGTAATAGCAGCGGTATGCCTTGAGCCACAACTAACAGACACAAAAGTAGTATTTTCTAGATCTACTAGATGAGGAATTGTTTGAAAGATTATAACATCTTCCTTCTGTCTGCTTTCTTTTTTTTTTTCATCTGCAATGATTTTACATGGACGTCCAATTTGGCCACTCTCATTCCATCCCCATAAATACAAATCGCCAATAGCTGAAAAAAAAAAAAATAAAATATAGCAATATAAGAAACCTTTCATATAAATATATATATATATTTTTTTTTAAATACAAATATGCCTTGAAGAAACATTATTTTTAAACTGAGACTTTCCTAAAATAAAATCTAAAATCCAGAGAGATGATTATTATTATTATTATTATTATTGTGTGTGTGATCTTCACCAAACCCAGATTATCTGTAAGGAAGTTTGGTCTGAGAAGTCACATGACTTGAATCTAAAAGAGAAATACTGTTTGTGCATCTGCTACATTACATCACTTTCTTCATCATCTGTATAGAACACAAAAATAGGAGACATCTGAAGATAAGTATAATGATCCATCACGAACAGTTAGTTCATGATGAATTTTTATTTTGGCACAAAGGCTACTGCAAATTCTACTTGTACTGCTCCATTATAAGGGCCAAAGAATATACTTGACCTGTTAAGACTGGTGAACCTATTTTACTGGATAGACATAGAATAGAAAAGTGTTATTTTTGCCATAAGCATCATTATATAGAAGAAGATATATATATATATATATATATAGAAGAAGAAGAAGAAGAAGAAGAAGAAAATGACTGATCAGGGGCAAATTCGTGTGCTTTTTTTTTTTCTTCAAATAGAAAGAAACAAAAAAAAAAAAAAAATTAATAATAAAATTTGTTTTTATTTTAACTCTGTTGTAACTGCTGTATTTTAATTCAGCCGTCATTACCTCCTTGTAAGTTCGACTGATCATCTGAGTAAAATGCAAGAAAATTCAAAGGAATCAGCAGAGTAAGCATTTAAGTTCAGATATAAGTTGGACCGGAAAAATGGTATAAAAATTAGTTTAAATAATTTTGTTTATTAATTTTTTTTTGTTATATATTTGTTATACATCTTGTTAAAGAAGAGATAGAAAAAAATTCTTTTTTGAAAATTTAACAATTTTTTTTTGTTTTAGCAAGAGAGGTATGATTCTCTTATCTTGTTAATCTCGTATAAGATTATAATTTATTGTAAGCCAAGGCTTTTTTTTGTTAGTAAGATACTAAGAGTAAGATTAGTTAGAGTTGATAGTAAGATACATGTTGTTGTCTGCCTGTCTGTGTTAAGTAAAAATGGAACTGAAGATAGATAAATGTTAGTTGAATTTAATGTTATTGAATGAATTTCAAGTAAAAAGAAAAAAGGAAACTTACCTGAAATCATGTAGTCCAAAGATGATACAATTATAAGCTAACAGTAAATTTTCTCTTCTGTGCACAAAACTAAAGCTAAAGCATGAAGAGCATGATTTAGCTTTAGGTTCATTACTGTAGTGTACTGTAGTGTGTGACTTTTGTCACATACAATTATGGAACTGAAGACAGATAAATATTAGTTGAATTTAATGTTACTGAATGAATTTCAATAACAGTAGAGAGTGGTTAATAACATGATATGTAGTAGCGGCATTACATGTAGTTGTTGTTATTTGGTTTTTAGGAGCATTAGCAACTAAGGCCATATTGCTCTGGGAATATGCAGTGGTCATTCCCTGACCTTTCCGCATCCTCCGCATTTGGTGGTGACAGGCTCGAACCCAAGTCTAATCAAGAAGCGTGTGCTACGCACTGCTGCTCCTTCCCACCTGGCTACGGAGGCGCCACGACATGTAGTAGTTTCTGTTAATAAAGTACAGTGTGGTTAGCATGAAGCAACAGGGATTATATCAGAAACATGCAATCTAAGAGGCGCAAGTTATCCAAAAGTATACTGACAGTCCTCTGCCTCTATGTTGTTTGTGGTGAAAAATTTTCCAAGATGCCATGGTTTCTAGGATATTAAGAGACATTTAATCATTAACCACGTGAACCTTGTGGATAAAGTTCTGCCCTGTTTTAAAAGATAACTCAAACAACAAAAGAAACAGGCAAACTATTTTGAGAAAAGAATACAAATTCACTGCACTACAAATGAAATTGCACATCATAGCAAAGTTCCCCATTTTGACAACTTGTAGTTTGATTGTCAGAAAATTGTTTAGTGCTTAAGCTGAAAAAGAAATTGCTAAAATACCCCTACCCAATGATATTTATTTGTTATTTAGTTTTTTTTAGGAGCATTAGCAACTAAGGCCATATTGCTCCGGGATATGCGGTGGTCATTCCTTGACCTTTCCGCATCCTCCGTATTTGGTGGTGACGGGCTTGAACGCCGGTCTAATCAAGAAGCGTGTGCTACGCACTGCTGCGCCTTCCCACCTGGCTACGGAGGCGCCCCTACCCAATGACACCAACGAAGAAGAATAACTGAAATGTCTATTTGTTGCTTCTATTGGGACATGCAGCAGCAGCCTGGAAAGCAAGGTGTGGGGAGGGGATTACAAGGCCTGCACATTCACTTAGATACAACAATTTCATGGGCTGTGTAAGTGATACCAAAAACACGTACAGGTACACATTTACTTGTTTATATACTAATGCTGGAGCACAGTAAATAAATTTGAATTTGAAGTATTGGTTAAGTCATCAAATGCTGATCTGTAGGCATAACATAAATATGCTGTCATTCTGATACCATGGACACAATTTGAATATGGTGTTTATAACATGTGCAGAAAGGACAGACATGATGTGGGGTGGGGTTTGCCTTTGATTAAGAAGCACACTGATTCTAAAAGAGTACAACCAGTAGACACAGGCCAGGGTAATGCTGAGTCAGCCTACTGTGACAACACTGTAAAACCAAAGATGAGAGCTGGCATCCGTTATAGACCAAATAATTGTGAAGAAGATAATGAACAACTATATAGCTAAATAGAGTGGGCCAGTAAATCAGAATGACTTACCATGGCATTTTAACTTTCTAGATACAGGTTGGAACTCGTAGGTTGGTAGCCTGCTCAGCAGCAGAACATTTCTCTATTTGTTGGATGACTGTTTTCTCCACCAACATGTTAGAGAGGCAATAAAAGAAAGCCTTATTCTTGATCTGGTTATCAGCAGAATTTATCATGTATTAAGAATCTTCAAGTACAGAAATCTTTAGGTGGAATGATAATAGTATATATTGATATAAGATTTCTTCAAAGAAATAACTATTGTCAAGGTTAAAGGGAAGAAATTATTTTTGAACTCTTCAGTGGGTCCAACTAATGTATTAAAAAAAAGTGCAAAATATAGAGTCCCTAAGCATTTTATACCAACTAATAGATATCGTTCAATGTTAGATCTAAACATATGGCAAGATATACTTTTAAAAGTTTTAAAATAAAAGTTTAATAAAACTTTAAATAAAAGTCTTAAGTTTTTCATTACAACCACTCCCCGACTTACGTAAGGGTTGTATTCTACGGAACTCTACGTAAGTCGGAATTTCCCTCATGCTTGTGCAGCACTCGCAACTGTGCTCGCTGAACTGATTGAATCAAAAAAGAAATGTTCAACGAACATGTAAACAAAATTATTTATTTTATTTATTCAATTTTTTGACTCATGTGCATGAAAAATTACAAAAGCATGCAAATTAAAAAATTTCAAAAAAAAAAAAAAAAGACAAGAGACAGGCATAACATCAATAAGTTTTACCTCTCGAGCATCAATGCCAGAATCAGTCTTCAGCTGATAAGTAGGTTGCTGTGGAGCTTGAGGGCTGTGAAGATTTAGAAGGGGTTGTTTGCTCAACCTTACAAAAGAACATATTAATGTTCTTTAATATGACCGGACGGTGGCTTTTTTCTTTTCATCATAGATTTCTTTGTAGCAAGCAAGCATATCATTCACCCCTCTGCTAACTTTTAAGAGTCGTTCGCTGTCAGGACCCATCTTCTTAAACCTCGCTGATGCAATTTTGCAAAATGCCAGTGCCATCTCTCCGGTGATGAAGCTTCTCAGCTCCTCATTTGGTTCATCTTGAGCTTTGTCGGCATTTTCTTCTTTCACTATCATTGCCTGCAAGTCAATAAGTTCTTCGTTAGATAATTCCTACTCTTCTTCCTCTATCAACTCCTCCACATCTTTGGCATCAACCTGATGCCAAAGACATGGAGCCTTTACAATTAGATTGTAAAGATATATCTTATCTTTACAATCTAATACTATTCACATGATTCGTCTTTTTAAAATCCTTTGAAGCCTTTTACGTGCCGTGGGCATATTTTCTTCCATGCGCCATAAACAACTTTTAGTAATTTCCGCCAAGGCCTTATTAATGTTTAAGATGGTGTGGTAAATATTGTAATATTTCCAAAAGTCTCTTAATGGAAAATTTTTCTCATCGTCTACTGCAGACAGTGCCTGAGCAAATGTTGTGCGTAAATAGTTTGCTTTTAAATTTGAAATAACACCCTGATTGATAGGTTGAAGGAGTGAAGTCATGTTTGGTGGTAGAAATATGACTCTCACGTTCGAATTGAAATCATTTAGATGTGTAGGATATCCAGAAGCTTTATCTAATAGAAGCAACATCTTGAAAGGAACGTTGTTGTCTTTACAATATTTTTCAACCTCGGGAATGAAGCAGCATTTAAACCAATCCTCAAAGAGAGATGTTGTTATCCATGTTTTCTGGTTCGATCGGAAATGAACGGGTAGGGTGACTTTATTGATGCCTTTAAATGCACGAGGATTTCCAGAATGGTACACAAGCAGTGGTTTTAATCTGTAATCTCCCGCTGCATTAGCCCCAAGCAAGAGCGTGGTCCTATCTTTTGAAGCCTTGAAACCTGGAATTGTCTTTTCCTCTTTGGCAATGCATGTTCGATCTGGCATTTTTTTCCAATAAATACAGAGCAGTCTCGTCAACGTGAAAAATTTGCCGTGTAGAATAGTCACCTTCATCAATAATTTTTTCGAACACATCACAAAATTTCTCTGCAGCTGCAGAATCGGCACTGGCAAATTCACTGCATAATTTAAAGTTGTGGAAACCGATGCTTGAACCTATTTTTTTTTTTTTTAGTAGTAGTTGGCGCATAGGCTTCTGTGGCCATAATGCACCTCCCAAGGTTTTTGCAGTACTTTGATCCAAGCCCGAGGCGGGAATCGAACCCGCAACCTTTGGGTTGCCAGGCAAGCACTTTACCCAGCCCGGTCGGCGCTTGAACCTATTAAACTATTGAACCTTGCCATGAACTTGGCTTGGGATTTGCCATACTTAACCTTAATATCTTCATAAATACTTGTTGCTTTTCCTTGAATGGTCATTAGACTCAGGGGCACTAGCTTCTGAATCTGATTTTCCATCCAAATTATCATAGCTGTTCCATTTTTGATATAGCACCTGAAAGCTGTTTTGTGATCACCGTTGATCCTTTGACATGTTCCTTTACACACGCGCCTTCCCTTATAATAGTATTCACTGTTGAAGCAGCAAGACCTAATTCCCTTTCAATAGATGACAAACTTTGTCATGCTTCATACATCTTAATCATTTTCACCTTCATTTCTAAATCAATTTTGTTTTGTTTCCTACCACTACCAGCACTTGTACTTTCCATTGGTAGCTTTCCCTTCAACATTGTAATACGTAAATAGGAATGATGAGAAGTTTCTGAAAATTTGTTTTTTTATAGGATTGAAGATTTCAGTGAAGGGGAACTCATTTCACCATAATATTGTACGTAAAAACCCACAGGATTCCAGTTATCGGTATTATTGCAAATACAATAAGATCGAGTTTACTACTCATTTATAATAGATTGCACTAACAGAAAAGCCCAATAAACCGTAAAGTGCCAAGTGTTTTTATTGTTTTATGGTAGTGACCTCCAGAAACATCCTTTAGAAAAATATCACAAAGGCATTCAAAATTGATTCTTATTATTTTTTTTTTTTTTTGGTAGTTGTTGGCGCATCGGCTTCTGTGGCCATAATGCACCTCCCAAGGTTTTTGCAGTACTTTGATCCAAGCCCGAGGCGGGATTCGAACCCGCGACCTTTGGGTTGCGAGGCAGGCACTTTACCCACCCGGCTAGCCCAAATTGATTCTTATAACAGAACATACATAACAATGAAAGTGTAGTGCAATTTTCATTATAAAAATGACCTTTTAGAGAGTTAATAGCTTAGTTATATAGCAGAAATTTCAACTTCCAAGGTGTTGGAATGAATTACCAAAAAAAAAAAAAAATGTGTTATTGGGTTCACATTACGATATTTTCATAATACAGTAAACCCCCGCTATTCGCGGTTTCGCGTATTCGCAGTCACTGATTTAATATAAAATGAAATCTAAAAAAATATGACTTTTAAAGCGCCGTGAACATTTTCCGCCATAAAAAAACGTGGGCGTGGCTAAAATTATCTTTCCCGGTCAAAACAGCGCTCAGTGAGTGGGGAGGGTGAGGGGTGACAAAATCGCGAGCGTGGATGTTTCTCGCTAATCCTTGTTCAGTATGTGTTATGCGCTTGTCATGGAAGGTTTTGTCGTTTGCTTTTAATTTATATGCTTATAAATTGAATAAATTTATCAATTTATAAATTGATATGCTAACAAAAGTGATGAATCTACTGTTTTGCAGTGTAAAACAGACTTTTTCGAGTGTGTTAACGGCAGAAAGTGACTTATTGTGGACAAGTTCTTTCTAACCCGTACAAAAATATGGCTACAAATAACCAGGGAAATGTGAAAAGATCAAAGGCGATGACATTAGCGAATAAAATTGAGTTATTAGACAAAATTTCTAATAATGAAAGTGTCTCCTCAGTGGCAAAACATTATAAAATCAATGCGTCAACGGTACGATCAATCAAAAAAATCTGAAGAAAAAATCCACCGTAGTGTCCGTGAAAACGCACTAATGCTTCAAAAATTTGCTCTGTAACTCTTTATGTTAAATTAGAAAAAATGGAAAAGGCTTTAAATCTGTGGATAGAAGACCGAACTCAAAATAAAATTCCGTTAAGTTCACTCATCATTCGTGAAAAGACAAAACACCTTTATCAATACTTTAGTGAAACTGGTGATAGCACTGGTGGGATAAGTTTTTTAGCTAACAAAGACGCTGGTTTGAAAGATTTGTTTGCAATTTCTAATAAATATTACAAGTAATATTAAATTGTTTCTTATTTTCATTTCGATGCCATATGCTTGCATTTCACTATGTACTGTCTATGTACATAGTCATATTATGAAGGTACATATAATACATAGACAAAATTTTAGACTAGTTTTTCTTTTATATTTCATACTTTGGAACGGAACCCCTTTATTACTATGGGAGCCATAACTCAGTATTCACGTTTTTGGTATTCGTGGCATTTCTCAGGAACATAACCCCCGCGAATAGCGAGGGTTTACTGTACCTCCATTTATCCCTACAGATGCAAAATATGTTTCCAAATTTTTTTTTTTTTTTTTTTTTTCAGATTGCATAGGCCGGTAAAAACATACGTAAAGTCAGATTTGCATAAGTCGAGGAATTCCTGTATATGCTTTGTTTTAAAAAAAATATTTATAAAATTTTTTAAAAAATTTAAGGAATTAGTCAGCCAGATTTGTTTCTGCCACTTTCCTGCACTTGATTTGCAATCAAGAAGACAATATATGTGAAAAGATTTTTCGAGATGTTGACTGGATTTTTTGAGATGTGTGAGTGATCACACACTACAAGCTTTTGTAGATTTCTACAGCAGCATGTTAGAGAGGCATTAAGAGGAAGCAATACTCTTGATCTTGTTATCAGTAGTGATTCTATATGCATTAAGAATGTGCAAATAAAAGACCCACTGGGTGGCAGCAATCATAGCATACTGATATGGAATTTAATTAAAGATATAACTACTGTCAAGTGTAAAGCTTTTGCTTTCATAAGGGTGACTACAGTGATCTCAGGCAGTTTTTAAATTATATGCAGTGGGACCAACTGACAATGTTACCAACAGCAAATCCTAAATTGGAAGCATTCAGAGAAGTAATCGTAGAAGCTACTAGGCTTTTCATATCAACGAAGAAATGTTCAAGGCTTAGATCTATATGGATGTCAGATGAACTAGTGAGACGTATGACAGGGAAGAAAAGTGCATGGGATACATATAAATTATCAAGTGATACAGAAGCTTATGGAAGATATAAATTAATCTATAATCAAGTCACAAAAGAGGTTGGACAAGCTCTAAGGCAAATTATGAGAAGTCTCTGGCAAAGCTACAAAGAAAAGCAGCAAAGACTTCTATGCAATATTAACAGTAGAAAGAAAGGGATGAATCACATTGGGCCACTTGATGTCAATGGGTTAACTTTTGATGACCGTGCTCAGGTTGCTGAAAAACTGAATAGGTATTTTGCATCTACATTCATACGAGGAATTCTTTAGGGGAGGGGACGTGAGAAGTTTATCAAACTCCAACAAGGGGCTAAATGAATTTGTGATAACTGAAAGAAAAGTGGAAGAGAAATTGTTGAAGCTGAACATAAAAAAAAAGGCACCTGGGTTGATGGGATCTATCCAATCATATTACAGGAGCCAATAATTATGGTTAAAAGTAAGCATGCCTTTAACCGGTGACATGAGAAATTACAGACCTGTTAGCTTAACATCTGTTCCGGTAAAAATAATGGAGTCACTGGTTGAATAAGTAATGCAGGACCATTTGGACATAAATGCAATTATACTGCAATGACAGCATGGATTTGTTAAGGGGCGGTCTTGTCTAACCAATTTGAGTTCCTTTGTCACTTCATCTATGATGAAGTGACCAAGGAACTAGAAGCAAAAAATAATTTTGACATCATATACTTGAATTTCAGGAAGGCTTTTGATACCGTTGCACATAAAACACTGCTGTACAAACTGAAGTAACGTGTCATTAAGGGATGGTTAAGTGGAAGAAGACAGAGGGTGGTTATCAATGGGCACTATTCTTTGTGGACTAATGTTATTAGTGGAGATCTCAAGAGTCCAGTGCTGGGTCCATTGTTGTTTTCAATATTTATCATTGATATTGATGAAGGTATATCAGGCTTAATGTCTTAAGTTTGCAGATGACACAAAGGTTGGCAGAGCAGTTAACGACAGTCATCAGGGTGAGCTACTTCAACAAGATCTGGGAAAATTGGGTCGATGAGTTAAGAAATGCCGCTGATGCTTAACATTGCACATGGGTTAAGCAATGTTAAGTAACCCCAATGTAACTTATCAATTGCATGGAACTACAGACAGTGGGTAGTGGAGAATGAAATAGACCTGGAGGTAACTGTGCAGTCAGACATGAAATTCTCTAAGCAATGCAGACATGCTACCAGGACAGCTCATGGGGTTTTGTCAATAAAATATAGAGAAAGTTTGCTAGCAGGGATAAAGAGGTGATCCCTTTGTATAAGGCTGTCATGGTTAGGCCATATCTTCTTGAGTACTGTATACATTTCTGGAGGCCTCACTTTAGGAAGGATGTAGATTTGTTGGAACAGGTGCAGAGAATGGCAACCAGATTGGTGAAGGGAACAAAAGGATGCCCTTACCTAGAAAGGCTTCAGTACTGCAAATTGTAGCATCTCAAAACTAGGCACCAGCAAGGAGATCGGATTGAGATATTTAAAGCATTGAATTGATTGAGTTAGCTGAATGTTAATGGTATTCTTCTACTTGCCGATTCTGTACACTGAATAAAGTTGGGGAAGGATGGTTGCAGGATAGATAAGTGGACGTTGGCCTTCGACCTCTGTGTGGTTGATCGTTGGAAGAACAAACTTCTACCTGCTGTTGTACAAGCGGATGGATTGAATTAATTCAAGGGAGAACTACACAAATTCTTGGAGGGTACAGATGGGTGCTGATGCTATATAAGCTTGCTTTCTTGCATTATTTTCCATTACTACTACTACTACAGGACCATCTAGACGGGAGTACAGTTACATTGCGGTCACAGCATGGATCTGTTAAGGGGCAATGTTGTCTGACCAATCTGATTGGGTACTCTGACGCAGTAACAAAGGAACTAAATGTAAAAAATAATTTTGATATCATATACTTGGATTTCAGGAAAGCTTTTGATACTGTTGCAAATAAAAGCCTGCTGTACAAATTGCAGCAATGTGGCATTAAGGGCAATTTCCTGCTATAGATAAAGGGATGGCCGAGTGCGAGAAGACAGAGAGTGATTATTAACAGACACCGCTCTTCATGAATAATGTTATTAGAGATGTGCTACTAGAGTTCAGTGCTGAGCCCATTGTATTTTTCTTATATTTATTAATGATATTCATTAAGGTATATCATGCTTAATGTCTCAGTTTTCAGAGTGGTTAATGACAGCAATCAAGGTATGCTGCTGAAACAAGATCTAGAAAAATGAGGGAGATGGGCTGAGAAATGGCAGTTGAAGTTTAACACTGAAAAATGCAAGGTACCGCATATGGGTAGCAGTAATTCCTGATCAATGTATCAACTGTGTGGTATCACACTTTGGATAGTGGAAAATGAAAAAGACTGAAGGTAATTGTGCAGTCAGACATAAAATTGTCTGAGCAGTGCAGACAGGCAGCCAGGACAGCACATGTCAATGAAAATCAGGAATTTTGTAAGCAGGGATAAGAAGATTATTATCTCATTGTATAAGGCAACAGTTAATCCACACCTTGAGTACAGGTCTGGAGGTCTCATTTTTGGAAGGATGTAGATTTTCTGGTACGGGTACAGAGAAGGGCAAAGAGATTGATAAGGAGAATGAAAGAGTGCTCTTACCAAGAAAGGTTTCAGTTCTGCATACTGCAGCAACTGGAGACTAGGCACCTGCAAGGTGATCTGATTCATGTTTTTAATGAATTGATATCAAGCTCAGTACTGATGGTATTTTTTCTGTTGTTCAGACTACACATGAGGGGGCATAAATTCAAACTGAGGAAGGATAGTTGCACAGAAGTTTGCCATCAGCCAGTAGGTGGTTGATCGTTGGAACAAACTTCCATATGTTGTTATTGAAGCCTACAGTTTGAATAAATTCAAGGAAGAACTAGATAAACTATTGGAGGAGATGGACATGCGATGTGGAAAGCTTTTTTTCTTTTTTTTTTTTTTTTTTTGCTGAAACTTGTTCACTGATTTTTTGTGAAGTCAGGTGGTTTCACTGTATTTTTTTGGTGGAACTATGGAAAAGTACATTTGTAATTAAAAAAAAAAAAAAAAAAAATCATATCCTTTAAAAATTCAGCTTGAGAGTAAGTGGGATGCAGCAATAATATAACTCCAAATTTCATTTATCCAATGCTTGAGTGTTGTTTGGCATTCAATATTCTCTGACAATATATAATGTCGTTCGATATTTTCTGACAAAAGTAATTTGAATTCTGTCATGATAACCACTAACTCGCTTCAGTAACTATTTCTTGATCCATGCTTGTAGTGTGCTTCTCTAGCAAAGGGTGAGTTGAGATACAGTACTGTAATTCAACTGTGTGAAGCAGTTAAGATATGGCTGAAAAATGTGAAAAAAAAAAAAAGTCCAAACAAATTAAACAAAAACTGCAATTAACTAATAGATTCCAAAAGGGAGAATTGGTAATGAAACTGTCTGAATGAATATTATGGCATGAGAATACAAACGTTTTTGATATAAAGAACAAAACTGTTGGTTAAGGTTACAGTGTATCTGATAGCATTGCCGGATCTTCAATATTGAAGAGAATGAAGACGTCTTCATATGCAGAATTGGACACTGTCATGCTATTCTGGTGAAAAAATATTTCTGGGAATCCATTTATATTAGACTCCTCCCCTTGCTTTCCTTCACTGTTTAAATTTAAGGTTTCATTTAAAAAAATCCAATGAATTATTAACATCATCATTAATATTTATTAATGTCTATCTAATAATGTGGCTAATTAATAATATTTTATTATTTGAACATTCAATTTCATCATTATATAATGTATATTTCATTATACCTGTACCTGACATCTATTTAAATGACATTCCAGGATATTGCCCCAGAAAAAAAGGCCTGGACATTGCCAGTAGTTCAACCAGAAACAAATTTAAAGAACACTCATCCTATATACATAGAGATGGGAAAGTTGTTTCACAAAGCCTTGGGATTAGAAGATAATTTCATGCCTCATTATTGTGGTTGACTAGATTTGAGCAATGAGATGGTGTTTTCAAAATAGTTATTCAGGGAAATGCCTGAGTGATGACTGCCCTGATGCTGACACATTTCTCTTTAAAGAAAATAAAAAAAAATTTCTTCATTTTGCTGTATGTGATAGTATCATTGATCTTTCAGAACTCTTGCTGGTGAAAATAATGAATGAATGAATGATGGTATTCTAAAAAAAAAAAAAATAATAATAATAGTGCTCAACATATAGCAGGTATCTAGTTCTGTGTAAATTTTCTTTCATGGAACATATCACCCCATAAAGCCTAGAATATGATTTTAAAGATTCCCATATGAAGATGTGTGAAACTTTGAAATTCTTATAATTATAAATGGTTTCAGTGGTTGCAAAGTGATTGGTCTGATTTGGCTGAATCAGACATTCAAGTAGATGACCAATATACACATCATTAATAATGCATCAAAGCAAGGAAGTGATGAGTGTAGGGAGGACGAAAGTGAAGAATAAACATCCGAGTCATCACTGGCGCTCCCATGTGTTTACTTTACTGGACTATAATATGTGATAGCAAGGATTTGAACATAATAACACAGCAGCAAGGAAAATCTGAAATCCATTAGGAGAAACATCAACAAGTTAACAAAACAAAGATTACATGCTATTTGAAAAAAGGAAAAACTTTACAATGTATAAAAATAAAGGCAAAATAAAAGGGGAATTAGTATATAAATGGATGATATATAGATACTAAATTACAGTGTATAAATACTGTAGACATGAACTTGAAATATTTTTTGAATTATACAATTTTTTTTATCCAAAAATAGAACATTTGGAATGTATAATTTAAATCAATTCTGGAAGAAAAATATATACTATGGCATTGCAATGCCCATAATATATATTTTTACATGTACATTTACATGTTTATATGTAGAGCAATAGGCACCTCCGTAGCCAGGTGGGCAGGAGCAGCAGTGTGTAGCACACGCTTCTTCATTAGACCGGGGTTAGAGCCCGTGCCTACCAAATACGGAAGATGCGGAAAGGTCAGGGAATGACCACCGCATATCCCTAGAGCAATATGGCCTTAGTTGCTAATGCTCCTAAAAACCAAATAACAACATGTACAGCAATGCATAATTACTACTGTAAGAGTGTAACATGTAATATCATAGACGTGTAATACGTCTATGATAAAACTTTAGCATATAAGTAATAAGCAGGCCATTAGGCAAAATGAACCCCTAAAGACAGAGATAGCCTGTGCTAGTTTACTTCGCTATACCCTAGAAATAAACATATAATTAGCAATAAAATAACGAATATAAAATAGAATAAAACAAAATAATGATCATGAGGCTAATTATTGATAACAGGATACCTTGAATGGCACTTTTTCAAGGGCTAGCACCATTCAATATATCCAATCAATAATTAGCAAGGCTATCTGTTTCTGTTTGTTATCTGCCTGTTTAACTAGGTCCAAATTATAAACCATATGGCAATCTACACTTAAATTTAAATTTAACAGCAAACAGGCAAGATAACAGCTATGATAGCTTTGAAACAAAATAATACAGAAAATGTACACCAACCGTATTTATCAATTGAGTTTTGATGTATTTATTATATATTGATTGGATATATTGAATGGTGCTAGCCCTTGAAAAAAGTGCTATTCAAGGTATCCTGTTATCAATAATTAGCCTCATGATCATTATTTTGTTTTATTCTATTTTATATTATTTATTTTATTGCTAATTATATGTTTATTTCTAGGGTATAGCAAAGCAAACCAGCACAGGCTATCTTTGTCTTTAGGGGTTCTTTTTGCCTAATGGCCTGCTTATTACTTATATGATGAAGTTTTATCATATGGTACATATTACACTCTTAACAGTAGTAATTAGATTACAGACTGATGTAATGTTTAATCTATAATTGATGGCATTAATCTGATTTGAAACACATTTTACCACTCTTACTTTTACTTTCATTCCATAATAGATTAAATACATATATATATATATATGAAATTCCAAATATAAACATGTTTTAACAAGAAGTGTCAGTTGATGTATAAAAATAAGGATGATATAACAGATGCACCTGAATGCACAAAGCAGCAGTAAAGGATGCAAAAGTATATATATGCATGGAGGAATTAATGAGGTCGATAAAAGTGCAAAGATGGAAGTGAAATTTACACAAAATGCCAAAAACTAATAGGGAAAGGATAGCAGAAATAACAAAAGTTGTAAGTGTGAAAAAAGAAGGAAAGAATGTGAATATTTTATGTTATAATGAATTAAGAGAATTATAGGCAGAATTAAAAGGCCAATTAGAGAGGAGGTAAAATAAGTACAATAATTAATACAAAGTGATTAAATAAATAAAATGCAAACTAGCCAGTATCAGAAATAGGTGGGCAAATTTAGTAATAGATAATGGCAGCCCACCGAATGTCGTTTTGAGCAGCCACTCAGAATGTTTGGAGTTGGCTGTTTCAATAAGGTCTCTGGATTGTAATCATTTAACCATTTTTGGTGTTTCAGCAATGGATTCCAAATATCTTTGTATTGCAAATGATGACAATTTGCCCACAGGCTGGGTGGAGAGGGAATGTATTACGAGAAAATTTGGCATGTTGTTGCACCACGCTTCCCTTCGAAGCCTTTTCTGTTGATTACAGTCATTATCAATGGATGTGTCTGGTCTGGAGCTTGAAGGCTCTAGAGGTGGATACTCGTTAGAATCCATGGTTACTCCTTATAGCCCTGGAGGAGAACTTTTCCTCCAGGTTACCGGCCCTGCTATGGAGAGGCAGGAGCAGTGCCATTTGGAGGCCAAAACAGTTGAAGTGTTAGTTGATTAGTAGAACTAGAAATATAAGAAAATAAAGAAAGGTGTGTTTCCTTTCTGTGCTCTAACTTGTGGCTTTCAAGTATAGAACTGGTCTTAAAGGAAGACTGTTGATGGAAATGTAGGAACTTAAAAAGAAATAACTTCAATCACTTATCAAGAGCACTCTACAAATCATAAGAATATCGCTTGGCCCCCCCAAGGCCAATTATGAATGCATTAACCCCTTCATGGATTATCCTGAGATATCTCGTTTTTAGTTTTAAAAGTTATTTGGAACTACACGAAATATCTCGGGATACAATAATACCCGAAGTAAACATTAATACCTTCAAATTTTGGACGGAAACGTATTTTCTCTGGCATTTACCTGGCTAATTTTGCATTAGGCAGGTAAATGCCAGAGTTTTCTCAGGATTTTCTTATGTCTGGCAGCAAAGGACTGGCTTTCGTTTTACTTATATTGTACAGCAATGTCAGAACAGTAGTGCGAGTTCCTGTGCCGCCAGTAAGCAAAATATAATTTGCCGTCCTAAATGCAGAATACTGAACCCACAAAAATAATTCACAAAAACAATATCGAAAAATATTTCGGTGCCCTTGTGAACTGCCGCCCGTAAGCAACGCTTACCTCGCCCCTCCACTTGTGGCAGCTGGGTGTCAGAATGTAGTTAGTTCGCGATTACTGCTTGTGCATTCCACTTGATTTTTTAAATTTATTTATATAATGAGTAATGAACTTTTTCTATGCTTTTCTTTTAGATCAAGCACTAATTTATTAAAAAAATCTGTATAATTTGCACACTTTTTAGCATACACAAAATAACTCGGGATAGCCCAAATGGGTTAATTATTCCCATGTATTTTCTATGAAAAAATTAATAAAAAAACACAAAAAAGTATTCGCATGATGTATACTTTTAATCTGTATAATAAAAAAAGTCGACCCGTTACTGCACATTTTCCGGAAAAAAATGTTCTGTGAAGGGGTTAAAGGACAGACAACAAGTTGACATTGACATTGTCTAACTGGAGGGTATGGATGGGTGAACTGTTTTTTTTTTTTTTTTTTTTTTGGCTGACGCTATACAAACTTGCTTTCTTACATCATCTGCCATTACTACTACTACATCATGTAGATGTGATTTTTCAGTTTAAAGCAGTGGAAAACATGATATAATCAGACATTTGCAAACAAATAATCACAACAGCATTTAGTGTACAGAAATAAATGCAAAAACTGATGTATTTTATGATGATGTCATATGTGATGAATTTGCATCTTCCTCTTAATTCTGCTGATCATGCAGGCACATTTTTCAAAATATGTATCCTGATAGAGAAATAAAAACATACTGAAACAACAAAAGTAATAGTCGCTGTCATTGAAACTGCATGGATAAGGAATGAAGAGGTAGCAATCGCTCTACAAAATGGGCCATCTCTGATTGATACAGAGGGCAGTAATCAAAGTTATTCCAGGCTATATTCCATTGTGGTGACCTTTGGAGATTTAAAAAAAAAAAAAAAAAGTCATGATGTCAAAGGTGGCTTCCTCTCATTGCCAACACTGGAAGATGACTCTACAGAATACATCATACATGTTTCAAAATGCCCTTATAAACCCCTAAATAGCAAGGGCATTATTAACTTGTTGCTGGGTTTTCCAACAACTCTTATGACCTGGGATTAAAAACCACGAGACTGAGTCAGTCTGGATTGGAAAGGGCAGAAAAATATCTGTGCTTTCTTCTCACTATGACTGAATTAATCAGCCCCTGGTGAAGGTTGCTTAACGAAAAACATCCGGCTTTTCTTCTAAAAGTAGTGTGGATTAAAATCCGAAGCCACATATTTGCATAAGGTGCAGTGAACATGTTGAAAGAGGAGTGAGCACTTAGTAATAATAAGCTCTTCTTGTCAACCTGTGGGACTCCACTAACATTAGTCCATGAAGAACAATGTCCATTGATAACCACTCTCCGTCTTCTCCCACTCAATCATCCCTTTATCCATTGCAGCAATCTGAACTTAATGCCACACTGCTCCAATTTGTACTGCAGTTTTTTATGGGCAACTGTATCAAAAGCTTTCCTGAAATCCAAGTATATGATATCAAAATCATTATTATTATTATTAATAATAACAATAATAATAATAATAATAATGATATGGCTAAGGTAGATTGTGGCGCCATCTGGCATCACTCCGAGAACTACCACTGGACATAAGCTGAAACTAAACAGGTTCACCTCCATAGACGGATGATGTCACAGAGAAATATTAATCATACTGCATTGAGGGTGGCGCAGGATAAAGTCACTTGCGTTCAGGCCTTAGGCAGAGGGGTTAGTTTGAAAAATCAGAAACAGTCTCCCAAGGAAGACAGTGGAGCAAGTGGCGCTGTCCCCCGTATGGCTACCACAAGAGGAGGGCAAGACCACCCAGCTCCACCAACTGGAAGTGCTTCCTGCGCAACTGCACTAGTGACCACCCAGGAAGGGAGAAGATGGCAACGCACGAAGTGGAGCATCGAAACGAATACGTACATCGTGCAAGCAAATTACAAAATAACGAACCTGGAGACTGATATCACAACTTACAGGGTGAGACTACATACCAAGTGGCTGAAACAATTCCCGGATATTCAGGTCACCAAACAGCGAATAGCAGACCAGAGAAGGACCATCGTCACGAAGAACCTGATAGCTCCTGCAATCTTGGAAAAAATCAAGCAGGATGTGAGCAATCAACTACAAAGGATAAAGGATACGGAACCAGAGGAGGAACATACCACCACCAAACCAGAGGAAGAAGAGCAAGAAGAAATACAACCCACAGCAGCTGAAGTGGAAAGAGACGAGGGTCATGATATCCAGAATAGAGGACGAGTGGAAGAAGGCCCTAACAGAATTCGAAGGAATGGACCCCACAAAGACTCACGTGATACCGAAGTAGAGTCCAAACAGAACCTTGTGGAGAGTCGACCACCTCAAATGGCACATAATATCGCATTACCTCGACAGCAATGGTGCAACACTGGAGGCCATCCGCACAGCTGTGTATTGTGCTGCGGGAGCAGCCATGAGAATTAATGGAAGAGAAACGAGAGGCCAGCAGCAGAAGAACCGAAAACAGAAGGGGTGTGTGTGTGGTACACGTGTTTAATGGTGCACAAGCTGCTGTGGCTATATTGTGCCTGTTCGTAGGAATGTTGAAAAAAAAAAAAAAAAAAATTAATACAAAGGCAGTTCAATCTCATTTCATGTCAGAAACTAATCATAGTCTTTCATACATTCCTATTTGTTTCAAATAACAGAAAAGTTCATTAATATTTATGTCTTCACCAATGATATCATTTAACGTTATCTGTTCTCGGAGATTAGCCAGAGAATGAAATATTGAAGTTCAATGCTGTCGATAATGTGGACAGTCAATCAAAATATGTTTGACTTAGATGCTCAGAGCAGTGTGATCACTGAGGAGGATCATCGCCTGTGAGTAGATGGAGGTGAGTCAGATGAGTATGCCCTATTCTAATCCTTGCGAGTACCACTTCTTCTCGCCGAATGTCTGAATGCATGATTGCCAAAATTTTGGGTACTGTTTGAACTGGAAAAGTTTATTATTTGTTTGTTTATACCACAGCTCTGTCCACTGTGCATGGTATGCTGTTTGAATTATAATATTATAATCAGAAACTGGAATAAAGACAGAGGTTAAGTCTAAGGTTGACGGATTTTTAGCAGAAATATCAGCCAGCTCATTCCCTTTAATGCCTGAATGCGCTGGAACCCAGCAAAAGTTCACTCATTGCTGACGATCTTCAATTTTCAACAGCAAATTCCTGATTTGATTTAAAACATGGCAATCCTTATGAGAGGGATTCTGCATTGCTCTAATTGAACTGAGAGAGTCGGTGTAAACTAAATATTTTGCAGATGGGTGAAGAGCTAATTTTCTAGAGCTAATTGTATTGCATATAATTCCACTGAAAGGCTGCTGTACTCAGGTGGAAGAGAAGCTGATATGATAGCAGAGGGAAACACTGCTGCTGCTCTAACAGTTGAATGAGATTTGGAACCATCAGTATATATCGGTAAGAAGTCAAAATAGTTTTGAATATGGCTAGCATGGAGTTGTTGCACATTCGGTCGGTAGACAATTCTTTCTCCATCGGAGAAAATAATTATCACAGGTCGGTTGAGGAAAGGGAGTCCATGGTGGGTGAGAATAATTCTTTATCTGCTGCCTACTATGGAGAGGAACATTCCAATTTTGTGATATTACAAGGAGCCTGCTGGTCGTATTTTTTTTGGTTTATTTCTATAGAGATTGTGAAATGGTGGATTAAAGAGATTGTTGTTGTTATTTCGGTTTTTAGGAGCATTAGCAACTAAGGCCATATTGCTCTGGGCATATGTGGTGGTCATTCTTCGACCTTTCCGCATCCTCTGTATTTGGTGGTCACAGGCTCGAACCCCAGTTTAATCAAGAAGTGTGTGCTACGCACTGCTGCTCCTGCCCACCTGGCTAAGGAGGCACCGATTAAAGAGATATGGCTGAATGGGGTGCGGAGAACAGTTTTGTATTCTGACTGCATATTTAAGTATAACATTTTCTGCGGAGGTACAGAGGGGGCTCATGGGCTTCAATATATAGACTATAGGTTGGAGATGTCCTATAAGCACCAAGAGCAATCTGCACCGCATTGTGTTGTACAGGATCGAGCCAGCGCAATACACTCTTTCGGGCAGAATCATAAACTGGGGCACCGTAATCCAAACAGGATCTAATCAGTGCTCTATATAAGAGCAGCAAAGTTGTACGATCTATTCCCTAAGACAGGGCAGATAGAGCTCTTAGTACATTCAACTTTTTTGGACAGGTAGTATGTATTACTTTAATGTGTTCAAAGAAGTTTAACTTGCTGTCTAGTATCAATCCCAAGAATCTAATATTGTTGGCAATCGGGATGGTGGAATTTGATATCTGCAGTTCAGGGTCTATATGTAATTTACGTTGATTGCAAAAGTGAATTGATACTGTTTTCTGATGGGAAAGACGATATCCATTGAACTCAGCCCATTTTTATACTTTATTGAGGGACATCTGCAATTGCCGTTCAATAGATCTCATCAGTGCTTTTTTTGTAAAAAAAATAGGTGCCAGTACTCATTCTTTGCTATCAGAAAAAGTTGAAAATGAAAAGGATATGAAAAGTATTCTAAAAAAATTTTTTTTCCTGATATTGTTACTTTCGTAGTAATGTTTTTGGAATAAGAACAACAAATTTAGTATATTAACACAGTTTATTAAGTATAAATTAATTACTCAAGTATATATATATATAGAAAAATAAGTAAAATGTGAATAAATAAGTAAATAAATCGGTCAACTACTGTGTGGCGGGCACTCAGGATGACAAGAATGGTCGTTAGTGTAGTATCTCAAATAGAGAGCTTTATGGTAACTGAAAAAAGTTTCTAGTACCCCGGCTTGGCCTAAAAACGAGGAAATGGGACGAGATAATAGAACAAGAGTTGCCTGTGCGCACGTGCCTTTCTGCCACTCTTGGAACAGAGAAGTTTTTTCTGATTTATTAGTTTAAATTGACATATTAACTTATTTTCTAGAGTAGCTTTATATTCCTATTTACGGTACTTAAGTTTAAAGTAACTTAGATAGAGATTTTGTAGGTATTACTTAGTATCGGAAAGGGTATCAAATCCACGTGCTTACCGTTCGTAAACAGCCGCCATTGTTACGCGAAAATTAATCAGTAAAATCTATTAATCTTGTCGAACTTCATTGGCAATTAAATTGTACTTTTAACTGTACATATAACCACTTAGGTTACGTAACATAAATAATTAGTAAAAATAAATAATTAATACATAACTTGATACGGAAGTTATATAAAGGGTTTTCGTAGATAACACTTGTTACTGAAACATAAATATTTCGTAGATAACACTAGTAGATTTCGTAGATAACACTCGTTACTGAAACATAAATATTTCGTAGATAACACTCGTAGATTTTGTAGATAACACTCATTACTGAAACATAAATATAGCATTATAACTGTGTTGGGATACAAGTTTAGGATTTAATTTTGTACTGAAATTGAAATTTTATTGAAAGTAAATCGAAATCATGACTCAAACCAGAGCAGCAAAGCAAAAGGCTCAAGCTAATGGGAATTCTGTGGCTCAGGGGAGAACTGAGGGGGGGGGGCAGTTGCCCTCTGAAGCACAGCCTTTTAAGATGCACTATTTGCTAGATGTTTGCGGAGCAGTCAGGTATGGGACATGATACTGCCATGGGGGATGTCCTTGTATGTGCGTGATGCAAGGAGTGTATCGATATCAGGCAACAACTCGGCGTTCTTGTGGGCCTATATGAGAGCTTGAAGGACAGGGTGGATGCCCTCGAAGAAACTAAATTGAGGGGCCCATCAAGCTCTCAGCTGCCCACATCAACGCCAGAGCTTGCACTTGGGCATCGCGTGACACAGAGGCAACCCCCAAGGCAGAATGCGTTGGTCCCGAAGGAACTAGTAGTTGTTGGTGACTCTATTGTCAGGGAAACGGGGAACATGCTTTGTAAAAAGGATAGGTGGAACAGGACCAGGGTATGTCTGCCAGGGGCAAAGGTTGATGACGTTGTAGAGCGGATATCATCTTTTAAGGGCACAAAAGGTGATATAGTTGTACACGTTGGCACTAATGATATTAAGAGTAGGAGACCAGCGGAATTACTTAACAAGTACAGGTCACTGATGAAAAAAAGCCGTGAATTAGGGTTGAATTTGAAAGTGACCGCAATTCTGCCCAGACACGATGGGAGGGAGTATATGATGAGAGCCCTGTCGATCAATTCGGCCCTGGAAAGATTGTGCAGGGCTCAAGGGGTAGAATTTTTTTCAGCCTGGTCTGTACTTGTTAACAGGAGAGACTGCTTCTACAGGGATGAGGTACACTTAAACAGAAAGGGTGAAAGAATGTTTGCTGCTGCTATCGAGGCAGTGTTAGGTGGGTCGGAAAACTGCTAGCTTGGGAGGATACAAGGACTAATAGATTAACAGTAGCCACTGGCAGAGGAGGAAGTTTTTCTTGCACTGCTTCTACTGGAATGAGCAACAGCCTGGAAAATAAGATGCAGGATATTTCAGAGACTGCTGGGAATCATGGGGGTACAAGTAAACACATGGGTTGTGCTAGGGTGGCTAAGAGGAAGAGCAGGTGCGTGTATACTTGCGTGTACACCAATGCTAGGAGTTTAATAAAAAAATTTGATGAATTTGAGGTATTGCTCAAAACATCAAAGGCAGGTATTGTTGGGATTTCCGAGACGTCGTGTCACACAGATATAAGGAATGCAGAACTGGAATTTGGAGAGTACAATGTCTACAGAAAGGATAGACAGGATAGGAAGGGAGGAGGGATTATGCTATTAGTTAAGAAACACATAAAATCCAAGGAAGTGAAGCCAGTCGACATAGCTGGACAGTGCAGTGTCGAGTCAGTTTGGTGTGACATAAGCATTGGGAGATCAAAATTGAGAGCAGGAGTGTGCTATAGACCTAATGACTCTGATGAGTATAATAAGAAACTGTACAGAGAAATAGAGTGGGCCAGTAAATCAGGGAGTCTTATAATGGGGGATTTTAATTTCCCAGATACTGACTGGAATTTGGGGGCTGGTCACTCACACACTAGCAAGGCTTTTGTGGATTTATTGGATGATTGTTTTCTACACCAGCATGTTAGGGAGGCAACTAGAGAGAGTAATACTCTTGATTTGATTATCAGTAGTGATTCTTCATGCATTAGGAATCTGCAGATAAATGAACCACTAGGTGGCAGTGATCACAGTGTTCTGAAGTGGGATTTACTCAAAGAGATAACTACCATTAGGGGTAAAAGGAAGGGGTATTGCTTTCGTAAAGGCGACTACGATGGACTGAGACAGTATTTAAAATTCTATACAGTGGGATCAACTGATAATGTTACCAACAGCAAATTCAAAATGGGAAGCATTCAATGAACTTATCTTGTAAGCTACTAGGCTTTACTTACCAACTAAGAAATATTGTTCAAGGTTTAGGCCTAAATGAATGTCAGATGAACTAATCAGGCATATGGCAGAGAAGAAAAATGCATGGGATACTTACAAATTAACACGTGACACAGAAGCCTATGATAGATACAAGTTGATCTGTAACCAAGTTACAAAGGAGGTTAGGCAGGCGAAGGCAGATTACGAGAAATCCTTGGCAAGGGATGCAAAGAAAAACAGCAAAGAGTTCTTTACTCTCTAGAAGGTAAAGTCTAGAAGGAAGGGGATGAATCAGATTGGTCCACTTGATATCGATGGGTCAACTGTTGATGATCCTGCTCAGGTAGTTAACAAACTAAATGAATATTTTGCATCGACATTCACACACGAGGAGTTACTCAGCGAGGGGAATGCCAGAGGTGTATTCAACTCTGGCAGTAAGCTAGAGAATCTTGAAATAACTGAGAGTAAAGTGGAGGAGAAATTGTTGAAGATAAACACAAGAAAGGCACCTGGGGTGGATGGGATCTATCCAGTTATATTAAAGGAGGCAGCAAAGGAAGTAAGCAAACCCTTAGCCATAATTATGAGAGCTTCCTTGGACTCAGGGGAGGTACCCATGGACTGGAGATGTGCAAATGTGACCCCAATTCATAAAGGAGGATCAAAGGCTGACAGAAGTAATTATAGACCTGTGAGTTTAACTTCTGTCCCCGGAAAATTAATGGAGGCACTGGTTAAAGAAGCACTGCCGGATCATCTAGACAAGACTTCAGTTATAGCTCGGACACAGCATGGTTTTGTTAAGGGGAAGTCTTGCCTGACCAATTTGATTGGATACTGTGATGCAGTCACAAAAGAACTGGATGCAGGAAATAACTTTGATATTATATACTTGGATCTTAGAAAGGCTTTTGATACTGTTGCACATGGAAGACTGCTGCACAAACTGGAGCAGTGTGGCATTGGAGGCAAATTGCTGCTATGGATAAAGGGGTGGTTGAGGGGGAGAAGACAGAGAGTGGTAATCAATGGACACTGCTCATCTTGGACTAATGTTATTAGTGGAGTCCCTCGGGTTCAGTATTGGGTCCTTTATTGTTTTCTGTATTTATAAATGATATTGATGATGGTATTTCAAGCTTAATGTCCAAGTTTGCAGATGATACGAAGGTTGGCAGGGTTGTCAAGGACACTACTGACACTATGCTGCTGCAACAGGATCTGGAAAGGTTGAGCAGATGGGCTGAGAGGTGGCAAATGAAGTTTAACATTGACAAATGTAAAGTACTACATATGGGAAACAGCAACCCCAGAGCAACGTATCAACTCTGTGGTACTACACTGGCAGTGGTAGAGAATGAAAGGGACCTGGAGGTGGTTGTGCAGGCAGATATGAAGTTTTCTGAGCAGTGCAGACGGGCTGCAAGAGTAGCTCATGGTGTATTGTCGATGATATATAGGAATTTTTCTAGCAGGGATAAGGAGGTGATTATTCCCTTGTATAAGGCAATGGTCAGACCGCACCTAGAGTACTGTATACAGGTCTGGAGGCCTCATTTCAAGAAGGATGTAGGGCTGCTGGAACGAGTACAGAGAAGGGCAACAAGACTAGTGAATGGAACAAGGGGGATGCTCTTACAAAGAAAGGCTTAAGTTTTGTGAATTACAGTGTCTGGAGACTAGGCACCAGCGAGGTGATCTGATAGAGGTGTACAAAGCCTTGAATGGTTTGAGCATGCTCAATGCTGATGGGATTCTTCCTCTTGCTCAGAATAAACACCTGAGAGGGCATAAATTCAAATTGAGGAAAGACAGATGTAGGATAGATGTGCGGAAATTTGCCTTTAGCCAGCGGGTGGTTGGTAGGTGGAACAGACTTCCATCCCTTGTCGTGGAAGTTGATAGCCTAAATAAGTTTAAGGCTCAGCTGGACAGGTATTTCGAACGAACAGAGGGGTGAAGTGGAAGTGGTTATTTTTTATTTATTTATTTTACTTTATTTTTTTTGGCTGATGCTGCATAAGCTTGCTTTCTTGCATCAAATGCCTCTACTAATGCTAATAACAAAAATGTTGTCTATTTGAGTCTTTCCAGTTGTTGTGAGTGCCAAGGGTGGGAGAAGCGACTCCAACTTCTTCCTAGAGAAGCGATTAAAGTCTTGAGGGAGACGTGACCGGCAGATGAGGGCAGTGCAAGACTCCGTGCAGGCGTCTCTCCACCACCACAGCCTCAACACTGGTTCTCTGAGTATCTCCTTGTCGGGACAACTCCAGCTTTGAAAATTTTTAAAAATACTTCTGGTTGCAAAATTTATAAATGACCTTTATAGAATTTAGCAACCTTTTTGTCACCAAAAGGAGAGTTACTTAGTACAAAGAAGCGCGCTATCGAAGTGCAATAAAATTTTGTTTTTTTAATTTTAACACAAAAAGTAAATGCTGGATTTCAATCAGAATAGTTTTCCCTTAATAAGTATTTTTAAATTTTTAGCTCCGTTAGCGACGGAAATAGAGAGAGGGATACGAAAATTACTCACATTTTCCTGTCTGGCGTCGCCATTTTTAATTTTAAAAATATTTAAAAATTATATTTTAATCATACTTGTTGAGCTCTTTCCAACGGTCTATAATAAGCTATAGGTTGTCGACAACATTTTTGTTATCCCCACATCCACATTTGATCCCTCCTCCATTTCTCAGACAAATTTTTGTCAACAATGATCAATATGGCGTTATCTTGGCCCACTTGATGTGCAAACCCATGCAAAATTCCTAGTCAATAGATTGTCACAGCACTGTTCCAGAGATATAATACTGTGACAGACAGGCAGACAACCGAGTGACATTTTAAGGGTCCTTCGTTAGACGTAACGAATAATAAGTAAAAATAAATAACATAAGTAAAAATAATTTTATAATAAAGTTTTGGTAGAATATTCCAAATTTTTATTAAGTTTTCATCCGACACCCTATGCCGACTTCTTTTCTTCTTCTTTGTGTGCCTTTTGCTGAATGACGTTTCCGAAGCAGCCATGAATCGACATATTTTGCTGGATCGAAGCAGGTCAGCAGTGGGCCTACAATTTTAAGAAACAGTAGTGAAGAAACTGTTTTTGTCATCAACGAAGCTCTGGTTGGGCTGACAATCAGATTCATATGTGAAAATCCTCGTTTACATTGACTCAATGAATTTGGTATCACACTAAGAGCGTCCATCAAATTCTTCAATTCTTCCGAAACCATCTTTTCAATTAGGTACCCCCGAAATCCACGAATTGCATTTAACTTTAACCTAATTGACAATTTTCTAACTTTGTTTTCACCAAATGCCTACAATTCATGCTTAGAAGGTTTAATAACTTTGTTGTCCTCGTTTTCCTTCTCTCATCATCGGTATTGTCACTGGTTCTTAAATTTGAATTTTTTTTTTTTTTTGAAACTGTCCAAAATGTCAATGTTATTTGGATATTCAGGTGCTGTGACCATGTAAAGGGAGATAGGGAAAATTTACGGAAAAATGTGGTTAATGCACTCCTGCAAAACAACAGATGATTATTTGTTGGGGTAAAAGAAAATCACTTTTCTAATTCTCGAACGGGGTGCTTACAGTTGATTCGCGAAGGTGTTCAACCTATGGCCCGCCCGGAAAGTGAACTAAAACAGCATTTTAAATTTTGTTAATTATCAAAAAAAAATCTAATTAAATGTTTTTGTTCAGTAAATGTAATTGTGTATTGTACTTAATAAAATTTTCGAATATTTTCAATTTTACTTTGATGTGCAACAAGATATGGCAAATGTAACACACTAAAGAAATCTAACTTTGAATTTTTTGGAATATGGCCCCTGTACGGGAAATGTTTGGACACCACTGCAGTAGAAGGTGAACCAGAGCTCTTTGGGAATACACCTTGATCTGCTCACTGCAGACCAGCGCGACTTCTCCGTATGTGGGACAGGTGGTCGAATAGGTTTACCAGGTATCACTAAGTTGTAGAATGGTAATCCATTTAGCCCTCTTAATTTGCGCAGCAGCACTAATTGCCTAAATTGCCTGAAGGCCAGAAATGCGAACAGGGCATACCGAGTTAATTTTCTCCTAATCCATTAGCTATATGAAAATTTTCTAGCTCAACGGAAAGTATTTTAAATGTAACTTCCAAGGGGAATTCAAAATAATTAAACAGAGGTCCAACTGAGTAATTTAGAATTATAAAAATGGTTGTACAGTTTTATATAGAAAATAGCTTAACAATAGACAGTGAAAAATGTAAATTTAGTTAAATAATTTTAAGCTTATTTGAATAGTAGATAAACATGTGAAAAAAATTTATGGAATATTACAAATTTCAAAGTGCACTGCATTCAAATGTCACATGTCACTGTTAATAAAAGTGCCGGTACACCGTACTGTTGCGTATCGTCACAAAAAAAGCACTGGATCTCATGCTCTGAGACATATTTTGATCGTCAGCATAAAGATAGGCTTCCACAGTATTTGGAAGTTCTTTTGTAATGAAATCAATTCTAAGAGCAAATAGGGTTGCGCTCAATACCGACCCCTGTGGTACTCCTTCTTCCTGCGAGAATGTAGAAAAAAAGGAGTTTTGGTGTCAAACCTGGAAGAGCGGCTCTGGAGGTTGTTGTTTGTTATTTGGTTTTTAGGAGCATTAGCAACTAAGGCCATATTGCTCCGGGGATATGCGGTGGTCATTCCCTGACCTTTCCGCATCCTCCGTATTTGGTGGTCACGGGCTCGAACCCCGGTCTAAATCAAGAAGCGTGTGCTACGCACTGCTGCTCCTGCCCACCTGGCTACGGAGGCGCCGGCTCTGGAGGAAGTTTCTAATAAATATAGGCAGGTTGCCTTGTAGACCAAGATTATGTAGGTCACTGAGAATGCCATACCACCAGGTAGTATCAAATGCTTCTCCTATATCAATGGAGACCATGACAAGATGTTCGTTTTTCACAAAGGCATTGCGAATTTCAGATTCGGCCTTTATCATCAGATCTAGGGAGGGCCTATTTTTGCGAAAGCCTGTTGACAATTACTCAGTAGATGTTGAGTTTCAATGATCCAGGTGAGTCGACTGTGGAGCATTTTTTCAAGAATTTTACCACGGCAACTTGACAGAAAGTAAAGTAAAGTAAAGTGCAGCCATTATCAATCCACTGCAGGATGGAAGCCTCCTCAACAATTCATGCTGAGGGAAACGGACCATAATCTGCCACACTGGTCCAGTGCAGGTTGGCAGATCGACCGTATTCAGCAGTCAGGGGCTTGAACCCTGGTCTACTCAAAGAGCGTGTGCTACTGCACTCCCGCTCATGACCACTCGGCTACGGAGGCAGAGAGATTGGCCTGTAACTATTAAACTGTAGCATGGTGCCAAGAGGTTGGATAAATATTTTCCAGGAAGATCCGGTTCAAGAAGACTAGAAGTATTTGTAAGTTTTTCTCATTGAGATGCTGCAGCATGACATAATATATGACATCTGGCCCAGAGGCACTGTTTCGTGTTGTTCCAATGGCTTGTAAAAGTTCACAATATTCAAGAGGCTGATTATTCGAAAGTGATAGTAAGGTTCTAAAGTTGATAGGTCTCTGTTTGGTGACGGTCTTTTGGGAGTGTAGTTTGATGCAGCTGAGACTTGGGCAAAGGTTTTGCCCAAGGCATTCACTATATCTAGAGGACCAGAGAGTTCTTGCCCATTGTATGAAAGAATTGGGGAAGGGATGATCGGAAACTTCCCAGAAAGCTGCCTAATTTTCTTCCATATTAATCTGAAGTCGGTATTTCTGTTGATAGTACATGCAAACCAAGTCCAAGAATCATTCTTGGCTTGCCTTTGAATGAACAGCACTTTTACTCTAAGCTTTTTGTAGCTAATTAAATTAGCTGTTGTTGGAAATCGACAGAATAAATTGAATGCTTAGGGGATTTGATAATGGAATTGAGTATTTAGCTAAAAGACGGGATGTGATATAATCAGTTACTTTATCTATAGGCTGTAATTGAATAGTTTCTTTGTCCAGAGTGATTGCTGATTGAAATTTGGCCCATTTGGCTTTAGCACTGAGCGAATGGAAACAGTATCGGGGAACAAATCGAGAGGTCAATTGCAGAAGTCTGTCCAGTAGGTAACCGTATGTGGGTGTGTGCACCATTATTAAGAATGGCGAGGTTTTGTTTATCTAGTAGAGTTTCAATCGGTCGGCCCTGTCTATCTAATTTAGAGGATCCCCATAAAGGGTGGTGGCTACTGAAATCCCCTAGCAAGCGATAGGGGAGGGTAGCTGTATTAAAAGTTCTTCGAGATCTTTATAAGAATAGGTATAATTTGGTGGAAGATAGACTGAGACTAGCGTAAATGCAATATGAGAAATCAGACGCACAGCAACGGCTTCAATTTTGGTTTGGAGAATGATTTGACTAGCATGGATCTTTGAGTTAATCAAAATAACTACACCACCACGAGCAGAGTCGGATGTATTCCGATCTCTTCGATAGATTGAGTAGTTTTTTATGGAAACAGAAATTTGAGCAGTTAAATAGGTTTCCTGCAGACAGAAACCCACTGGAGAGTAGCATCTAATTAAGTATTGAATGTCGTCGACATTGCCACGAAAGCCTCTACAATTCCACTGTAAAATATAAGGCATTATTTCAGTTTAGAAGAAGCTGTACCTGACGTGGCTGTCTTATGGAGTTCTGGCTTTGGTTTGTCTCTTTTTGGAAAGGTGGGGCGACCTGTGTCCATATCTTCTTCTTCTACAAATAATTCCATAAATGGATCTTCCTGTTTGGATGAGTACTCTGGATTCATCAATGAGTCCGGAATAATCTTTTTTGAAGTTGGACTAGGATTATTTGGAGTAGTAGCTATCGCTGGCGGATGAGGAGATTTTGCTGGAATCGTAAGAGGTATATTACTTGCTTGGTCTGAGTGCTTCAGGGCATTGGACGGCTGCTGAGAGAGGACAGCTCAAGCCCAGTCGGAGATTGATACGTTGGATGGAACGGTAACATCAGTTTGCGTGGCTATTGTTTGATATTTTTTTGCAATACTGGCATAGGTACGGTTAGGTATACTGGGTGCAATTAATTTTCTTGCTTCCTGATAACTAACTTTGTTTTCGACTTTATATTTTACAATTTTTTTTTCTCCATTTTCCACCTCTCACATGTTTTAGAGTAAGCAGGATGTTTACCTTTGCAATTAGGACAAGTCATTTCTTTCGCTGAACAGTCATTTTGATTGTGATCAGAGGATCCACAGTTGGATTTCCTCTGCATGCCGTTTGAGAGTGGCTGTACTTTTGGCATTTATAGCATCTAAACGGATTAGGAATATAAGGACGAATGTGACAAATGTTAACTGTTCCAACAATCAACCACCTGCTGGCAGAAGGCATCCTTCCTCAACTTGAATTTATGCTCCCTCGTGTGTGTCGTCTCAGCAAGTGGAAGAATGCCATTAACATTCAGCTTACTCAATTCATTCGAGCTTTAAACACCACAATCAGATCTTCCCACAGGTTCCTGGTCTCGAGATGCTGCAATTTGCAGAAGTGAAACCTTTCTAGGTAAAAGCATCCTTCTACTCCCCTCACCAATCTGGTTGCCTGTCTTTGCACCTGTTTCAGCAGATCTACATCCTTCCTAAAGCAAGGCCTCCAGAAATGTATACAGTATCCAAGGTGAGGCCTAACCATGATGGCCTTATACAAAGGGATCACCTCCTTATCTCTACTAGCAAAGTTTCTGTATATCATTGATAAAACCCCATGAGCTGTCCTGGCAGCATGTCTGCATTGCTCAGAGAATTTCATGTCTGACTGCACAATTACCTGCAAGTCTATTTCATTCTCCACTATCCACTGTCTGTAGTACCACACAATTGATAAGTTACTCTGGGCTACTCATGTGCAGTACCTTGCATTTGTCAATGTTAAAAATTAAACTGCCGTTTCTCAGCTCATCAATCCAATTTTTCTAGATCTTGTTGCATTAGCTCACCCTGATGACTATCGTTAACCACCCTGCCTGCCTTTGTATCATCTGCAAATTTAGACATTAAGCCTGATATACCTTCATCAATATCAATGATAAATATTGCAAACAACAATGGACCCAGCACTGAACCCTGGAGAACTCCACTAATAACATTAGTCCATGAAGAGCAGTGCCCACTAATGCCATTCTCTGTCTTCTTCCATTTAACCATCCCTTTAACCAGCCCTTAATGCCACATAGCTCCATTTTGTACAGCAGTCTTTTTATGTGCAACAGTATCAAAAGCTTTCCTGAAATCCAAGTATATGATGTGAAAATTACTTTTTGCATCCAGATCCTTGGTCACTGCATCATAGTATGCAGTCATTTGGTCACACAAGATCTCCCCTTAATTAACCCATCCTGTGACTGAAGTATAACTGCACTTCTGTCTATATGGTCCTGCATCACTTCTTTAACCAGTGACTCCATTATTTTCCTTGGAACTAAAGTTAAGCTAAAAGGGCTGTAATTACTCATGGGAGGTTAGGCAAGCTAAGGCAGACTACGAGAAGTCCCCAGCAAATAATGCAAAGAAAAACAGCAAAGGCTCTCATGCCCACACCAACAGTAGAAGGAAGGGGCTGAACCACAATGGGTCACCCTATGTCCATGGGCCAACTGCTGATGACCCCGCTCAGGATGTGGACAAATTGAACAGGCATCTAGCATCCACACTCACATATAAGGTACTCCCCAGGGCAAGGACACCAGAAGTCAACCAAACTCCAACGAGAAGCCAAACGATCCCATGACAACTGAAAGGAAAGTGGAGGAGAAATTGTTGAGGATGGACACAAAAAAAAACGGAGCCCGGGGAGGATGGAATCCATCCAACTGCATTAAAGCAATATGTTTGCCTTGTGTAGCACATATAGATGTGATTTTTCAAACTTTTCAGATTTTACAATACTGAAAATCTTGCATATATGTGTTCTGAAATTTTACATTTCTGTCTTTGGCGTCTTATTGAAAATTGGCCATTAGCTTTGCATCCCACAAATACTAAGAAAGGACTGCATATAACCGTAAAAAATGCTATTATTGCACATTTATATTTGGCAATTTACACTATTACAACAAACCTGATAGCTAATTTTAATGAAAATAAGCAAAAATTGGAAAATTTAAAAAAAAAATTTCAAGGTTTATTATTTTTTGCAGAAAAAATAAATCAGAGAAAAACATAACAAAACACAAAAGCACACAACTCAGAGGAAGTTCTATGAACATGAGCATTTGGAACATGCCGACCGGGCTAGCCGGGTGGGTAAAGTGCCTGGCTGGCAACCCAAAGGTCGCGGGTTCAAATCCCGCCTCATGCTTGGATCAAAGTACTGCAAAAACCTTGGGAGGTGCATTATGCCCACAGAAGCCAAAAAAAATTTGGAACATAGGAGGTCACAGTCACCACAAAATGCATAATCTCTTTTTGCATTTCTTTCTTTTCACTGCATACTGTCCTTATGCTTATTTGTTTGCATATGTCTAATTATATGACATATGGGCTTGGCACACCCAGAGGCCTGAGCTGGATAT